>NC_134458.1:56575607-56947482 GCF_047948215.1 Lycorma delicatula
TCAGAATTAGGTAAATTTTTATCAGGCTGACAATCTCCGATCTTTAATGTATGAAAAAAAGTTTAAGAGGGGAAAATCCATACTCTTACTTTACTAGTGTTTTGAATAGCAAATCACAATTTAATTGGGTCAGCGATTCATTGTACATTTGCCAATTCTGTCCATTGAAAACAATGTTTTCAATAGACAGAAAAATAATAAATAAAATTAAACAAGAAAACAACAAGACAAACATAAAAGAACCTTCTGATTCCACGCTTCCACTCTATGAGCATTTATTGCCTGCAAGCATTTATGATTAAATGGAAATTTTAAAGAAACACTGACATTTCAATCATCTTATTCAACTTCCAAATTCATTTATATTTACTTAACAACCAATCTAATGAGAGTAATTCATGATCCAATTAAAAAGTAGCCAGCCATTATAATCACAGGTATTGAGGTAGACAATCACAATAGAGTGATAGCCAATCATAGGTACTTCATTGCTTACTTGAGGAACAGACCTAACTTTTCATGATAATGAATGTAGTAACCTAATCGCACTATTACATAAAAATAACATCTACCTCTATTATATTTGTATACAAATTTTAATTTTATTTTTAAATTAGATAAATTATACAAAACATTATATTATATTCTATTTATCATACCAGATGAAGATGGTGATGAGACAGTCAGAAGATCAGACGCTGTACCTGAAGGCAGCAGTAATTTCTCTTTGCCGTTACTACTTCTGAAAGCAAACAACTCATCTCACATAGACATACATACATGATTTATGTCTCATATAGACATACATATCAGTCATAATTTTAATAATATAATTCTTTGGACTTCATGAGAAATTAAATCTGCTTACGGAGGATACCCGATTCCCAGTAATATACCCAGAGGAAGGTTTAATAAAACAAAGATACAAAGCTACACTAAGGGGTTTCATGAACACTTGCCAAGAGAGAAGGATAAGATGTCCCGCTAATAATTTTTAAGAGGAATTTTTTAAATAGCAATGACTTTAATAACTATGTAACTGATGAAATATTTTTTTTCCCATCAGATTTAATGCTGGAGGTCTGACCGTGCAAAGTTTTATCTCCCGTACCACAGTGACTGAAAAGATTTCCTCATGCTTATTTAAATGTCCATTTAAAGAAAAAACAAGACATCATAACTATTCCCAATAAATACTTTGCCTCAAGTCAACTTAAAAGAGAAAGTATAAATGGGGTAAGTGAGAATGAATCCTCTGCCAGGGTTAGCAATGATGTGACCAGGAATGTAGCCCATACAAATAACTATTATCGATAGATAATTCAATTATCAATCTCGGTAATACAATTAAATTATAGTAAACAACAACATGGTAATTCAGATCGCTTTACTCCAAAACTTATTTGCTAAAAATAATGTTTATAATTAAGTTAAAATGCAACAAAGAAAATGAAAACAAAGGCTGTACTCACTGGCTGGAAGGAACAATAGTATCAGTTGAGCTGTGACCAGAAAGACCTTCAGAATAATCTTCAACATCCGAATCGAATGAAACAAGTCCATTTTCCATCCAGGCACTAACATTTCTATCACTATTTGGTTCTTTAACTTCAGTTTTTTCCTTTTTATCACAGTTAATTTTATCGGAAACACCACCACAGTCCACTAAATCAAAACCAATCATTGCTCCATCTTTATCACCAGATGATGTCCCCCCACTTCGATTATTATTACTAATACTAATGTCCTCACTTCGACTGTCCCTTCTATCATCAGTTTCAACTAAACCCGAAATATTTACAGAATCTTCAGCACCCATATCACCAACGTTAGTACAGTCTTCCCTGCATGAAAAAGAAAAGTTTTTTTAAATAATACAAATGGTATTAAATAGTATATAGAAGAGAAATAAAAAGAACATATCTTACACGAATTTTTCCTTTTTTTTCAGTACTGTAGCAAACATTTCCTTTTACATTCCTATTTCCAATAAATATATGGTTATCTTAGTGTATTATTTTTTTTCTTTTAAAAATAACATTTCTGCTAAGTTAATTATAACAAAATATTACTTCAGTATTACCTGGCATAGTATTTTACAACCGATAGTGAATCCATGGATTTAAAAGCTTATTACATTAATTTATAAGTTATACTCGTATATTATGCCTTGCTCTTTTGGTGCATTAATAGGCAATTTTTTTATTAATCTTTAATTACAGCACATTAGAGTCATTAAAAAAACATTTTTTTATGTTTATAGTTTTTGAACTTCATTTGTTTAATTTCATAATTAAAATGTTTTTTTATCTTTAGTTAAAAAGCATGTTTTGACACATGTATTATCAAGTTTAAATAATTTTTTTTTAATTTAATTAATTTTTAAAATGTATTGTAACCTACTAGTTACACATCTATAAATTAAAATCTTTTTTTTGTTTTTTTTTTAAAAATATAACAATTTTTAAAGAAAGATAAACTGAACTAGTAAATGGTACACAGGTACTTAGGAAGTATGCTAATAGAAGATTCCAAAATAGAAAAGGAAATTAAAACCACAATACTAATGGATAAGGAAGTATTCAACAGAAATATCTATTATTTAGTATTTGGAATAAGACTTGAAGAAGTCTCTATGAAGTCATGTTTGGAATGAGCTTTTTACAGATTAGAAAAATAGACGCTAAGTAAAGGGAAAAAGGCTAAAGGGATCTGAAATGTGGGTATGGAGAAGATAGAAAAAATTAAGATGACAGACAGCATTAACAATAAAGAAGTAATGAAGAGAATGAATAATAATAAAATCTTAATCAATACAAATCAGAACAGAAATGCTGACTAGCAAAGATATATCATGAGAAGGGCAGATAATCAAAGGGCTAGAAAGATCAGTAGAAGGTGCATAGAAGAGAGGATGTTAACAGTAGATAATATGATAATCTAGATGGAAATGGAAGTTGTAGGAACTCAGAAGTTTAGCTAAAAGTACAAGAGGGTTCAATCAGAAAGATGCAAGCAAGTTAACCTTCAGAGTAAATAAGAATAAGATGATCATGAATAACAACTATACATTATTAAAAATTGAGACTGAAGATGATCTAAGAATCAGAAGGTATCTCACAATTGCCTAGTTCTGTTTAATAATTGTATCTGGTGATTCATTTGTAAATATAGATACTGAAAATGAAAAAAAACAGTGTGAATATTATGTTAAAATGATTTGAAAGATTTATACATACAATTTTTTCAAGGACTTAGCCAACTATTCTCCTAATAATATACATGAAAACATGCATTAAATCTAAAAAAAATTTTAAATATACATAATGAATTTAAAATTCATTAAATTTTAAATAACTATACAATGAATTACATACACAATATTTTGCTGTGATGTACTGGATGCAACAGCTAACTGAGATTCACTATTACAGTGTTCTAGATAAAGTTCACGCCAGACATCTAAATAACGAACGTTACATGCAGGCCACAACACCTGATACACATAAAAATACTAGTTAAAACAACATAAAATGAATTAAATTCTATATTAAGCTGGAATAAATGATCTAGCCAATATACTTACAAAGTTGCATGGCAATGTTTCAACAATATTTTTAAGTATTAACTAATCATCTAAGTATAGCCATAACAATATTAAAAACAAATTACTCTATACACTGTGTATTGTAGTATACGCTGAAAAATTTAAAACATTGAAAAAGCAATTAGTTCATCTCTATCGAACTGCAAATATATTTACATGGTACCAGGAATAAAAAACTAGCAGTAGATACAATAAAAAGATGCCAGTAAATAAGTAAATACAGTAGACAAACAAAGAGGGAGGAAAGTATTGTAAAATACTCTAACTTTAAAAGATTCAATCCATATCTTTACTGTGCAAAGGAAAGGACAGCGACAAGAAAGCAAGTATAACACATCCAGAAGAGAGAACAAATATTTATTCCCTGATTAGTAAGAGTGGTAGTGTTAAATAAATCAGGAGCTATATTTTGTGTCATAAGCTCTAAAATACAACTGAAAGTCGTTCTGACATTATAATAAAATATGAAAATTACCTGTCTGTTACAAGTAATTTATACGTAACTTTACAGTTTTCAACAATGTCAGTAATGACCGGGTGAATCTTTTCAATTCCTTCTCACCATCAATAAACTCAGCAGTATTTTAAATACATTATCATTTCTGACCATGCAATTTACTACTTACTATCAACAATGGGCTATTTTTTACATTTTCTTAGGTCTTCCCACAGCTTCAGAATGATCATCATTTAAATGGTAATCTTTTTTTTATTAATTGTTTAAACAATTAATAAATCAAAGTGATAATACATGCAGTAGATAAATTTTCTAAGAAAGGACACATTCCAGTTCTATAAAAAAAAACCACCTCTTCCAATAAAACTGACAGTGATGAAACCATTAATCATAAAAACATAAATTTTTCCAAGCAAAACTATAAATCATTTATAAAGGTAACCGTGGAAACAGACTTGGAGCAGTTATTTGAAAGATATGCTCTAAGTGATCTAGTTAACTACAGAACCATTTAATCTATAGAACAAGTTTTTAAAGTATAAAATAAAAATTGATGGCCAACAGTTTCATCAAAAAATTTACAAATAATTCTCACAGTAAACAATCCCAATAAACTAGACAAAAATTTGTCTATCTTATAATGATGTAAATTAATAAATGAAAGTTAAAAAAAATTACCATTATATCTTATTAAATACAACAAAATGATAGGAACCTGATCCTGAGATGAACTGTAAAGATGATTTCTAAACTTTGGCGACTGTAAAAACTTCCAAACTGAAAAAGTTCTTTGTTGTAATCCAAGTTTAAAACGTTCTGCACTAGAATTACAAAGGAATGTACCAAACAGATTCGAGTACGTATGCTGTGCTAACTTTACCTGAAACATAAAACAAAACAGCTACAAAACAAAATAGTTAACACTAAGCAATAACGTTTAGTGTTTAATGGATCAAGTTCTTTCAAGAAGTTAAAAATAAACTTCATACCAAATAATAAATATATAGCTTTGCTGAATCTGATTATTTGAAATAATTAAAGCATGGTATTTTTACTTTTTGTTATAAAAAGCACTTAATTAACAAACATGTTCAATGTTTGCTGGCTTCAGTTTCCATTTCAACTAAATTTTATATGCAAGTAAAGCCAAATCTTTCCTAAAACTTCACTATGCAATAGACTTGGCATCACCTAATCACAGTAAATGCTGTGTTTGGAATTGACATTCTCAGACCTGTAGCAATACTTTCATGAACCACGACAATGTTTTCAGTCAAACTAGATGAATGAACACGCTCAACTATCTTTTACAGTCCTGTTACATTGAATTCATAAATTATATCGTGAAATATTTTCTTATGTCAGATGATTACACTGACAAAAAAATCCAAGTTTGCAAAATATGTTTATCACAGAACACACATTTTTAAAATGTGTTTTATCAATATGGAAACAATGTTCTACTGTGTATCAACTGAAATCATACTGATCAAAGATAAAAAATGTATGAAACATAACAATCAAACACTACTTCAATCTGGCTGTCATAATGTAATTCTATTACATCCAATTATGTACCTATTAGCTCTTATCAGATAGCTATTACAAAAGAATGTAATTTACTAAACGAACACAAAATATCAGCTATGAATTTTTGCTAGAAGCCACTGATTGCATTAAACGACTAATTCAACAACTTAATATTAAACAAGTTATTAAAAAATATGAATAAAATTAAATAAAACAAATTAATCAAAACAAGAACAGTAATAATAGTTAATAACTAAATTTAATTCTTAATAATTACCAAATAACTGTTGGAAAATTCAAATGCACAAGGGAACTGTCTAACGAGATTATGAATGCAATCTAGCCACTGCAAAAATACAGGACATCGTTCATTAACATCTTCTGACAAGCCACAACGATCATTAAACTTATGTCCAAATTCCAACCACTCTCTCTCAACCAGAACTTGAAAACCCTTGAAAACAAAACATATACTATTTTATTAACAGATAAATTTTACAAGCAACTAGTTCATACAATGGAGGATTTCAGACATTTTTAATCTAATTTCATAATTTTCTTATATCAATTTTTCTAAAGTATTTCTGGGCTTAAAAAAAGGGTTTTGGCAGAATCTTTACAGCAAGATGCCTTCCCTAATGCAGACTATGATAGGATATTAGCAGCACATAATGTATATGAATAGTTGCTTTATCCAGTTACTGATCATTCCAAAGATATTTAACTTCACTGTTCACATGACAACCAATATACTAAACAGTAACCCTTGTCAATTCTACAAAATATTATAAATAGTTAAATTATATAAAAATAAATATAAAATACTTATGGGTGTTGACAAAAAATTAAATTATTTCCTTTAAAAATATTTAAATAAAAATAAAAATGTGCAATACACCAGAAATATCTTAAATGTAAGTGAATAAATTTTCAAGAGGTATAGAATTAATCTTTACCTCAGATCCAGCCTTACACACACACATATATATATATATTAAAAAAATGAAGACATCACAATATGAATTTTACATCGCTTTGATCTGTGCACAATAGAATTTATGAAAATAAATGATATCAACCACAAAACTATGCACCTATTCTTGCAGATCGTTGTTTTTTAATTTTTCAATCAATTTATTAACAAAAAGTTTAGTTATACTAAACAAAACACCACTCTGGTTCTTTGTCTATTTCAAAATAAAAAATTATTAAAAAAAAATTATATTTTTTTAAGTTCAATCTAAGAGTCTGAATAAAGACACTTATTTAAGTAAGCAAAATCATAAAAAAAAGTTATAGGTTTTATATTTTATTATTATAGGGTGCTAAAGCATGCAATTCAAAAATTTAATTTAAAGTAATAAAGCTACTTCTAAATTATCATATACCTACATATTACAAAATCACTATTATACACAATTTAATTATATTTTAACATTTTACACTTATATTCAGAAGATTACATTTTACGACTTCATCGCATAACAACATACAAAATTCAAAAATCAATTCAGTGGCAATTGATTTTTCATAAAATTTATTTTCAAATTTTAAATTTCTTTATGTTTATGATCAAGGTTGAATGTTCAAGATCAGATAAATTTTTGAAATTTTTACTTAAAACTTTTTGTAGCTACATTATAAGTTATTCACCATATGTTACCTTCAAAGTATTCTCCTCCACCTGTAATTTACAGTTAGCAGCATTTCTTCCATTCTTTGAAACATTTCTCAATCCTTCTAACATGATGTGCACTTTCATTAGCAAACTTTCCTTTAACTAGTCAATTGACTGAAAATGTCTGCTCAGAAATAATTTTCAGTTTAAGGAATAAAAACGTTCTGCTGCTACTGACAAACAAGTAAACACGCAAGCAACTATGGAATGACCATTGTCTTAAGCTTCACCAGAAACTACTGAAATAATTGCTGTGTACAGTAAGCAAGGAGCATTCACTGATTTCCCTTCTGAGCAACGGGCCTTTTTTATTGCCACAAAAAGACATTTCATTACTTAAAATATAATATTCTTTGTTCACTATCTTCCCTTGAAAAAGAAGCTCATTATGAAAAATGCCCTCAAATTGAAAAAAAACCCACTAGCACCATAAATTTTTCACTGCACATGTCTTGCTTTATGGGTCAGGATGACGGTTTGATCATCCATTAAGATGACATGATGATAACTTTTGCTATAAGCTCATTCCCAAATTGTATTTCAAATATTCTAAATCTCTGTTAAAATTCTACTAAATTACACAAAACTCAAATAACTTGTGCTCATAAAAAAAAAGTTATGTATACCCATGTTTCTGTGCAGTTCATTAGTGGTATTCAAAAAGGCACTGGTTTACCCAAATATACCTCTACACTCCCTCAGTAGCCTATGACATTATTATAACAGATGCAGATTCTATCACTCATAATAACTGAAAATCATTTATCAATTTGAATTGAGATTAAAACTACTGATGCAAGGAAGATAGAACACTAAATTGTAATTATAAGCAAAGATTCACTAAAAGAGTTTCATATGATATATAAACCAATATATAATTGTAGATTTTTTTTGTTAAATTAAAATTATTACAGGCTTAGAGTATGAATACAATTTAATTATGTACAATAACATATAGATGCATAAAGATAAAGAATTAACATTATTTAGAAATACAGAAAACATTTAAACTAATATCCATAAATCAACAAGTATCAATTATATAAATATTAGCTGGACATAACATAACAACATATATAGTTTTATTCTTTAAAAACAAACCTCAATAGTTCTATAAAAAGGGTCGAGAAGCAATTGGGCAAGTGATATAATTTGAGGTGTACGATCCCATCCATCAGAACAATGTACAAGAACTGGTCGTGCTTGTTCTTCTACTGCTGTTACAACAGTAACAGCTGCATGAAGTAATCCTGACATATTATGAAGCCACTTTGTACTCTCTAATGTACTATACCACCTGAAAAAAAAATATAACTTACTTAATGATAAACAATAGCAAATAATATCATCAGTTAGTAACTAACTACCAATTAACTTCAAAACAAAAAAAATAAAGTTTTAAAATTCTTTCCAGTGCTAACACGATCATTTAATATGCACTAATTTAATCAAGAAAATATTATCAGTGGATTAAGAATAAACAAAAAGATGATTTTTTTTTTAATATGATTACTAAATAGTTTCTGTAACATGTAATATAAAACTAAACTAGAATAATATTTTAGTTAATTTTATTTTTCACAGTATACTGACAGAACTTAAAAAATTTGAACAAACAATGAAACTCCCTATACTGTTAAGCACTAATATTACTTAGAGATCACACTGGTGTGGATGAAAATACAACTGCAGATGTTGTTTCACATTCGGTAAAATAGCTGACTTACATAAGGTATAGCTAATAAAAATTAAGATGTCATTAACAATCACAAAAAGAAGAAAGCTTCTAGTACACCGACATTATGTTATGTATGAAGTTAGTTAATGTAACACTATTTAGATGGTAACTAAGATATACAAAACCAACAATTTTGAAGAAAATAACTTCTGATAAATACTACACAAGAGAAAATTATGAACCTTTTTACAGAATACATAGTAATAAAATTTATTTAGTATTATTCTGTTTGCACATCAACAATGATAACATAAAAAAGGGAAATCAAAATAATTTTTTTTTTTTAACTTTATTTTATATAGCTGTACTTTTAAAAAAATAAAAATCCTATAACTTTTTACAAAATTCCAATTTCTTTCACTTCTTAGTCATTCAAAGATGATATCTGGTAGATGTAGTTTCTGAGTAACCTAATATCGACTACAAAGAAAGTTAATATTATGCAATATCCATACAACAAATTTAATAATACATAAAACAAATTTTTAAATATATAAAAGTCAATAAACTGACCCGGCCTGATCAGGAGGCATGGCACAGAGTGCTTGCAAAGCATTAAAACTTTTCCGAATAGAATGTATATTAGCCAAATTCATAAATTTTATCTCACAATTTGGATAGTACTCTGGGCACTCACAACCACCTCCACGAGCTCTATTTGCAACAGCTGTAGTATATGATCTAGCATCCATGATGAGTAGTTTCTAAAAATAAAAATTGGTAATTTAGTCAAATAGCTCTACTGTTGTTTGATACTTATGTCTATTAAAAGATATATTAATATATATTATTTTTTTGTTTTTTTCTAAAATCGATCCTTTCAAGATCCACATCACCTCTGTACTAATTCAAATATGTATGACTTAACGTGATCCACCCAAGTACAGAAAATAAATAAAATAGAATGACACTCACTTTATTTTTTCATGATTCCTACAAAGTACTTTCACAGTAACCCTCATCTTCAGTTGTAGATTTTTTTTTTGTGAAATACTTTGTATAAATTTACATATTAAACATAAAAATTAAAATGAAAAGTTAGAAATATTAAAATTATAAAAATTAAAATTACATATAAAATATATGACGTCAATTAAAAATAAAATAAAGTAAAATAAAAACATACTACATGCGTATGACCAACCATACTATAGTACTATATAGTATATAGCTATTATAGTATTGGCCAGCCAATGCTGTAGCAGCCTTGACTATAGTACTGGCTGGTCAAACACATGTAGTATATTATAGTTTATTTTACAGTACTTGACATATATTTGTATATGTAATTTTTAATTTTAATAATTTTAACACTTTTATACTTCCTTTAATAAATTTTTATATTCTAATATTTTGTATATTTTAATTTTTGTGTTTAATATATAATTTAAGACTAAATATTTTATAAAAAAGAAAAAATCTACAACTGAAGATGCAGATTGCTGCAAAAGCGCTTTTGTAGAGTATGAAAAAATAAGGTGAGTGCCATTTTATTTTATTCAATCCTGTACTTGGGTGCATTAAGTTGAATATATTTTATACATACAACAATTATTAGTGCAGAGGTGATGTAGGTCTTGAAAAGATCAACCTTAGAAGAAAAAAATATATACATATACATAATGATTTTTCTACAATCAATACTTAGAAGACCCATATTCCTTTGTACCAATATATTCTATTTTTTATTTTTAATAATCAAAAACCAACTTGAACAACCCAAGTACAAAATTATAAAGTAAATGAAATGACACTTGACTTATTTTCTTTTCTTTATCCCAATAACATTTTCACAGGATCCCGCATCATCAGTTGTATATAAATTATATCAAATTGCATATCAAGACATAATTTTTTTTTAGAAAAATTAAAAGATCAAAATTAAAATTACAATCATATGAGGCAGTCAGAAGCCAAAGTGATTAACTCCAGATTATCCAGAACTAAGGAAACATTAACTAAAGTTAACAAACTCTTCATTATTACAGACTGCTTTTATTAAAAAATTAAAAGCTATTAACATTAAATTTAAACAATTTCACTAGCATTTTACCATAAGTACAGTAAAATTCTGCATATTTGTTGAAGTTAATCACTTTTTCAAATGAAGAATAATATGATTCAATGAAAAGCCAAAGCGACTATAAAATGTTTTACTTCCCAACCTTATTATTTTTACTGTACAGTAATAATATTAACATTTTCAATAAGAATGTATTTATAAAATGAATGTTTATAAGAACTTATTTTTGTTCCTAACAAATTTCTTCATTAGCAAATGTTTTTATACAGTATCACCATACTCTATAGAATCGTTATCAGTATCAAGTTCGCTAGTTGTACACGCAGTAACCAAGTTTTTGTAATATTCGTGATGTACCACAACGATGACATTATATCTTCCTTCTTTTGCATTGTAATTGGTCGAATTTCAGGATATAGTAAATTTTTCTCTATTGAAGCAAGTGATTGTCATGGCCGTCCTGTAGTAGATTTCATTATATTAACTTTTTTAAATAGCACAGACTCTGTAAAACACTCCTTAATTAATATTGTCAGAGGTTCTTTTTTCAACAGTCTTATCCATCTGATTTTGAGCCAATGTAAATTGACTCAAAATGACTGCTGTCATTTTGATGGCTACTGACTGCTGTCAGTAGCTGTCTTGCGATTTACAATAGAACTTTCCAGATTCTTAGTGGAAAGAAAATCTTCACGTTGCATTTCAGTCAGCATGAAATGTGTTTCTTTTTTCTGTTTTTTATCTTCAACTATAGTGTCATACCATTACCGAGGAGAAAAAATATTTTCCTTTTTATGTGCGCGTTTCTCAATGACACCAAAATCCGCATCATTCGGTAAGTAACTGTACCGACACAAAAAATTTGAGGTCAATAAAGTCTGCTGTAATCTGAGAACTAGCCAATAACTTTAGTAGATATATACTTAAAACAAGCTTTATATTTCTGTTTCGCTCTGTGAAAGAATCATAAAAGGCAACAATATTTTTATAATTTTTGGCATTTAAAAATAGATATTTCTTTAGGCAAGCAGCGATCTCTTGAGAACCACGAGAGCCTTCAGTCTCAGGCCAAACATACATTAATTCTAGGTTGATGTTTAAGCAATGACAACTGAGGTTGTAAATGTATAGATTGCGCTTATAATATGCCACAGATGTGGACATTTTTAGAAATGTTAATGCCTTTTGAAGGTCAAATGTAAAAGCATAATCATTTTTACCACACCTATCTTTATCAAGTTACATTTCATTTTGAGCAGTTTCTGCTTCAATAAGAATTTCTTTTTCATCCTCAACCAATTTCTTTTCTTCTTCATTTTGAGATGCCTCAAGGATCCTACGATAACCATTACAAACCTGGCATGTATCCTTGGCAGGAGGTTTAAAATGAAGATTAAACTTTAAAGAAAACACGTGGTAATTCATTTTTTCTTTTACTGGATTGAAATTTTCAGCTCTACATTTTTTTATATCTTTCAGCTTTACATTTTTTTACATTTCACACCAGAAATAACTATTTTGTTTCCAGGCTTATGCTTCCCTCTATTATCAACCACACTGGAAACATCCTATTTTGAACAGACATTGTAAATTCTACCATCACTAACTTTAAATGTTTCTCTGAAGTATTTCTTACACACATCTGTAGTACCATCAGCAACACAAATAAAACATTTAAATGATTTCTCCCTAGGAGGCTGTTGTTTTATTTGTGTTGCTGATGGTACTACAGATGTGTGTAAGAAATACTTCAGAGAAACATTTGAAGTTAGTGATGGTAGAATTTACAATGTCTGTTCAAAATAGGATGTTTCCAGTGTGGTTGATAATAGAGGGAAGCATGAGCCTGGAAACAAAATAGTTATTTCTGGTGTGATCTATACTAAATAAAAGTAATACAAATAAGTCTGCATTATTATATAAATAACATTTATTTAAAAATATATGTGTTCAGCGTGTTTTTACTGAACATATGGTTCGCATCCTGCTGGTTAGTTAGTACTAATCTCTGTTGCGGGATGTGCTGGCGTCAGTCCGCTACTCGAACGATAGGCATTTGGATTTATGTAGCTGTGTATTAGCAATGTAATAAGTTTTGTATTATTTATTAAGATTTAACTATATCATTTCATGTGTTTATGGTAATAAGAATATCTTTAATTTAAAAACAAAAGAGAATCATCTTTTGGATTGTTGTATTGTTTTCTTTTAACATATTAAAACCATGTTCTACCAGTTTACCTGAATCTAATGTATAAGACACTACAAAATGTAAACTCTCTCTCTCTCTATAATTGCTTGTTAAAAATTTAATATGTTTCAATTAATGCTGAAATATCTTATGTTATGTTTTAATACGTGAATCTAATATCTTATGTTATGTTTTAATATGTGAATCTAAGATAATATAAAAAATTCTTTAAATATTATGTTTTGATTTTCTTCTTTATCGTATGCTTCATAAAAATCAAGAGAATTCATGTCGACATATAAAATTCACAATTGTAAGATTACAATTCTGCGTAAGTTAACATTAAGCTATTAATGGTTTTCAATGAACAATAATAATAAGATTTTTGAGCAATTCCGCACATTATTTATTATCCAATAGATGAATCACTATTGGATATACTATTGAATATTTTTAGGTTTTAGAACCAACAATATGTGCAAAAAATTGATTCATAAACCTAAATTGTTACTAAATATTAAATAACAATTTAATTTATCAACTTAATAATGTAATATAAAGGAGAATGTTATTAAAAACAAGAACACTAAACATCAAAACAAAAAGAAAGAGTGGCTTTTACTTACTAACCTGTTACAGTAGTGCTTTGATGGTACCTTCATAATCACCTGTTTATACTTCAAAATACATGTAAAATATTGTACACCATTATGAGTATAAAGTGTATCGTCAGAAAACTGAAAAAGGCTTCTGGTCATGTTAATCTAACAATAAGGTTAGATTCTAACATTCTTTTATAGTTTATCAGGTTGTCAGTGAAGCTCACTTAAGCATGTCATTATTTAAATTCTAGTCAATTTATTTTTTGTCTTAAGCTCTAAGTAAGATAATTCAAAACCAAGAATCTACTCTCTTGACCTCAAGCCATTGTATGATCCTACATATCATACAATGAAATGTCACATCAAATTTTCAAAGAATAAAAAATTAACAGAATAATCATATACCCACGATATAAAAATAAATAAAAAACTATCTTTATTAAAAATCTGAGAAAAACTGATTTCAGTATTTACTGACTGTATGCATTAAGTGATCGGTATACAAAGAATGAATAATAAAGTAATTAGTTACAAAAAAGTATAAAAAAAAAGTAAAGAAATAGAAACTATAAACCTGTTCTGTTTTGTTGTCAGACGGATTAGATTGTGTGCAGGCATCTGTAATCGCCTTCAGTAGTTCTTCATCTTCTGAAGATCTCCACCCAAGCCAACCGACTTCTGGCTGACTACAGCGTGCAATAACAGCTCCATTACCTCGATGCCTGCAAACAAAAACATTTATACAAGCAGTCAAAGAATAGAAAAAAAAAAAATCTATTCGGCATGTTATAGATTTAAAAATTATTTTAATATAAATAAAAGTCACTTAATCCAAACTACCAAAACAGAGTTTAATACAAGCATGTATAAATAAATTCAATGAGTTTTAACAATTAATTTTTAAAGTAACATTTAAAGAATAAAGACTGTTAAATATACTGCACTACTTTCAACCCGTCAATTAGCGATAAATTTTAAGCGATTGTCATATATGTTTATAAAATTCAGGTAAACTTTTTTCAGAATGAGCAAAAATCTATAAGCACATCAAACCTAAGAAATAGGTTACAAACTGCATTAGAAGACAACGAAGAATCTTGAGATAATACTGTTTGTTAATGATTTCATCTTATAGTTCATGTATTCATAATCTACAACTCAACAAGAATAAAAGAAACAGCCTATTACTATACTGACCAATGTCAAATGACGTAGGCCATTTTTAAACTGGTAAACCATTCTTTAACCTCTGTAGCCAAGTCTACTGAACCTTATGAATTGTTTCATTTTGGCTACAACCAAGCTTTTGGCAAAATTTGATTCGGTAAAACTATTCAATTTGTTCTGTCATAACACACTAAATAAAAATGCAATGAGCATGTATACAAGGCTACAAGAAATCATGTAGAGCCGAGCAGTTATAGCAAGGTGCTTGCAGAGGGGAGTAGATGTACGGCTGTAAGTAGAGGAAAAAGCACCATGCTAGAACGGCTCTGCTATACATGCACTATAGTCGATTGCCATGCCATCTTAAGTTTTGCTGCTCAAATCTAATGCTTACCAAGAAAAATAATAAGGTCATTCTTTATTTTTCGCAAATCTCATCTATGCAAAAATTTATAAGATAAACAAATATTTTCTAGGATGAAAAATGACAATGTGAAAAACCAACAAAAAGTATTTACTTTTATTTATACATTTGAAATGTATTATATATAAACTTTTCACACCTAGACTCTTTCAGTTTCACTAAATTTTAACAGAATCTTTAAACCAAAAATAAAAAAAAAACATGAATAGACTGATCTTTGTATATAATTCTATAAAAGATATTATAAGAAATTATTAACACATATTTTTTATACATCTCTATATAGCGGTATCAAAATTAGATTTTTACCACTAATTCTATTCTTCATGTTCTACAGAAAAAATAATTAACAAAAAAATAATGATTAAAACTGCCTTATAAGAAACTGCCCTAATGTTTTAAATATCATGAACAATTCAGAAATCAAATGACTTTAATATTGGCAAACTTCAAATTACCTAGAATATACTCACAAAACATATTTATTTACTAAAATCCCTTTCATAAGTATTGGTTAAAATAATCCTTTTTACCAAATGAGCAGCTGATAACATTACAAAAGCACCAAAAATAAAATAAAAGATTACGACATACAAAAGAGTGCAAATGAAGCAGGTAAAATAACATACCTCCAAACAACAGCTGGCACTCTACGAGACGTACGGAATCTTGCAGCACTTTCAAGGATTCTATCAGATATAGAAGCTGGAGTAAGTAAATAACGAGGATAGGTCGCACATAACTTATGATCTACATTAACTGAAGATATGCGCCACACACCACCAATTTGTACATCAAATTTTAGTCTTTCAACCTACAATGTATTCAATAGCGAACAAAAAATAGTTTTATTCAAATTATAATAACATTACTTCTTATAACCAAACAAGATAGTAAGTAGTATAATAAAGTAATTAAACTTAAACTACAAAGTAGTTTTACTAAAAAAAAAAAACAATTTACTACATCATAAAATTATCAGGGGTAATTTTTTTCTTTTTTCTAACCAGTCGGTAATATTTTTATTAAATTACTAAAAGCCACTACCGGAACAGATCTCCTTAATTAAAAAATTAAAACAATGAAATTTTTTTTAAGTAATCAACGTAGTACAGACAAACAAAAAATGCTTAAGTGGATTAATATTTTCAAACGGTACATCAAGTAAAACACAAAACACATCAGCAACATCAAAATATGTGTTTGGCAACAATTATAAGTGCTCTCCCTAAGCTGAATTCGCTACTTGAAATATGATTCAAACAGAAATGACAAAAAAAAAGTTATTTCATCAACATATTCAGAATTACATGCCATACCAAACAAATAACAGGGATTAATAAGTACCCTCTATAAAAATTACTTCAAACAGAAATTTAACCTAATCCAACACCTGACCAATGCTGTAAAGTGCAGTCAACATGTACAGCCCTCCTTTAGACCATACACAGTAATATATAATTTTTAAACGTTAATAATTATAGCCTTTATCCCAATTAATGAGCTATATTTTAGGAATTAATTTTTTTCTGTTTTTGTGATCAGTAATTTCTTCTACATTAAAATATAGATTTTTTTAACATTAACAAACCTCTGTAATTATATTAATAATAACAGTAACAACAACAAACAAAACAAAATGACTAATAACAGTAAAACAAAGTGAAAAGTTTTCATCAGTTAACTTACTTAAATTAAGCTTAAGGCATAATTTAACTTACTGATGACAACTGACTTATCATCAACTGTTTATATTTAAAATACACCCAAAAATATTATACATTATAAATATGTACTGACATAATTAAGACCATGTTATAATGATAAAATTCCAGCATTTAATTTGTTTTCTAATTTGTAGTTTTTTATTTTTCAATCGCTATTCTGCTAATGATAAATCTCTGTGCTACCTTTTTAAAAGCCCTGAAATATTATCTGTCTTTAAAGGGCCTGTTCGTTTTACCAATATTATAAATATTGTAATTACAATGATCAAATTTAATTTTATACATTCCACATAGATTTTCATTTAAACTTTTTTTTTTTGGGGGTTTACTGATTATAAAAATGTTACAGCTCATACACTAAAGCATATATTTTCAATTATACATTATTTAACAAGTTTTCTGCATTTTTTTAGTGTATTTTTAACTGGCTTAATTTTCTATTTTGACTTCATCGATAGGTTTTAATACAAAGATTGTTTTTAATTTCATTAAACTGCTGTTTGTTATAAATATTATCTGTAAAGGTCATTATATCCATCTTATCTCACACACACACACACACACACACACACACACACACACACACACATATATATATATACATACATACACATGTGTGTGTGTGTGTGTGTGTGTGTTCTTTAACATATATGTATTTTAAAAAATTCTTTCATGAATCATCTTCAACAGGATCGGTTCACAACTTGAGAAAGAACTAAGAGAATACCAGGGAGGTTTCAGACCCTGGAGGAGCTGTCCAGGCCTGATCATGAGTCTCAAGCTAATAATGAATATAACAGGAACAGAAAGAGAGACACGGTGATAGCATTAATAGATTTCAAGAAAGCTTATGACTGCATTCACAGAGAATCCCTACTAAAAATTCTAAGACACCTTGGACTACATACCAAATTAAAAACAAGATAAAACTGACCCTCACAAACACTAAGTCAAAGGTAAAATTCAGAGGTGAGCTCTCAGAACCGTTTGAGATCAAAACAAGACTACGCCAAGGCGATGATGGGCTCTCACTGCTACTATTCAATTGCGCTCTAGAAATGGCAATGAGGGAATGGCTCAAAAAATTACCCCAAAAGTAAAAATAGGCCGAAAAATCAAAACAAACTGTCTTGGTTTCACCAACGACTTGGCACTGCTAGCAAATGACATCAATGAAGCTAAATCACAGATATTAGAACTTCAAAATATTGCAAATAAAATTGGCCTCATAATATCATTTGAAAAGACAGAAACTACGCCCCAAAACCCAACAGGATTAAAAGAAGTAAACAGTAATAAAATCAAAATAGTAACCCAATTTAAATACCTCAGAGAAATAATAATAAACAACCTTACAAAAAAACCTTGATCCAAATAAGAAGAAACAAACTAGCTAAAGCTCAAAAATTAACCTGGTACACTTACAGTAAAAAATACCTATCAATAAATACAAAAATAAGACATTACAACAAGGTTGTAAAACCCGATGCCACTTATGCAGCAGAAACACTCTTCCATCTGAAGGAACAATCAAAGACAGACTCCAGAAAATCAAAATGAGAATTAGAAGAACCGGCATCAATAAAAAGTACCAGAGAGAATGGCAGCAGTGGACTGTGCCCAACAAAGTTGTATACAAAGAGTTGGAATTCATCACTGATACCATGCAAAAGAGGAGACGAGGATTCTTTAGATGTATCATGAGGATGCAAAATTCAAGACTTCTGAAACAGCTAGTACAGTACAATCTTGATTCGAAAAACACCAAGACAAGATGCAGATGAATCAGAGAAATAAGAGAGGATCTGAAGGAAATTAGCCTTACACCAGAAGACACCACAGATGAGATAAAATTAAACAAGAAAATCAAGAACAAAAACACTCGCTTCACACTCACAAGAAAAACTCACAATATGAAAATTATCAACACTAGAAAGGGCACAAAAATCAGAACATATGAAAAAGTACTGGGAGGATCGCAAGGCCCAAACAGTCCCATCAAAGAGACTCTGATAATGGACTGACTAAAGTGATCCTATGTGGTCATAAAAGATAATAATATGTTCTTTATCTTACCGAAGTACAAAGTTTTAAATTTTACAACGTATGTACACACTAATGATTTTAAAATTTTAGTTATGTTTTTAAAAAAAATAACTATATTT
Organism: Lycorma delicatula; assembly: GCF_047948215.1. NCBI lineage: Eukaryota > Metazoa > Arthropoda > Insecta > Hemiptera > Fulgoridae > Lycorma > Lycorma delicatula. The sequence continues at coordinate 56,594,917 of NC_134458.1, forward strand.
TTAACTATACATTTTACTTATAACTATGTATATTTTATAAAAATTGGTCTGCTGGTGATGGGAGAAACTTCTGAAAGCACTACAGAGAGATAGGTAAGTGTGATAGGTAAGGTGGATTTAAATATTTATCTGCTCATAAAATAAATATATATATATATATATATTCAAAAAATAACAACTTAACCACCAAAACAAAAAGAGAAACCTAAAAAAAAAAACAGAAAACCTAAAAATTTAGAAAACATAAACACTCTAACCACAAAAGTTTTTTTATTTTTTATTATTATAGAATTGTGTAACGACTGATATTGAGGGATTCCATGAAAGTTGACTATTGGTATTAGTTTTTTTGGGGGGTTTTCTGTTGCTGTGTTTTGGCGGTTAAATTGTTATTTTTTTAATTTAATTAGCGCAGTGTTCAATATGTTGATGAAATACTTGAATTTTCACAAAATTCAAATATAATATCAAAATACACACACACAAACCAATTTTATTTTATCATTTTGTAACTGCGGTTACAAAATTAATAATATTGTTATTATTAATAATATTAATTATATTATAATTAATTATATTAATAATATTAATAATATTGTTATTGTTATTAATAATATTTTCATAACTCAAAATGTAAACTTTTCCAAACCAAGTTATAAAATCAAATACTTTTAATAAGGCTTACTTCACAAAATTTTCAGTCATCTTTGCCTACACTTTATCAACACTTCTAAGTATTAAGAAAAGTATGCTAGATGTAAATATAGTATTTCAAACATAACCATAAAAATATTAGTTATAAAAATATAAATGATTTTTCAAGAAGACTAAACAGGATTTTTCCAGGAATTCATTCAAATTATTACAACTCTTAAACAAGATCAAATCGCTTACATTATAGTAATTATTACTCAAATATAAAACCAACCTCTGACTGAAATGTTTGTTCGGCAGAAGAATATGAATCTTTACCCAGTCTTAATGACATTTCTTCTCCTAGTTCCTCACCAGCCCAGGCAAAATATGCAAAAGCAAATACTTCGTCTTTATTTTTTGGAGGTGTAATTGCTTTTACAATTCGACGCAACCAGTCAAGACACAGCTCACTTGATGCAAAGGAACATCTGAAATATGAGTAATATAATTAAAAATAAAATTGCTCTAAATTAAACACTAATGTTTTCCATAGTCATTTTAAAATGCATAGTTAAGTGTAGACCATTATTCTAAATAAAAAAATTGAACAGAAATGGAACCTTAAGTATATGCACAGTTACTATATATATATATAAATCAAATTATAAATGTAGTTAAGGAAATTAAAAAAAAAGTTCAGAATAAAGAAATGGGATACAGACCAAACTAAAAGAGAGAGATATGAAGTTAAAATCTAATGATATCATTTGCTTAGGCCTATGAGTTAACTGCAAAAGCAGAATCAGTAGTAAATGGGATTTAGAAAAAAATTAAATAATCGAGATTAAATTATTTTAAAGTGCAAAGTAGAATAAAACAACAGTTGAAGGAAAAATATAACCTCTCCTTCATTCAACCATGAAAATATTGTAATTACAACACAAATGTAACAAAATTGTACCAAAAAATGAATAAAAACCTTAGAAAATGAAGCCAAAGTAAAATAACATCAGAGATCCAGGTAAAAGATAGAGAAGAAAGCTAATAGATGGTAGTAATATATTGAAAACTACTTGCACGGAAAGTTATCTAATAAAACGTCTAAGGAGGAAAGAGGAACTTATGATGAATTTCAAGGAGACTGCACTATCATCTGAATTCAACAAAGCTTTGAAAGATTTAAACAGAATTAAAGCTTTAAGAAATATTAATATGCAATTTGAATTACAATCTGCTTGGTTAAATTACAACTTGAATGACATTGTAGGCAATATTTATAAGACTGGAGAAATATCCTCTGTTTTCAATAAAAGTACTACTTTTAACTTGCCAAAGAAAACTGAAACAGATAAATGTGATAACAATCATGATGTTAGTTATTAAGCTTTAAAATACATTGACATCTTTACTTTAATATTCCAGAATATTAACTAGAATTATCTATGGAAGAACAGAACAAGAGGTAGAAAGTATATTAATTTTAAAAGGCAGATTGAAGAAAAATAAAATTATATAAATAGCAATTAATGATTTTGAAAAAACTTTTGACGATAAAGAGTAGAACAGATACTTAAGATTAATAGAAAACAGAACTGAAATATCAAAAAGGTTATCTATAATCTGAGCAAATAAATTAGCAATAATAAAAGTAGAAAACAAAGAAAGGCAACCAGTAGAATACAGACGAGCTAAAGAAGGATGTGGCCTATCTATGCTTTTCTTTAATCTGTACATGAAAAAATCAATGAAGTAAACAAAACTTTTGACAGCAGAACAGTCCAGGACAGAAAATTAACATGTTAAGATTTTAATAGATAATGAGCAGAAGGTATTCACTGCTGGGAGAGAAATTCATTTGATAATGAACAACACAAAAGTAAAAAGAAGATAATGAGGAGTTAAATTAAGAAATGAGAAACACCAAATGTTGTAGAATTTTGTTATTTATGCAAAATTAAAAAGACGAACAAACAAAGTAATTAACACATCAAACACACAGCCAAGAAAACTTATGCAAAAGAGAAATCTGCTTACATCAAAGTTAGTCATGGGAATTAGAAAAAACTTATATAAATATTTCTACTTCATGACACAAAACACGAACAACAATAATAACATTACTATAGCATCTGTAAAAGCAATGTCTCATTTAAATTACATGGAACAGATAATATGATTTCTTAACATGTGAGAGTTCATATAGAAACATTGATAGTAAAGTTAAAATTGTGTAAAATTGAAAAGATGTTTATAAAAGAACCTGAATAATGAACGTAAACATATTTTTAACATTTCCTTTGAATTTTAATATAAATTCTGATAATTTTGGTCCTGCTCTTTACATAATCTACTTTACTTTTGGAAAGAAATATTCTAATAACATATTAATTTGGTTTTAAAATGAAATTATATGTTGTATAAACTAATACTTCAGAAGCTACTTAACCTTCATGACAGATATCTTCATTCTAATTAATTTTATTTTAAAACCCAATTCCCAATGACAACATTTTTGATAAGGATCTTCTTTCTCTCCCATAGCAATGTTTGAAATACACAAGTATTCAAACCATCACATTATAATTTAAAAACATATAATATACAACAGAATGAAAAAGTATGAACTTTATCCAACAACTAATAAAAAAAAAAAAAACTAGTTATCGTTTAATACCAATACCTCATACCATGTTTACAAGCTTGAACAAATTACAAAGGATCCAGTTCCAGTTTCTTTCTTAACAGATACCTTAATTTAATGTTATTTATTATACATGGTTAATTAAAAGATCAGAAAAATATTAATAGGAAAACAATTTAATCATGACCACCCAAAAACTGCAAACACTGTAAACCTGTCAACTGTTTTTTCAAAGTGTTTTTTCAAATACATTAGCTTTAACTAAACACTGTTTAACTTTGGTGATCTATAGGTACCAGTTTATTAAATATGGCTTAACTATTAGCATTCTGTCAATTAATCTATACTGGATTTCAATAAATGTAATCTTTCATGGACATTTCCTTGCATTTTATGTATTTTTACTTTTTATTATTAAATATCTACATCATTATATCATTAAAGTAGATCTACATCTGCATAAAAAGAAGGTTATAATCATTTAAAACACAATGTAAATTAAAGTTCAGAGATAGATTATTAACTACAGTCACAGAATGAATATAACAGCAGAGCTTTAAAAAAATACAAGCATTAACTGTGTCTAATCTGATTACCTGATCTGTGTCTGATTGAACTATCTTTTGTTGATTGCAAACTGCATAAAAATCCTTCTATCAATAAAAGGACTATTAAAACTGGCCTGGTAAAAACTAGAAAAATTATAATTTTTTTACTGTTAAAAGTTTTTTGAAAATTTTTTTCTGAAGTTAATTAAAGTCATGTAACATACAATAATAACTATCTAAGATAAAATTATAAAACTGTAATTAATAGAATTAATAAATAAGCTATAATTAACATAAAATAAATTATTAGTAACTAAAATAACAACCTAAATGAGTACAATAAACGATTTAAGGAATAATTTTTTTAAAACTAATCCACTGTTTTCATTTAAATTTAAATAAAGTCTCTACTAACTATACTCTAAAAATATTATGTTAAGACCATTTATGATATAACACAAGAAATTTATTACACATGGGAAATTTCTGAATCTCATTAAAAACATGAACCGGTTAATAATTAAAGCAAATATAAATGATATAGTAATAACCAAATTAGTATACACAGCGGGCTGAGACCTGACACATCCTCCTTTACCACATACATCCCAGTAGAGTAACATTTACTGACATTTTTATAATTATATATTTCATTCTAACAAGTGATTTGACAATTTTCATCAGAATTTTTATTTTAATGATACTTGTACAATCCATTGTTTATATGGTTTGTTAGAAATTTAAAAGTTATTTGTTGAATTCGTTTACATATACATATAATATATATACTATGTATATAAATGAAAAAAAGAACATGAAAATTGATAAGAGTAAAGTAATTCATAGACAAAGAAGGCAATTTATTTTTTATTTTTTAATTTATAAAAAAGAAGGAAACCCCAAGGGACTGTATTACTAAAAATGTCCAAGAGAAAGTAGCATCAATAATGGGAATTCTAGATGTGTGCAAAGAATTCTGAAAAAAACTAAAAATAACATACAGCACTGGGGCAATGCTTGTAGGCCTCACAGAAAATGATTGCAGAAAAAAACAATAACAGCCATTTATAATTTTGGCAAGTGTACAGTGCTTGATAATATTAATGAGTTTCCCAAATGTTAAAACCCAAACATTAAAGCTGTACTTCCCATTTTAAAAGATAAAAATAAATTTCAAGGGCAGGCAATGATCTCTATGAAAGATAAACAAAAAATGTAGGATTCAGGTGAAAAAGTCTTTGACGGCATAAAATATTTTACGGTGCTGTATGGTGAAATATTTTATATATTAAAATAAAATATTTCACCATAAAAATCTGATATAAATAAAGAGATCATTTTATCTTCACTTATTAGAATGATACACAAAGGAACGTAGGATCATATATACAGGTGAAATACATATACACTACTCCCATATCACACCTTATTCTGTAATTGATAATTCAGACTACACTTACAGCTTACTAGCACCAGTTTCAAGAAAGAAATCTGGAATAATTGTTCATCTAGGTGGTGAATGGTTTTGTTAACAATGAATTGCTTATTTTTAAATCGGTTCAAACATCTAGCGATGGCCAAAATGTGAAGAAGTACAAAAATTATAAACATCAGCTGAAAAAAAATTAATACCTAATTAACAAATCCAGCCAGTTTTGGTTTTAGATAATGCATCACATCACATTTAAAAATAAATGTAGCTCCTATCACTTCATCAAAAACATATGACATGATCAACTGAATAAACAATAACATTCCTTTTGACAGAATATATAAAACTGAATTTTATAAACTCATAAAATTAAATAAAAAAGATTATCACTGTATAGAAAACAGATAATGACATAGTGTTCAACTTTCCTCTATCATTCAGGTTTAAATCCAACGGATATGATTAGGACTAATCTAAAATGAATTTCTGATAAGAATAATGTACTTTTACTGGATTCTAATAATAAATATTGAAGTAATAGAAAGATTTGTAATCAAACTACCAGAAAATGAGAGCAGAATCTGTGAGAGTAACAGAGTTGTTGATTATACTACCACAGTGATGTGAATGGTGTGGAGTTCTTAGTAAATAACATAATTGCAAATGGTTTGTAGATGAATATTTTAAACTAGAATTGTAGCAGTATAGCCATTTCTCCAGTGCTTAAGTAGTCAATTCAGTTCTCTTTCATAAGGCTCTCGACTACAAATCATGAAAACCTCACATCCTAGCTCATCCCCTCTATAATCATCAAATGATGCATTAAAAAAACTTACGCAATGAGTATAAAAAGTAGAAAATAACTTTTTTAAACACAAAAAATGATAAAAAATTTCACAACAGACAAGGAAATAGATATAACTGAAATAAAAATGATAATACGATACACACCTGCAAGTTCGAGCATCTTTGCAAGTTATATGAAGGTAAACAAGATCTCTTACTTCAACATGGTCTACAAGACCTAATGGTATATTATAATAAATATCCTTATCATTAAGTTGAAGATACAGTCGATAATTTGATAATGCCAAAACTCCTTCAGACGCCTGTCCTAGATATTCAATAGCTTCACCGCATAAAGGGACAAAAGATGGCGTTAGAAAATCATGTTCTTTATGAAGCGTACGTTTAGGATAAAGTTCACTAGCTCGAACATGAAATAATGATTGAGTACTGGTAGACTGGATGCTATTAGGATATTCATCGTCCATTTCTCACTGAAACAATAAATAAATAAAATAAATCACATAACACTAACACAAACTAAATATCATAAAATGTGGGAAGGTCCTCCTCAAAATCACAACCTACATTCTCTTACAACTCAACAGTTTCTTAACTCTTGAAAAATATCAAGGAGTAGTATCTTGAAAATAAAAGGAAAAAAGTACAACTGAAGTCATGTTCAATAAACAGGTTTCTTGAACATCATGAAAGCAGATAAATATGTTTGGTAGTTTCCAATCATGTAGTTTGGTTAGGTAAATGCATACTGCAGAAATTTTGAGAGTAACATCTTAGTAGTCAATTTTTCAAAAAGGTATAACTAGTTTTTAAATTCTTTTTAACAATTAAGGAAAGTTTAGAAGATACTTTTTAAGACAGAACTCCAGTACTTACAGCAGACATTTTTAAAAAAAATTTAGCAGGGAAAATTACTCTGACACAGTACAACCTCTTTTCAGTTTACTTCTAGTTCTGTATTATTAAATTTAATTTCAGAAACTATAATTATTACAGCATTGGAGCATTAGTCCCTTAGAGGTAGGATAATTTTTTTTTTAATTTAATAATTTTAGACAATTTAGTGACACATTGAAACTTATCAACCATACAAAAATATTGCTTTTTCCAACAGAATTTGATTAAAAATTATTTTAAAAGCAATACTATAATAAACATTTCTTAAATAAATTCATAAAAAAGAAATTTTAAACCAAAGAGCTTTATACTAAAATTAGTATCATATTTATGGAGAAATTTATATTTACAACAGGTCAAGGCAAGTTTAAAAATAGCATCTCTACTGTGTTATAGTTTCCAATAACAAATAAACTGTACAGTTTTTCAACACATTCATAGTTAGCATAATAATAAAATATGTTTAAAATGTTTTTAGTGTGTCCATCGTCTTATTGTTAAAAAATAAATTATGTAAAAGAGATGATAACAGATTTATGCTATACTTATGCTTGTTATAAATTTCGTACCATTACTGTGATTAATTTTAACAACCAAAACTTCTCTATGTTCAGATGTCGGTAGAGTTAAGAAATAATGATATTAACATTTATTGGTTGAAAATAACTAACAAAATTCAGCAACTGGATTTTGTACTTGATCAAATTAAGCCCATTTTATATATATAAAGACAGTTCTAGTAAGGAAGAAGTCAGATTATATAGTTCTAGGATGAGGGATATTTGATTTGCCCTGCCATTAATTGTCAATAATGTTAATAATTGTTAATTGTGCATTAATTGTCAAAATACAGTTTTTAAGAGGGTACCTATACCCAAGGCAAATTTTTGGGTAGGCAATTTAGCTTATGATAATACTGATGTTACTATTTAGGAAAAATATGTACAAAATGAATAAGTAAAATTTAAATTATATATTTATGAAAGAAAGTATTAACTTATTATTATTGTTACTATTATTCTTTATAGAGTTATTACACTGCACACTTAACTAATCTTTTACAATAAAATCTTGAATCACCATTATTAAATCATCATTAGCATACATCTGCAGTAAAACCACACCCTGCAATTTAACATACCGAATCAGTTAAATAGTAAACTCATCTTTGTTCCTGAACACCAAGAACACAACTTTACAGATAAAACATAGTTACTGATTAAATATAGCCTTCATCCCAGGACACCAATCTAAAACCACCAGACATATTGAAAAGGACCCAAACCTTACTTTAAAGATTTTCTTTCAGTGTTAAGGCAACTGACTGCCTGATAAAAAATGACATTTTTTTTAAATCTTACACACACACTTTTTTTTTAAATTATAATTACCACAAACCCTTCCCAAAGAATAGCTCAAAAGTACAGTGCACCTCAACTCGTTCATGTAATTATGATTTTTTATCATTAAATAATTTTATTGTCAAATAGCTAAATAATACCTTTGAGCATTATATTATCTTTATTAAGGAAACAAACACAATTATACTAAAAAGTATACACTCACTATATTCTCACTATATGACATACAAACCATAATAATATGCAGTGTAACCCTGCTATAACGCAGTTATCAGGGGACTTACATGACCCCCATGTTATAAATTGACCACTATTTCGAGAAATAAATTTTAAATCACTAACGGGATCAATTAAAAAGTAGACAAAAATCAAGCAATAATAGTTTAATAGAAAATGCCAATACAGTATAATGTGTACTTACATAGAAACAAGCTAAGTGCAGAAGATACAATATTTTTTCTTTGAATGTAAATTATTTTTTCAAATAAGAAGTTATTGTTTTTTGTTTCGCAGTTGTATGTTTCTTCTTTATAATATATGACTTTACATTTTGTAAATGCAATAAATTATGATCATTACTATCACTTTGTTGCTCCATTCATGTTATTACACTATTTATATTTTCCAGAACATCTTTTATTGAGGATGTAGACCTCTCTGTAACAGCAACCTCTGCAACACTTTCCCCTTCTTCCTCTGACAAATTATCGTTAGGTTATAGAACCGAGTTTACAATTTCTTCATCAATCCTGTAATGGGCAATGGGTGTTTGATTGTCTGCTTGAACCCACTCACTGAGATCACTTACAGAAAATTCTTGCCTAGTTGAATATGACAATTCCAGTTCTTGATCATCAGTAAAAATATGAACATTTCCTGTTTTAATGTCTTCTGTATTACCCTGTGGTAATACCAAGCAACAATTTTTAATTGTAATAAAATTATAATTACTCCATGCTGTTCCAGCGCTGTATACAACGCTTTTAATGACACAGTTTTAAGAGATTCTGTTACTTGTAATTTTGAGTTAATGAAAGCAGTCACTGGCTCTCATTTATAATAAGCTTTAAATGCCCGAATAACTCCTCAGTCTAATGGTTGGATCAATCGTTTTTCTTGGGTAAAAACATTGCAATTCTTTTCCCATCTTTAGATTTCAGCAAGTCAGTAGACGAATGAGCAGGGCAACTGTCAAGAAGTAATAAAGCTTTTTCTTCCAATTTTTGGACTCGTAAATAATTTTTAACACAAGGCACAAATTCGTCGTTAAACCACGTTAGAAAAATATATTACATGTCATCCAAGCATTTTTTACTATTTTTAAAAATAACCAGTAATGAATTTATATTAATGTGTTCGAAGCAACGTGGACTGGCATACTTGCCAATGAGCAACAGCTTCAATTTATAACTTTCTGACTTATTGGCACACAAAAGAAAAGTTACCCTTTCTTTGTTCATTTTCATACCAGACTTATTTGGTGCCTGCTTTGCATCTAATGTTTTTGTTGGCAATAGTTTATAATACAAAGCAGTTTCATCACAATTATACAACTGTTCATCACTGAAGTTATTCTCTTCTATAACTGATTGTAATATTGTTTGTGAAAAATGTATGGCTGCTGTCACATCTGCTGAATGAGGTTCTCCTTCGACATTTACTTGGCCTATGCCAGGACGGATTTTCCATCGCAATAACCAACCGTGAGAAGCACTGAATTCTTCACCATTGTTAATCTGTTCATGAAAATTTAGTGCCTGATAGCTCCTTCACTCCATTTTTGCAAAAACCAAAGGTAAATACACTCATCTACAACATTAACATCACCGAAGCCTAACCGTTTTGCTATCAAGTCCAACTGTTTCATCTACCAAATCAATAAAAAACGCAATTTATCTTCTTCGTTCACCCAAACACGTATAATACCTTCAGGCATACCGAATTCCTGGAATAAACTGGCTTTCGAATGACCTGCCTTAACCTTTTCAATAATTTCTAATTTTTCCTTTACAGAATATGTTCTTTGTTTAGACAACATGTTAGGCAAACACAAACACTACAAAATCTAATAAATTAACCAACATAATAAAACTTAATGATACTGATAAACACAGTAAAAGCAGCTCAGAATAAATCACAATACGTAATAACACTCAGATACCGTATACTGTGTCTTGAACAGGCACCACATTGATAGTCTTATCGCTGTTACAGGAAATGAGTCATGTGCAGTATATCATATGAATTTCTCCTATTACTGAATTAGAATCATAGTTTAGTTTTATTGAATCATGTTTTTGGGAATGCCAAGGCTTTAAAATTGGTCTATTTGACCAACTGGTCAAATTAATTATATAATTGGTCTAATTGACTATTTGACAGATGTTATATTAGAAGTGTATTGTTAATTTCAAAGGATTTATGGTGGGTTTTACACTGATATCGAAGACAGTGGTAAGGTGACTAGCATTTCTTCGTCCTATTTTATTTTTTCAGATATTTTTTGGGGGACAGGTTATAATCCACATTATATCCACATCTGCAGTACATCAAGCCGCATTATAGCAGGGCTGTACTGTAGTTACAATTAATGTGTCATAAAAATAAACCAGATTTTTATATATACTTTATAAGATGGATACAAAAATGATAACTTTTACATCAAGTTTATGATTGCAATAAACAGAAAAACTACTAACGCAAAAATAAATTCTACACTTTAAAAACTAAATAAACATAATTTATTATACATTAATTTTTTTTACGGAAAGAGCTAAAGAATAATTTTACATTGACAACAAAAAATGTGAAAAGATTGAATTTGATACAATTCTATGTATTTTACAAATGAATTTTCATTAAGATACTACTATTCACATTACTGCATCAAATGGACAAATTAATCACTAACTACACAACCAAGAAGCAAAAAAGAAAAAATGCTGACAAATATTTATTAAACAATGCTCAATATGGAATCTCAATCTTGCATAATGAACAATTATCACATAAAAACAAATACCAAATTAAGGTAGCGCAATAATGAAAAGTTATTAATTCAATCGTTTTTACAGCATGTTTTTCCAAAAACATTTTTTACAATGACGTAAACAAAATAAAAACTACTGCGCAACATCTTCAATTTCTAGTGGAATATCAATCATATTACAATTATTAAAGATAATAGAAATTTTTAAAAGGATATAAAGAGCTTTATATCATTTAGAGGTTAACACAGTAAAATCAGAGAATCTTAACTGAAACATGCTGACTGATAGGCTATACATCAGTGCATAATTTTTTAATGCAGTAGATCTTGCTTAATTAAATGTTCAAGACAATTCAAATTATTAATTATTTTTAATTACTTAAGTATGAACAGGTACATCCAAACATCAAGATCTAACTAAAAAGAATAACAGAGTTTAATTAAAGAATTAACTAATATATTATAAATAGCATTAAGTAAAAAAAAAAAATAATAATTTGGAGTAATTAATTTATCTGTAAGTTATATTAGAGAAACAAAACTACTTCATAGTCTAAGATCTATCAAAGTTATGAAGTCCATCTAGGGCATTCCAACCCCATAGAAGTAGAAAAGAACAAACATTTTCTGCATTTAACTTTTGTATATATATGTAAAGCAATATATAGAGGCTTTATATATAGAGAGAGAGATATTACAAGTTATACATACAGTTTTTTTACAAATACATTTTGAGATAAAAGTTCTGTCTATCTATAATAATAGATTCAGTTCAGTACAAGGTTGTCAAGCTAAGCTAATGAAGTGTCGTTACTTCATTTGTTACTTAATGAAGTGTCATCATTCTACTAGCTTTAGAATCAATATAATAATCATGACATCCAGGAAAAAGATTCACATAACATCTCACACTCAATGCCATTTATGTTACAAACTAAGTTGAAGACTTTCACAATACAACTGACAAAATAAATGTTTACTTAATATTGATTGAGTTAAATGTAAAGTACACACTAGACTAATTTAAAATGATGAAAGATTGTGTATGAGTACACAATGTTTATTCTTTATATATATACATGAGTATTTAAAGAATAAAAATTCTATATATTTAAGATATAGATATATCTTATATATATATATATATATATATATATATCTTATATACTTATATATAAAGTAAATTACATATATAATTTAAACAATAATTTTAACAATTTTTTTCTAGTTATCTGATCCTCTCACAACAGACCAAAAAACTGTCATCCAATGGAGAATGAAACATAATAATAATAATATATAAACCAGAATAATTTCTTGTAATTTTAAGTTTATAAATATCTACATCCAGTAATCCATTTCTCTGAAGACAGTAAACAGTTCTTAAAAGATCACCAGAAAATTGTTTATCCCAGATTCAGTTATTGAAACCAGAAATCCTAGTTATTTGGGGGGAAGGGGAGGAACAAATAAATTACCTCTACATCAAAAATTTAGTTTATTTTCCATAATAAAACTAATATAACATTTTCCTCTACTAATCTTACAAGCCTTCAAAAAAACAACCGATTAATCATTTTGTAATAAATATACAAAGCTCCTACAAGAATGACCTGTTACATTACTTGTAAATGAAAGATAATTACTGTGACACAAACACTGTCAAAACAACAAACATACCAAAGAGAAACGGCATCCCTCTCTCATACCAATAACAGTATCAGTGATGTTATTTCCTTTTCCATTACAACTGACAAGCCAACTCCTGAGCAACTTGCTAAATACAAACATAAGCTGTCGTTTGCAAACTGATCTGAAACAAATACTGAAGGTGCAGTAACTCACTCAATCATGCACCCATAAATTTATCATGGGGATTCAGAAGGCATCTAGTCAAGGCATACAGAAACCACCAGGAAAGTCATGATCAAGGATAAAGAAAAAAAATTGATGGTGAGAAAATGACAACATGCCCAAACAGAATCCACAAAACAACACTACACAAATAAAATGGTTCAAGACTCCTGCTCTAGAAAGTGGGACCCTTCCATCCACAATTCCTAATGAAGTAGTGGGTACCTTCACCCAGAACAGAGGCAGCAACTTAACTGATTGACAATTTTTCACTGACCATTTGCAGCATACACAAACACAAACTCTGCTTTTCTTCCACAGACTAAAAAGCCTCCCAAATACAAACTCAGTCTTCCTTAAAGAAATTCTTGATCCATCTCAACAATTATGTAGTATGTGGAAGTAACTGACAACTATAAAATATTCTACAATATCTGCACTAGAAGTTTTTAAAAACCAACTATATTACTTCCTTATTATACCGTGGACTAAAACCAAGAGATGAGAAATTATTTTCTATTTGGCACAGATGTCCATAACAAATGAATTTACTCAAGAAAATAAAACAATCTGTTAATATGGCTTTTTATTACCAAATCGCTACTATATCCACAGATCTCCAAGTGAGATGGATCCTTTCCATTTGTAATGTCCACAAACCAAGTATTGGGTACATCTATTTTCCCAGATAGCAAAGGAGTAGAGCAAATCATAAATGTCTTTATCTTTTACAAAATAACATTCAGAAAGGTTTAATTTTTGTGAGGCAGCACAGTTTATTTGCAGGTTCTGTTTTGTTAATTCTACATTTTTTTTTAATTTTAGTGAAGAAATTTTATATTTCCCAATCAGAAAAGTAATTTTCTTTATTACTTTAAAAATTATTTAAAAGTTAAAAAAATTTTTATTAAATTTCATGTGATATTAGCTCACTTTTTCATATCCAATGCAATTTTCTTCTTTCTTTTATACCGTCAGAATCTCACAATAAAAAAATAAATATAGAATCAACTGAAACACTGTTACAACTTTGATTATGTGTTGTCTATTATATTTTATAGTCTAATGTAAGGTTTTAAAATTAGATAAACAATTAATAAAAAATAAATAATTTATGGAATGAGTCATAACTGATTACAGATGAAACATTTGATTAATAATTTATTCACAATAACATTTATGAATTTTGTTTATTTTAGAAAGCAGAGTTGTCATTTTATTTCTTTATTCTTTCAATTAAGTAGTATTTTTTCTTGTTCAATAAGATTTATGAGTTCAAAAGAAATCTTTCATGATTTTTTATATCAAGGAAATAATTTTGTTTTTTGTTTTTATATATTATTGTTAGGGTACTATGCTTTCTCGCCAATCTGGCAAGAAAAAATAAATTTGGCAAACCTTTTGTTGGGTAGGTTCAGTCGACATACACCTGCCTCTTCTTCATCAACTGAGATGAATGATGAGGCCTTCTTTCTTTTTCCTGTTTAGCCTCCGGTAACTACCGTTTAGATAATTCTTCAGAGGATGAATGAGGATGATATGTATGAGTGTAAATGAAGTGTAGTCTTGTACATTCTCAGTTCGACCATTCCTGAGATGTGTGGTTAATTGAAACCCAACCACCAAAGAACACCGGTATCCACGATCTAGTATTCAAATCCATGTAAAAATAACTGGCTTTACTAGGACTTGAACGCTGTAACTCTCGACTTTCCAAATCAGCTGATTTGGGAAGACGCGTTAACCACTAGAACAACCCAGTGGGTTGAATGATGAGGCCTAAATACTTCATTCTTTACAAGTAGCACTGTGTCATCGTTATTAGCCACTAGCAGTGTGCAGTGAACTGTACCCTGTTTTTTCAACTTTGGTGATAATTATAGGAGGCAGTTCAGTTGATATGGCTTTACCATATCCTTTCACCTTACTTCATACACCATGACTTTCCAGGATACAACTATTTTGATCTTCCAGATATTGCATAACCATCAGGTAATGAGAAGCAGTTTACGGGTTAACACAGGGCCAGACTAAATTTTAATAATTATTTTCAAGAAAGAGAAATTGCTTCATACAGATCCATGTTAAAAGAATATTCAAATAACAGTAAAATGTTTATTGAAATAAAAACACGATTTACTGACATTTTAATATGGAGTAAAATATAATCACTACGTATCAAAGTTCATAGAACTAGCAGTTAATGATGTTAAAGAACAATTTAGATTCGGAGTAACAGTACAAGGTGAAAAGATAAAGATGCTACGATTTGCTGATGATATAGTAATTCTAGCCGAGAGTAAAAAGGATTTAGAAGAAACAATGAACGGCATAGATGAAGTCCTACGCAAGAACTATCGCATGAAAATAAACAAGAACAAAACAAAAGTAATGAAACGTAGTATAAATAACAAAGATGGACCGCTGAATGTGAAAATAGGAGGAGAAAAGATTATGGAGGTAGAAGAATTTTGTTATTTAGGAAGTAAAATTACTAAAGATGGACGAAGCAGGAGCGATATAAAATGCCGAATAGCACAAGCTAAACTAGCCTTCAGTAAGAAATATAATTTGTTTACATCAAAAATTAATTTAAATGTCAGGAAAAGATTTTTGAAAGTGTATGTTTGGAGTGTCGCTTTATATGGAAGTGAAACTTGGACAATCGGAGTATCTGAGAAGAAAAGATTAGAAGCTTTTGAAATGTGGTGCTATAGGAGAATGTTAAAAATCAGATGGGTGGATAAAGTGACAAATGAAGAGGTATTGCGGCAAATAGATGAAGAAAGAAGCATTTGGAAAAATATAGTTAAAAGAAGAGACAGACTTATAGGCCACATACTAAGGCATCCTGGAATAGTCGCTTTTATATTGGAAGGACAGGTAGAAGGGAAAAATTGTGTAGGCAGGCCACGTTGGGAGTATGTAAAACAAATTGTTGGGGATGTAGGATGTAGAGGGTATACTGAAATGAAACGACTAGCACTAGATAGGGAATCTTGGAGAGCTGCATCAAACCAGTCAAATGACTGAAGACAAAAAAAAAAAAACGTATCAAAAATATTTTTCAACGTAACTGAAATACCAACATATTTTATTAAGAATACAAATTTTAACATTTTCAAATAGTTCTTTGAAATGCAGGAAAACTTTTTAGTTGGTTTTTTTTTAGTTGAAGAGAAAAGATATTTTAAAATATATAATTATACAATATATATATATATATATATATATATATATATATATATATATATATATAAATACTTTTTCTTAATATTTTAAAATATAGACTATATAGTAATTTATATTATAGTAATACATATGTATAAATATATATTCTACTAGAGAATCTAGGAAATACCTTTAAAGTCAGATATTCAGTGAAGGGAAAATCCTTTTATTCATCTCCCCATGGTAGATGGGGCAACGATTGAATACATTGTCAATTTTTAGTATATATGACTAACAAATGAATGGACCAAGTTACCCACTGGGTACAAATTCTGCTATTACAAGTCATAACAGCTTCCTCACAGGGCGGATGAGTGATGGTAGCTACAGACCGCTCTACTGCCCTGGGATAGGGAAACCGCTCCCAAAAATGGAGAAATTTCTTCAGGAACATTGATATTAGAATACAGAAGACAACTGAAAATCACTGTATTAAAAATCCTAGAGTTAATTCCTTGCATTATACTATGATGCTGGCTTCTTCTGTTAAATGTTCTGCAGTCAAAACTGCTTCCATTCAAATCTCTGGGAGAAGCAACAAAGGAAGTTAAATAGAATACCTACAGGAACTTGGAAAGTCAGTACTTTGTTACAGAGTGGGAAGTTGGGAGAATTTCAACAAGAAAATGAAGATAAATAGAATGGATACATTAGCAAAGTGGGAAGAAGAGAGTGAAATAAAGAGTGAAGTTACCATATTCTATTCTTCAGGTGGTATACATGTGTGTACTTATGCATGCGCACACGTGTTAGACACATTTACACAAACACATTATAATATCACAGACACATGTGTGCACGCGTGTGTACACACAACCACATACACTTACTAAAATAGTAATATATGGAGTGAAAGAACATTCATATGGCAAGCTTGGCAACATGCAAATTGCAACATATTGACATTTTACTCTCTGTGCAAATTACTACTGTCTTGCCTTGTCCTGGTCTAAAACATTAACAAAACAATCTAAAATTAGTGTTATTTCTTTTTTTCAAAGCAGAAAAAACTTCCAAAGACTGTTAAGGTAGGCCAATATCAAATGTAAAAATCAAGAATATACCTTTCACAAAGCCACTCAAGTAGATAAAAAAATAATCAATACCATTAGAGCATTGTTTTTTTTAATATGAAATGGAAGTAAAACCACACTAAATGAATTTATATAATTGAAGTGGGTTTAATTTCAAATAAGCTAATTTCAAACTGAAAAATGTTTAATAATCATTCACATTATTATTTGATGCAAATTATTTTTAATTCACTCGATTATAATACTATCAAAATCCTAATTAGTTCAAGATTCAATAAAATATATTTTTGTAAAATGACAACTGATCATAAAACAAACAATACTTGAAAATACCTGATATATCAATTTTCTAACAAGTCATCCATACCTGCAGTTTGCATTATATTCCCCTTAAAAGAAACTTCTTTTCTTAGTATTTATTACTAGGTTTATAAATCAACCACTAAAATTTAAGATTTGAAACAGAATCTTCTTGTTTAATTATCTGTTTTTGTGATCTGATACAAATAAATTTTTAAAATATTAAGAAAATTGAAATTTCTATGAACTAAATAAATAAGTCTCTTATAACTGAACTATTTTGGGAAAGAGGGCAGCTAGTCAGTAAATATAATGGGAACAAGGATATTAAAGTATCAGAACTTTTTAAATAAAACACTAGTATGCATCTGACACTTCATTCTTTAAAAAAGTTTCTTAACACACAAATCACTTCAATTAATATAAATTATTGTATTAATTAATACATATAATCAATATAAATTGATTATATCAATTTAAACTCAATATGATTAATAAAAAATTACAAAAAAAGGCATATTTGTAAGCAAATAATCATTTTACAATAAATTTAAAACAATTCATATCTATATACATTTGACTTAAAACTTACTTTCACAATTCTACTTGTATGGTATATAATAATTTTCATTTCACAGTCATGCTAAAAATAAAACAAAAAGTTTTAACAAAATTAAGATGGGATTAATGGATGTAATGAAATTTAATTGTAATTTGAACATAAGGAGGGATTTTTGATAAAAATAACTTATTAAATCATAAGCAATAAAAGAGTAAAAAGTTGATATCACCGAAGTTTCATGGCATTTGGACAAACTTTTAACTACCTCCTGTGATAGAAAATCAGAAAATTACTTTGTGTGGCCTTATTTATTTCTGTATTTTTTTATCTACAGAAAAATAATTTTAAATGTTCTAATATATTTTTTAAGCCATCAGTTATTTGCAATAATTTTCAATAAAGCAATCCTGTATTAAGTTAATCTACTTGGTCCTACAGTAACATAAAATGTAGTTGAAAACACCTATATCAGATTACTTATACAAAAAGTTACTTTTCTTTTAAATTATATAATGCAACCTCCACATGCTACTGCTGCTCTAACTGTGCCTAATTTAGAAAAAATAATTTTAAACTGTTTCACATTGACCAGTTGAAACGATAACAAATTTCAAAAAATTAAAGAATCCTATTTTCAGAAGTGGAGATCACTGACCTCAGTTAAGCACTGAAAACTGACCATCCTAATAGAATGAAACCCTCTAGGTCCTTGTTGATCAAGCCTGGATCCATAAAATAGCATTGATGTTATCCAAAGGAGGGGCTGCCTGCGGTCACAATTGATGGCTGTTTTTTCCCTGTGTCTGTACAATAAGTCTAACAGTTGAAATGCCTATTGAGCAAAGCATAGCCACCTAATCCCTTTCAAAATAACAAGTGGTCCACAAGTCAATGTATCGATGACAAGAATAAACAAGGAATTTGTTATGCCACCTATAATACCTAAAATTCCATACTTTCAATTAAACAATCAGGCTACAGTCACTTTGTAAAGTATTTATTGTGAAAATTAAAGTAAGTTTTTCATCAATGAACTGAGTTTTTTTTTTATTTTATAACATTATCTGAAACAACCTGTTATACACTTCCTAAACAGACAAGAGAATTATTTTGGAATATGTTTCCAAAGACTTGTACGCCAAATGAATTTAGTATAAAACATTTATTGATAAATATGGTAGCAGGGGATAATCTATCTCTGATGAATCTTCATTACTAAAGATCAGTGTTGAATAAAGACAAACAACTGTAGTCTCCTTTCAAATTAAAGCAGAAAGTGCCTTCTCAGTTCAGAACTACTAAACCAAATGTTTTAAAGAGCCACAAGACTTAAACTTACAAAATTTGTGTGTTAAAGAACTTGAACCAGATAAAGCTAGAAGGAATAAATACTGCAGGCAGTTCATTCCTTAAAATAGCACAAAAATGTTTGTTTCAGTAATTAAGCATTATTCCATCTAAGTGACAAGATAAACATACTGAAAACCAAATTTGAAATTGTGTAAATCAAACAAATTTCAAGAATCATTTTTAAACAATGAAAAAATTGATATATGGTGTGCCATGGAAGAAAATGAATGAACTGATCTTTTTTAATAATACTGTAAACAAACGTGTTTACCAAATACTGTAACTACATTAAATTCTGTTTTAGAATCTGAAAATAGATAGATACCATTACCTTCTTTTCTTTTCCTATTTAGCCTCCAGGAATCACTGTCAGGTATTACTACAGACGATGAATGAAAATGATATGTATGAGTGTAAATGAAGTGTAGTCTTGTACAGTCTCAGGCCAACCATTTCTGAGATGTATGATTAATTGAAACCCAACAACCAAAGAGCACCGGTATCCACAATCTAGTATTCAAATCCATATAAAAGTAACTACCTTTAATAAAATTTGAACGTTGGAACTCTCGACTTTGAAATCGGCTGATCTGCGAAGACACGTTCACCACTAAATCAACCCGTTGATCTAGTGGTGAATGGTTAGATACCATTACCTACCACCATTCACCTCCACACATAAAGTTGTCACAAACCCTGAATTTTTTATTATTCTAATTTTTAAAAACTATCCCCCTAGGCTCCTGAATTCAAATCACAAGATTTTTTCTGGGTGATTTTGAAAAAAAAACATCGCGTACAATTTTCAAGTTAAAAACTGAAGGCAACGTAAAAAGTGGAATGAAATGAAGGCAAACACATATCTACATTAATAAAAATGTCGATATAAAATGCCTTCAAAATGACAAACAAATCATACAAATCAGAATAATTAACACCTAACAAACACTGATGTAACCAACATAAACCATGCTGATCACATAAAGTTCTAGATCGGCCAAACAGGGTGCAGTTTTAAACAAATAAAAATAAAAACCTCCTATAGCAACACAGAGTCAACAACTGCTAACCACCTTATAAACACAAATTTGTTAACAGTGACCTTAATATTCTCCACATTCCAAAAAGACCACATCTTAACACAACTGAATGCTATGAAATACACAAAAACATACACTAAATGAATAAATACAACTCAATTCATACATATTTTGTGACCACATTCTTAATAACTGTCAACCTAATATAAAAAATCTGCCAGCAGTTGAAAGCAACAGTCACCAGAGATGGTCACAGAAACAAATGTAAACATTTTGAAATAGGTTTTTAAAAGCATTTTATAGTATGATTTGGTTTGGTATGTCATTACAAAAGTTTATATTTCAAAATAAGAAATAAATGTGAAAAAAGTGATGCACTCTAAATTATAAAAGTATCCATAAATAACTATAATTAAACGAAAGAAAGTTTGTTCTAGAGATAGGTAGATAGCACTTCCACACTTTCAACAATTACGACTACTATAAAATTTTATTCTAATTAAGAAAAAACCACCTGAAAATCAAACAAATTATTGAAATTTTAGCATTGATTGGGTTGTATGTTTTTTGAACAGAATATCTAACTTTTGATGCAAATGCATTTATCTGCAAACTAAATTTTAATGTATATTTCTGAAATAACTTTCCTTCCAATCCAAAACAAAATCTTTTTACGGTAACTTCAAAATAAACAAATCTCTGTGACCAAGATCACTTATGGTTGACTACATTAATGAAGGTAAACGTGACCTTTATTTTCACAAAAAAATTTACAACCATAACCAATTTTTTTTTAAATGTAGCATACTGTTTTAAATGAAACAAAAAAAAAACAATTTTATCAGTAATAATAAATGTGATATCAAAAAAAGATATTTTTCATAACAAATAGCACACAGAGAAAACTCCCCATTTCTACTTCTTCGAACATACACATCCCTGACAAAAAAATAAACAGGAAGCCACTATGCTGCAAAATAAAAAAAACCTAAGTTTTCATATAACTGTGTCTCCAAATAACTCTAAGTTTAAAAATAAATAAAAAAAGGAAAAAATAATAAAAGCAGACAGAATCACTAGTAAATTTTTCCAATTATGCCAAATTTTTCATTACTTTTAGTTATAGTCCTCTTCTTTAGGAAAACTAACAAAATATGAATGTAATAAACCCCAAAAGAGATTTTCCTACACACCATAAGTATTTATAAAACAAAAAATCCATTTTAGAAATCTTAATAGTAATAGCTAGACAACATAAAACTTTATAACCACCTAAATTAAACAGTACTATAAAGTTTTCCAAACTTTTACTGCATTTTTTTTCAATTCCAAGATAATAAATATACACAACACCATGTTTCTGCACCTATGTATTTGGCCTAGCTTTACGCAATAAGCACAACCATTAGTTGGAATTTTCACTCAGCACTGAGATTTAGCATGAATCTATCAAAAATCTGGAAGAGTTTTTTAATGGTAGTGAAAAGGGATCAGCCAACCCAAAGTGAAGCCATAAAATGAGACAAGCAACACTAACCATGGGACGGCTTAAGGCCCAATTATCAATTGGGCCTAAAATTTGCAAAAACAACAATTTGTAAACGTAACTTCAGTAAACATTACAAGATTTGGTTATGTAACAAAATTAATTTTGAGTACACTAAGATGAAGTTCCATCTTTACTCTTTCCAAAAAACCCTTTTTTATCCTCTGTACGATGTAAAATAAGAATACTATAGCTTATGGAAAAAGTGACAAAAATGGCTGTTTCTACCTGTTGGCGAGTTAGAAAATAGTCTATTACTCAAGAAAAATTTTTTTTTAAAATATAAAATATATTTTTTGAACACTACAAGGTGGGTAGTTATATACCAAATACCATCAAAAAAAAAAAAACCGTGATGCACTGATCATTGTTGAATTAAAATGGAATACCCAATAAGAAATTTGAAAAGCATGCGTGCACGCAAACATAAATACACACACACATTGTTTTTTTACATACTTATCTTTTATATATATATATATATATATATATATATATATATTACAATTCTATTGCCAAATAATTATAAAATTAATCTGCCACAGTACATACAGCATTTCCAAACTAAAGTATACAAAAAATAAAAGTTGCATAAAAGTCTATGCAACTTGGATTTCTTAGACAGGAAAGAATTTATTGTAAAAGTTTAGCAATTTCCCTATTTCACTGATTATAATATTGTTAATAATTTAGTATCCAGTATATTTTTTTTGATTACCATTTAATATACTTTATTAATAGTAAAAAACCCCACCAAAGAGAATATATGAACAGATTTAAATGAAATTTTTATTTTTTTAAATTAGATATTATTGTTACTGCATAATTAATGATGATTAAATTCTTGATAATAAACTACTATTTATTTTTTAAGGTTAGTAATAATTAAAAAAGACGGTTTAAATTGGTTCAAGGGCTGAAAGAAATCTCTCAAATGGTGAATTCTGTTATTCATTTAGATAATTATTTTTTTCCAAAATAATAAAAAAATCACTCATATTTTATACACACTAATTGCAATAGTATCATAAAAGTTATGTGTTTAAATTAAATGTACGTAGTGTTTTATTTATCAAAACAAAAATCAAACTTGAAAGGTAAATGCACATCAAATTATGCCAATTATCTCTTACAAAAAATACAATAAAGAAAAATCATTTTTATCATTTGTGCATCTACGTATGCATAAATTTGATGGTTTTTAATGCCTATAATAAATTTTGGCACAATGTATTATTTTTTCATTTTAATTACTGTATCGTACTTTTAAAATGTATATTTACCTATTTATAAAATTTTCTTGCAGTAAAAAATATTCTTATTTAGTTAACCCAAATCATGAAAAAGAAACAAATAAAGTAAACTAACCTTTTCTGTAATAACATACCAAACCACAATTTTCTATAACTATAATTAATAATAATAAAAATATGAATTTGATATAATTTTGATTTATTTCATTATTTTTAATTAGTAAAAAATGATTGCTGTTTATGAATCTTAATTAAACAAAATAAAAACTGATAAATCAATCATCCATGTGCCACAGGATGTTTAGTACAAAAGATTAAGACAGCAGATTTTCGCTCCTGCTTCAAAGTTGAATGCTATTCAAATGCTGGCACATGTAACTTTTTCTTTTTAAATTATCAGGATTTTTATTCAATAAGATACATTTCGTTATATAGTAGACAATTTTTCAGTAAATTTACAAAAAAAGAAGTTTTCTCCATGAAAGGAGTTCTATAGCATGGGACCCACTATGAGCGTGTTGACTGGACGGTAACTGTTTTATACTTCAGTGACCAAGTATAAATTTTGGAAAAAATCAGGAACCAACTTCTCCATGATGAAACAAAACTTATTTACGAATGATTGTAGACAGATGAGAATAAGTTTTACCAGAAAAAGCAATTTCAGAACTACAGTAAACTAATGTATTATAAAAAAGTGTCTACATATTTTTTTCCATTATTTATTTTCAAACTTATTTAATGAACAAAGTAATCATCCAACAGTAACACTAAAAGTAAATACAAATTAAGTATGTAAATTAATTATGAAAATTCAAACTCTGAGTAAATAATATATGCCATTTTTAGATTGAGGTAGGCATGAGGCAACTTTTATTCCAGTAAAATCCAAAGGAAAACACCTTCATAAGCACAGCAGGAAAACAGATAGGTTTTATTAGTTTATCAACAATGGTTACAGCACACCTTTCTCTCTGATAACTAGTAATTAATACTTTGATGTTAACCCCCCCCCCCCCTTCAATTAAACTAATTTGTTTATACCCTAGATTTGTATTTATTGATGCAGAGAATAAGAAATCCATGTATTGCACACTTAGCAGCTCTTTTGAACAAAGTAATAGATTTTATATCATTCAGACATCTTGGACATGACACAACATGCACAAATATGTTCAAGTATGTAGTTTGTGAAAACACTACTACTATGCACTAAGATAATATACTACTTTATAAATTAAAACCAAAACAACCAAAAATTGTATCTCCCACCCAACATTAATTCTAGAAATGAAATGTCAATAAAATGATTTCTACAGACAACAGATACACAAACAGCTGAATTACGATTATTCCACTTCCTGGATCTGAACGAGATTTTGAACACTTAAAAAAATATTAATCAGAATGCTATTAAAACAACATACAGTTAAAGAATACACATAACTGTAATTATGAAAAACTGACAGTATCCTTTAAGATCCCAGGTTTCTTAAATTTATAAGCAGAAAAGAAAGCCATGATGACACAACCATGTAGAAACATTTGGTACTTACATTAAGCTGAATACAGTGTTCGCTAACTTTCACAATTCTATAAATTAATAAATTATTAAACTTGATTTGTTTCAAACATTTTTACTATCGCAGTTAAATTCGATCAACCTAAATTTTACATTCTGGCGAAAAACAACAACATATCACAGCTGATACTTTAATGACGACATTCACATTTCAGCCATTGACATAATGATAAACGTCAGTTTTCAAACTAACAATTTTGTACAATATTTTTTGTCAATGTTTAAAATTATCTAAAAGTTGAAAATTGTGATATAAAATATTTATAGAGTTAACCTTCTAATAATTCATAAAAAGAGTATGTCTACAAGAACGATTTAAAATGTTTGTGTTTTCAAGATGTGATAACACAACTTACCACAAGAATACAAAATGATTTCAAAAAGTAATAACTTATTGTTCAATAGATATGAAATATAAAATATTCGCGGTTAAAATTTGAAACATTTTTTTTTCAATTAAACATTTATTATTTCAAAAGTAAACTTCCAGCAGCCAGACTAGAGAAAAGTGAAAATTAACAACTACATAGAATAATTTTTTTCGTATTCTGATAGCAGCGCCATCTATAGACTTATACATCGAACCACAATTACGTTCATCTAACCTAAGATTTCAAAAGCTTGCCCTGATATTTAACGGTACAAATATTAGTAAAACCGAAATAATTTGACAAAATGCAAAATCTTATGCTAGTTTGAGTAACTAGACTAAACTGACATAAATAATTTTACTTCGACTACATACCCCGTCACTGCATCTTTCCTTTGACGAATTTTATTTTTAAGGGCCAACTAGCAGAAAAGTTATAATGGAAAAAATGTCGCTGAAGAGTTTAACAAAAACAGTTAATTAATTTTGTAGGAAGAAAAACCAAGTAATGGCTCCCAGTGGCAGAAAAGTAGTGAATCTATACCTATTTTAATAGGTTGTAGACCCCACTAAAATAGGAAAAATAAACATAAATTTAAAAATGTATTATAAGAAAAAACAATAAACCTTCTTTTCTGTTAATTCATACCCCCTTTTGCAGATTTGCGTGTTTCATCGCTTCGTTCAATCATTAAGGAATTTGTTTTTATTCGATGTGAGATATATTAACATAAAAAATTCAAGAGTTTATTATCAATGAAAATCATATATTTTGGACAATTTAGACGGGTCAAGCCATGTACGTCTAAAGCCTCAAGTCGATTAACTCGATTTCAGTGAATTGAGCCCTGTCATTCTTTCGTTCTATAATTTCTTTAAAAAGCGATAGTTTTCGGCGTGAAATGCAATAATGAACAGTACATCGATTACTTTGAATTTTATTGGTTACATACACGAGGGTAGAGGTAACAGACATAGTAGCCTGAGCTCTTGTCTATTATATGAACCTCCGTACTTTTTACCCATATCATTGGCGATCATAATTATTGCCTATCTATAGATTATTTACTCGTAGAATGCGGAGATTAAAATTTACTTTATTCAAACAATAAATAATGAAGTTTTTGTTTTTCAGTTATTTGCTACCTTACGTTACCGGGAGTGTCATAGGCTATATAAATATGTATGTATATATTTTTTTGTCTTCAGTCATTTGACTGGTTTGATGCAGCTCCAAAATTCCTTATGTGGTGCTAGTAATTTCATTTCGGTATACCCCCTACAACCTACATCCCTAACAATTTGTTTTACATACTCCAAACGTTGCCTGCCTGCACAGTTTTTTCCTTCTACCTGTCTCTCCAATATTAAAGCGACTATTCCAGGATGCCTTAATATGTGGCCTAAAGTCTGTCTCTTCTTTTAACTATATTTTTCCAAATGCTTCTTTCTTCATCTATTTGCCACAACACCTCTTCATTTGTCTTTTAACATTCTCCTATAGCACCACATTTCAAAAGCTTCTAATCTTTTCTTCTCAGGTACTCCAATCGTCCAAGTTTCACTTCCATGTAAAACTGTGCTCCAAACATATACTTTCATAAATCTTTTCCTGATATTTAAATTAATTTTTGATGAAAACAAATTATATTTCTGACCGAAGGCTAGTTTTGCCTGTACTATTCGGCATTTTATATTACTCCTGCTTCGTCCATCTTTAGTAATTCTACTTCCCAAACAACAAAATTCTTCTACCTCCATAATCTTTTCTCTTCCTATTTTTACATTCAGTGTCCCATCTTCGTTATTTCTACTACATTTCATTACTTTTGTTTTGTTCTTGTTTATTTTCATGCGGTAGTTCTTGCATAGGACTTCATCCATGCCGTTCATTGTTCTTTCTAAATCCTTTTTACTCTCAGTTAGAATTACTGTATCATCAGCAAATCATAGCATCTTTATCTTTTCACCTTGTACTGTTACTCCGGATCTAAATTGTTCTTTAACATCATTAACTACTAGTTCTATGTAAAGATTGAAAAGTAACAGGGATAGGGAACATCCTTGTCAGACTCCCTTTTTTTTTACGGCTTCTCTCTTATGTTCTTCAATTATTCCTGTTGCTGTTTGGTTCCTGTAAATGTTAGCAATTGTTCTTCTATCTCTGTATTGAACCCTAATTTTTTTAAAATGCTGAACATTTTATTCCAGTCGTATGTATGTATGTAGTGGCGATTTGCCGGTTGAAGCACAAGCTTTAATGAATGGAATTAATTAACTATGAACTGTGAACCTCTACACTGTATTAGCTGGGTTTGAACTGAATGATTCAAATCAAACGAACGAATAATCTTTCAAAATTAATAGCATTAAATTTATGTTAAATAGAATAATATTAAATAAATAAAAAAAGTTTCTGTTTAATATTAGGCTTCCCGTGGGAAATGTGTGTAAAGTTAGAGTAGTGAATGATGCGAGCACCTCATGGAAGGCTAAACCAATCATCACCATCAACTGGTAACAAATGAGGTAATAACTAACATTATGTTGTTTATGAATCTTGTTAACGTTTGAAGAAAGATGTTTGCGATGAGATTTAAACGCATTGTTGTAATGTTGTCTTTTAACATTTCCAATACTGAATTGTGAGTTTGTAATACTTAAACTAAGATTTTCTGTTTAAACAATGTTTAATGAGATTTTCCATGAATTTGAAAAATTGTAAAAATAGTAAATGCTAGGCTCGTGTCCGCAGTTAAGCATCTACGCAGCCCTAGGAGGTGCCTCGCCTCTAACCACTAAGGCAGAGCAGCCAGGTCAGCCTATGCCGTCCCCAGCCGCAGCTGGAACTCGTTCCTTTGAGTCTTGCCTCTAATAAAGGCACCCCTGAGGAGGCCCTCCACCGGGTCTCGATCTTTTATTGCTTAGGTGGTCAGGAGTCCCACCGCCCAACCAGGCAAGTCCGGACGAACGGCGACTCCACAAAGGGCTGTCCCTCACCCTTCAGCACCACAGTCTTTTTTTCTTCAATATCCCCATAATGAAGTTTGCTATTACACCAAACTGTCTCTCAACCTTTAACATTTTAGGAATGACGTTCTCAACACCGTGAGTGTCCCAGCCATCAGTTCACATTGACAGCGCTCCTGAGTCCACCTATCACAGTGGAACAGGTGTATCGTCACTTTCACAATACGGGCACATCGTCTTCAACCCTTTGTCTACATACAGATAGACCCTGAACGCACAGTGGCCGGTAAGGAACTAAGTAACCCAGTAATTTAGTTCACCAAATCCTCTCCCGAACCACGGTCGTATCTCCGGTATTAGACGGTAGATCCATCTCCCTTTGCTAGATGTGTTTCATCGAATCTAGCAAAGGGTTCTATCCTCAAGCATAACGTCATGCGACTCGTCCCAGTCCATCCCTTCATAGACTCCAACATGATGCCGGGCCAATTGTTGCAGGGGAATGATGGCTTCGGTGGAGACAGAATTATAGGCTTTCCCAACTCGTAGGACCATACTTTTTTGAAGTCCTTCCAACAGTCTCCAATTACTGCCAACTTCAAGCGTCCTGTGGCAAACAGGCACTCCGTAAAGCACAACCGAGTTCACGATGTGAACATATATCCTACTTTTCGATATACGGGGGCCCTCTACTCCCCCCAGAAGCCGTCTGAGACTAGCGATCACCTTCTCGGTCTTAATATACATCTCGCGAACAGTGGTCGAAAAGGACCGGCGGTGGTCTATCCATATACCTAAGTACTTAGCGGTCAGTTGAGGAGCCACGGTGTATTCACCATTTTAATAGTTATCAGCGTGATCTTTCTCCTCCCTGCCATAACAACTCTTGTCTTATCTGGAGACAACTGTAAGCCTCTCATTCCAAGCCATCGATAAACAAGACCAACCGCCTTGTTGGCTGCAGCCATTATCAAATCTTCCATCTTAGCCTAACTAGAAGTGCCAAATCATCAGCAATAGCAGTTGGGGTCACCCTGCCCAGGAAAGTCCACCCCGTCATAGACTATGTTCAACTAAAGGGGGGTCAGAACAGACCCCTGAAGGTTAGTAGGTAGCAGGCTAACTGTTGCATGCATCAGGTACACTCTTGTTCTAACAGATCATGGTTATTAAAAAATGCTGTTATATCTTTGCAACATATGTTCCGATTTTCAAAATTTAAACGAGGTATTTGCTAGTGTAATACAAAATCACAATGGAACCAAACCAGAACAAAAATGAACTGATATACTCAGAAAAATCGAGTAGCCTGCGCTGCACCGAGATCAGGTTGAGCCCAGCAAGCTACCACAAATGGTCTTTGTAAAGTTTGATAACAATATGATTAAAGGTAATGCTGTCGGCATAGGATTGAAGCTCAAGCCCACTATTGTCGAATTTCATGCTTTAAGGGGACAGGGCAAAGTGAAATGGCATATACTGCCACTAACATTGTGCTGGGCTTTGATGGTGCATAAACTGCAAGAGACTACTCTAGATAGAGCTGTCATAAATCTGAGCTCTCACACCTTTGCAAAGGACCAGGCCTACGTAGACTGAGTCGCATGAAACAGTTTTAGAGTTTAGCCATTAGTTGTTTGGATCCCAGAAAATTGCTGTATTATCCACACGAAAAACGTTTCTCGAGGAACTCGATCATTTGAGAAATCTGTAAATTTAGATTGGTAAATGCTTATAAAATAAATAAAATGGAATGTTTACAGTTTCCTCATTTGGCTCAATATGTTAAATCCATAAGTTTTCAAATCGTGAATTTTTTTCGATGATCACCAAAAGTATTAAATAATAAAAGCAATTATAAAAATTAAAAAACATGACTGCCAAAATTAAAAATAAATAAATAACTAAAAAACAACAATAAATCGAACTAAAAAAAAAAAAAAAACAAGGTATGGAAATAAAGCACTAAACATTGTATGTAGTATTTAATTAAATAATGGGTAACTATTCAACTTTAATTTGTTTAAATATATTTTTCATGTTGTAGAAATAGCAAGCATTTAAGGTTTTCTAATGATTAACTTCTCATCAGGCCTTACGTCAATTGAAAAATTTTGTCCTCAATGAAAATATTAAAAGCAGTAGAAAGCTCTGTATAGTAATTGTCCTATATTAAAGAGCTCTGAATTGTAATTATTCTATATTAAATAAATATATGAGGCGGTAGGTTTCACAAATCTCACTATCAACCACAAGCATCATTTTGTATTCACCAAAAGTGGAGCCCACACACATTTGGAATGTTTTTGGAACCCCGTTAAAAGGTGGATCAAAAACGTCATGACAGCACATAGAATCTTATTTGACTAGTTCATGTTCTGGGCCAAAAATTTGTGCACTACTGTTTTCAGTGCAATCTTAAGCAATATCGCCAAATTTCCACCACCTACTATCAAGGATCAGGGTAAGATAACTTTTAAAATTTAGTCTTACTTTTAAGTTGAAATGAGATTTTTTTTCAGTTGCCTTAGCATTTCCAGGTATAGGGTCTTAGACATGAGTCCATGGGACATGTGTTCATTACCTTGACTTTGCCACCACACCAAAAAGTGTAAACTGAAAGTAATCTAGGAGATAATAAAAAAAGATCCCACATGATTTGAAGGTAAACAATACTGCAAAGAATTCTAAATATTTGATCACAGTCTAACAGCTCCAAAAAAAATAATTTAACATTCTTAGCTTTATCAAAATTGTATGCTAGTTTAAATTTACATCATAAGACCATAAAATCAATGCACAATCAAGAATGATGTAACTAACAGCTTTTATCTAAGAAATGTATTGGAGTATCACCAAACAAAACAACAAAGTGATTGTAACCAGTACAGGCAAACCTTTTCATAATGACTGTAATGCCTCATCTTCTTACAATTCCAGCAACATTTTGGTTGCCATAAGGGCTGGTCATATCAAAAATTGTTTCAGACAAAAGTTTTAGTTTATATTTAGAGGACTAACAATTCAAACCAATTCGATACCGTGCCTATTAAGGGAGGTATGATTGTTTTTGTCTTCAAAACCCCATTTTTTCCACCCCTGGGCCAATGGTTGGTGATATCAAAAAACTTTACTTATATAAGTTTTAGGCCCTTATCCTAACAAACTTGACCAAGATTTTGGGACAAGTTATTTTTAAGGAACAGTTTGAAAGTGATTGGTGCAAAATTACAGCAGTTATCATGTTCACAAGAAAGTGAAATATATATGTATATATATAAACTTTTGAGGTGACGGTGGTTTTGAGGTCTGGAGGATATGAAACGCGAAGATATGTCAAAATTTTCCAGAAGTGGAATCATGATAGCCATTACAATAGGTAGCTTTCTTATGAAATCTACCTAATACGGTATTCTTAATGTGTCATATTGTCAACAATGATCAACTACTGCCTTGACAAACTGCAGGAAATGTGAATAATGACAACATTCAATAAGAAGATTCTACAAGTATCCACAAAAGTTGAAAGTTTATACCACAAACAATCTTTAAGCACTCATCATTTCACCAGGAAATGGATGAGCAGTTAGGTTTACCAGATGACAGGGGATGGTTTCAACAGCAGTATCAGATAAATGATGAGTAAAATGTGTCACATGAATCTCTGCATCACTGTCCATCATCACACTCCGCATCTAGGTTTTGTAATATTTATCCCAATTAAAATTGGACCCTTTTTCAGGTTGTTGGAACAATAATTTTGTTGCTAATAATATGCCATTACATAAATATATATGTGTGTGTGATTCATCTCAGGTTTGTAAAGAAATATATAACAGATTGTTTTTAAATTACTGAAGACGTGAAACTATAAGGATTACAAAGTGAAATTTCAGTATTAGTCAAGATACTTATTTTCTTCAGGCCAAACAACCTGAAGGTTATAACAACTGAAATAAAAAACTGTAAGAAAACTATGACCTAACAATAAATAAAAAAGGATCAAAATAAATAAATAAAAAAAGATAAAATAACAATGGGAATGAAGGTGTACAGAACCCTAATTAATGATAAAATATGAAAATAATTAACCATTTAAACAATAAAAACTCAATAACAAATATTAGCATGAATAAAAGTGTAAAGAGCTCTCATCCAGAATAAAATCTAAAGATGAAAATAAAGGTGGTAGTACCACAAGATGACCAGCATCCTATAGCAAAATACTGAATCACACAAAGAATACCAGGAAAGAAATATTAAAGACTCCTAACCCAACATAAAACACTTAACATGTGCAATTAAAAACTAAAGGCCTGTTGCTTACATGAACACAACCAGGCTACCAATTCTAACAGTGTTATCATCCAAGATGGCAATGATCACCATCATTGGTGCAAGTCTAAATTATTGATACAGTGATGCTTAATGAATGAAACCAAAAAAAATATAATGCGCAGAATTAAATGACAGTTACACACAAAACAGACTGGAGTATGATGAACAAATATTAAAAGAAAGCATGTGTTATTCCATTGTTACGTAAACACAAACAGCACATGTCCTCATTGTGGCTACTGACAGCTGTCAACCACTTTTTTCACTCTTCCTCAACCAAATTTCACCCAACATGCAAAATCAGAAGCATTAATACAGTCTGCAAAGATAACTGAGTGCAGACATTTTCAGCAACTAGGTTGGCACAGTCATGCTAGGGGGTGCTACTTTACTAGGAACCTAGCAGAAACTAACACAAATATTCTCAATGTATGTAGTCATATGTTGTATTTTATGTCAAATACTGCAACACGTTAAGAATATAGGTATCCATAGGTTACGATACAGGTGATTCTAAATTGCATGGCAATCTCTTGGGATATGATTCTATAGCAAAAAACAAGAAAAATGTTCATGTAAACATAAGTCAGAGAACAGTTTGTTAGCAAGCTTTGGCTCGTGAAACATTTAGCCCTGCTTTTTTGCTCCCTTTGTGAAATTAAGCTGTACTAAAATTCTTGGGGTAAATTTGGTGCTTCTTTATGGTTTTTTATCTTGGAAATTGAATAGAAGTGATCTCAGACCTATATCTCACTTAAGTTTTAAGTAAAATGGGGTGAAAGATAAAAATGTTTTATCAGAAAATACACTTTTTTAGGTTTGGAATAAAATAATTTGTTAATTTACCAATAAACAAATATAAATTTCTTGTTATCTTTATACAGAATTCAATTCTGAGAAAATTTATGTAAATAACAGCTATTAAAATTAAACAGGATTTAGAAAAATTCAACTTTAATTGGAAACAAAACACACAAACTGGATTGGAAAAGTGGTAAGGTTTTTAACAGAATATACAGTTGCCACTAAGTAGCGGCGAGTTTGTAGTAGTAACGATTATTACCCAACATAAGTCAGCAATAACAGTTGATCAACAATTAAGTTTACTGTTTTTTGAGCGATTGTTTCTGCTGTTATTTTTTGGTCAGTAATTTACAGTGGGTGATAACTCAAATTTGTTTTCATTTGCAGAGTTGATGGACATGTTTTTAATTTATGGTAAAGTGAATAAAAATGGATTGGCTGTTGTGTGTGAATACCAGGAAAGTTATCTAGATCAAAGAGTACCAGAAAACATTTCAGGTTTTGGAGAGGTGAGTTCAAGAAACATGTATGCTTAAACCACAATGATTTGATGCTGGTCATGAAAATTTTGTAAGAAATGCCAATGCTTGAGAAGCAATATTGAATGCAGTACTGTTATCTCCCACCTCAAGCACCAGAAGGTTGCCACACTGCTTTCATGTTTTGCAATCAAGTATGTGGCAAACATTACGGAAGCAACAATTACACCCATTCCATACAACATGTGTACTAGAGTTACTACCACTTGATTTTGATAAATGGATGAAATTTTTTTGATAGTTAATTTGAAAATGTGAAATCATCCCCATTCCCTAAGTAATATTCTAATTACTGATGAATCCTCTATTATAAAAAATGGCATTGTAATCTATCAAAACATTTGGACAGAAGAAAATCCCCATGAGATTACTATAAGTCATTTCCCATGCACTCTTTCATTTAATATGTGGTATGCTCTTCTTAGTGATAATCTCATAGGTCCTTTTTTCTTACTGCCAAGGCTCAATGGCGAGCAGTACTTGCATTTTTTGCAAATAAATCTAATAAAACTCTTGGAAGATATTCCACTTGCAGATGTGGTTTTTCACATCTGCAAGTGACCAGTAAAATGGTCCCCTCTCTATCTCACCCCAGCGGCCTTTTTCCTTTGGTGGTTGGATAAAATTAGTCTATTCCACTTATACTGGCACACAAGAAGAATTGAGACATCATATAATAGAAGCTGTAGCTACTATTAGGAATAATAATGAAGCTAGTAGACATGCCTGGCTAGCATGGATTCGTCAAGTTGAACTAAGCAGTGAACAGAATGGCGGCCACATTAAGCAACTTCTTTGAAGAAATGTTTGCAGCTTTATCAAGTAAACGTTTTGATATTCAATAACACTGATCAACATAAAATTAAAGTATTTTATCTGCTCATAAAATTAAAGTAATAGTATTTTATCTGCTGAATCTGAATATATATTCTGAAACAACCCATCGTGTAACATTCTTAAGTTACAACTTCTTAAATCTATTTGTTCTATCATTTGTGGAACAAACAATACAAATAAGTTAGTACGTTTGTTTATTCACATCTGACTTATATTGTGATGCATGCTGTAGACCTATATTTGATACATAACAGTCAAATGATGTCATTTCATGTCATGAAACATGCCAGTGAGTCAAGTAATCAATGTAATGGAATTTTCTTCAGTATGAGTTCAGCTCCTGGTATGACTTGCTGTGTTCTCTAGTTGCGGTAATGGTTTTATCATACACATTATATTATAAAGATTGTTTCATAAGTGATGCCATAAATTTAGTGAGAAATTTTTATGACAGAACAACTTTTGGTATTATCTTATTGAACATAAAGATTTGTTTGTTAAGTTATGCAGGTGTTTTATTGCACTCCATGGTGAAGCAATTTTATGAAATATTTTAAGTAACTAAGTATTTATAAATTAAAATTTTGATTATTTTTATAATAAAGTATTTCTGTAATATTTCAGTTTACTTTTATTCAGTAAAACATTTTGAATTTTACATTGAATTAAAATCAGGCTTGTAAAAATTTTCCAAAGATAAATCCTGGGTTCCACATGTAGCATGCATGAAATGTTATAGGTTAAACTAATCCAGCAGTTAAAAGGAAAGGAAAAGCATTTACCTTTTGGCGTACCTGTGATTTGGCGAGAGCCTACTAACCATTATGACAGCTATTTTTGCTTAACAAATGTTACTGGTTTCAATTCAAATAATAAAAGCAGTATTGCACACCCAAATGTTCGTTCAGCTATGAGACCAGTACTTCAATGTGTTGATTCACAGATTCAGATTGCTCTAACTTCTTGAAAGGAAATTTCTGATTTCCCAGAAGGATCAACTAATGAATTTTCAACTTCAGTAGATATTAATTACATTCCAGAAGAATCAAATACTGAATCTCACCTCATCACACAAGCAGAACTAAGCGAACTAATTCATGACTTGTATTTGTTGAAACAATATGCAGAACTCCTTGGTTCACATCTTAAAGGATGGAATTTATTAAATAAAAATACTAAAATTTCAGTATATAGAAATCGAAATGAAAATTTACTGAAATTCTTAGAAGAGATGGTTTAATTTTTCCTGTCATGATGTTAGGGGGCTAATGTCTGAAATGGACACTGAATATGTTATTTATGATTGGCGTTTATTCATAGACTCATCAAAAAGAACTTAGGCAGTGTTGCTGCATAACTCGAATAAGTTTTCGTCTATACTGGTAGCACATGTTGTAAGAATGAAAGAAACATATGTTCGCATATGTCAAAAATTTTAAAAGTTAATTATGATGAACACTCATGGTGAATCATTGCTAACCTGAAAG
Source organism: Lycorma delicatula (assembly GCF_047948215.1). NCBI lineage: Eukaryota > Metazoa > Arthropoda > Insecta > Hemiptera > Fulgoridae > Lycorma > Lycorma delicatula. Next base: position 56,631,325 of record NC_134458.1, read on the forward strand.
TGATAGGGATTCTTCTCGTTCTCCAGAGTGATTTTACAAAATATGTGTTTGCGGGATAGTCAGACTACAGATAAACACTACGCAGACAGACTGGCCAAAAAGAAATTAATTTACCCCAGGAAAGGAAAATGTTGTCAATATGCCCCTTGTCGAAGCAGATCGTACTATTTTACAATCATCAAAATTTTGTAAAAGCATTAGATAAAGATGGAGACACCTTTAAACACTTAGCTGAATTTTTTCACAATTAAGTGAAGCCAAATTAAAAGAAGGAATGAATATTCATTGGGCCCCAAAAAGAAAATTAATTCGTGAAAATATATTTGACAGCAAACTGAATCCTAAACAACTAGCAGCATGGAAGTCGTTCAAAGAGGATTTTTTGCAATTATAATAAAATACAAGAAATTTTTATGAATTTCGCATATCGAGGATAATTCACACTGAATATACAGTAATCTGTGGCTTACTATATAATCATCTGGAAAATGACAAATTATAGTTTTTTCATACAATAAGTAAGAAAATCAGGAGCCATCACAGCTTCTTTTATCCTGGAAGTTAAAGAGGCCAAGATAACTAGTTATGTCCTAATTTCACATACTTCAATAAAAAGCAACTAATTAATATTATGTACTTAAACGATAACCTGGAAATAGTAAACATGTTTAAGGGAGTAGTAGTCTACTCAAAAAATAAAAAAAAGACTTTTTTCTCATTTTTCATACTTTAAAATATGCTAAATTCAAATATGTATTTCTTTTTTATCTAAGATCATTAGAAGTGGTCGAAAATTAAATTTTAAAACATCGATGTCGAATCAAGATTTTGTCATGTTGCCAAAATATGTTATTTTTTGGATTTTAAATAATTCAGCTTTGAAAAGATGTAAAAAGTATGTGTTAGTCTTGTTTGAAGGCTTCAAATTCCTGCTTTCAGTACATATCTAACTCACTAGAAGCAGCACAGTACCTATGTAATTCTTTGCCTGAATGAGAACATATGTTCAGTTTACAGTATTTATAAATACTGTTAGTATGGTAAGACAGTATGGTGTTAAGACACATGGCAGCCTAAAAGAAACTACAATTGATAAGCTCACTAACTACTATGTCAGTAAGGATGTTGAATCAATGAAGCCAACTGTGCTAGCAACCCTTCATCACTATGTCTCAACTGATGCAGAACAAGCACACCAAATGTCCTAATGGCCAAGATAACTGGGGTTTTATAATAAAGCACTTGCTGAAAATAAAGTATCTGGTAGCCACACAATGAATGTACATACACCAATAAATTTAATAGTACTTAAACATATAGCTCCTATTTATTGTCAGCTTAGTGATAGCAATTTATTAGCTAAGTGTATTAAAGGAATTACTCAGAATCTTAACGAGTCTTCACAGCTCCATATGGAGATTGTGTGATAAATGTCATAACGCTTCTACAGGACTTATGGAATCTACTGTCACCAGAGCTGTTAGTGAATTTAATTTCGGTAATATGACAAGAATCATAGTAATGCAAACAGCTTCCAGATCACCCGATGGTAAGTCTATACGTTACGCTAGATGAAGAAGTGACTGAAGAATGGAGCTTTCAGCACATAGAAAGCACCAAGAAAGAAAAAAACTAAGGTTTGAGAAGTCAAAAAAAGAAGACAGAAAAAATGGAGAGAGGGAGTTATATATGGTGTTTGCCAATTCTAGAAGTGCAAGTTCATTTTTCAATTTTCCGCAAAATTTTTTTCATGTTTTGATGTAAATAAATTCTTATAACTTTTTTTCTATGAGATATCTTCACAATTTTTTTAAAAATTTGTTCAGAATAATCTGCTCTTTCATCTGTAGTATAAATATGTTTATGTAGAAAGTAAAAAATTTATCATAAAATCTTGAATTTTAACTGATGTTAAAAAATTGTCGTTTCTAAAAAAAATTATAATATTTTTTAAAAAGCTAGTCAAAATAAATGTTTCCATACTACAGAATATAGAGCATTATTTCATGGCGAATTTGGTATAAATGCTGAATTTGTACCTTACAGTTCTTAAGTTATAAGATATTTTGTAACGTTCTGTATTCACACCTTCACCCTTATAACAGGAATTGTAATTATTATATTAAAATAAATGTTATATAGAATGATTTGTAATTTTATATAGTTTATAATAATAATTGAGTTACTTACATGAATTAAATAAGAAAAGATTTTTTGAGTAGACTACCCCTTTAAGGAATAAGGATATTAAGAAAACAAGCGGATTACAATTAACATTTTAATCAGAACAAGTGCAAATTCGTATTACTTATTAATTTTTTTTTAATTAACAGTATTTTAACAAATGTTTTTTTCAAAACTTCTATATAACTGAAGGATGACGAAACCCTCAGATCACAGCTGTAATACATTAAGCTATTTTTACAGTTACAAGAAAATTTTATTATATAAACACTTGGATATCGATGTACACTGTTATATAATAAACTGACTTATTAAAATATTTATACAAAGATGTCAATATTGACAAAGTGAGGGTTTATTTCACACTAAAATTTAACAATATTTATTTTTATTACAATTTAAACATCTTACATCATTAAAACTACTGAATTAAAAAACGTAAACAAACTTATTGTACAAGGAATATAATTTCTTTCACTAAAATTTGAAATTATATGATTTATAAGAATTATAAACAGAGTATAAAATATATTTTCAGTCTCCAAAAGAAAAACAGAGGCGTTGAAAACAAAGAAGTTATATTAGTATTGAACTATACAGTAAACGTCATTATCATTATTTTACAGTAAACTATCTTCTCATAATGGTTTCCTTTTAATTGGTTTTATTACTATAATTTTAGTTTTTTCTAATACTTCATTATAACTAAGTAATAGTAGTAATAATAGTACCAGAGCTCTTTTAAAATTACTATATACAAATAATAATAGTAAGAGGAATTATAAGAGTTAATGGGATTTTATTACATATTATTATTATTTATCCTTACCACCTTTTGCACAGTTACTCATTATATTCAAATATTTACAGAATTAATGATAATGACAGGAAATTGTATATAAATATGTATTTTAATTTCATCTAATATTTATGACTGAACAAATTTTTTTCCATTTATTATTATTTTTTTAATAAATAAAATAAATTGTACAGTGTTCACATAAAATCTAGTGATATTAGTACCATAAATATATATATATTTATTAATTTAAACACCTTAATTTATCATCGATAATCGTATCGAAACTTACTTATAATTTTTATATGAGAGTAGCAGAGTAAAACTAGAGTTAAATAAAAAATCAGACCATTTACTGATATATTTTTAGTTAACTAATCTATAAAACTTATTAATTTTGAAAAACAATAACATAAGTGATAAAAAAATAGTCAAATCTTAACATAACATAATTAAGATAGATGAAAAAATTAAAAACTATACATGTTATCCATATTGATGAGCAATTATATTCTTAAAATCTTTACAAAAGCTTATCCTGTTTATCTTAATCATCATGCATTAGAATATTTCAAAAAAATATATATATGTAAATATCCAGTACTAATGTGCAGAATATTTAACAAGTTAAACTAAAACTATATAACTGAAATTTTAAATTAGCTTACCAAGCTATCAATTTTATTATAAACGCATTTTATAAAGAAAGAACATTAAAGAAGTTTTTTTAAAAATTGTTTTAATTATATGTTAAAATTTTTAAACTTTGACCTGAAAATAAGTGTAATTTGAAAGATAATGCTTTTATAAATATTTTTAAGACTTTACAATAATTTTTATTATTTATTTGTATATATATAAAACACAAAAAATTAACCTTCTAAAACAGCTCAGATAGTTAATTTGAAATATAGATACAAAATATAATCCACTGGAAAAATCATAATCGTTCAACTCGCATTAACACAAAAAATAAGTTAACAATATTTATTCAAAATTATGTCCTTATAATCCTTCATATATCACATAGTATTTTTAAATAAGTTCCTGTTATCAACAAATGGCATTTTTATTCTGTACACAAGGTTCAACGCCTCTATTTAAAGAAAAAAAATATACAAAGATTTAGGCAAATCCAAATCCTTCTGAACACTCATGAATAGCTTTCAAAAGGTAAGTGCGTAGCTTTGTATATGTCTCATAGACCGGCAAGTCCAACTGGTTAAAGCTGGAAAAAATAATCAAAATAAATAACAGGGAAACATTATTCAAGTAAAATAACAAGAAATTTAATATTTTGAATAAACTTAAAACCAAAAATGACTTTTACTAAAAAATTGTCATTGTTCAATTTATTTTTCATATTAACTTTCCAAGGTACTTTCTGAGCTTAGATACTGCCATTTTTTGGAGGGATTTTTTTTAGCAATAAGCATGCTTCTGACACCAACAAAAATGAAATATCTACATTTTATAATGTGATGACTAGTTCATGAATTTCCAATGGAATCATGGGATTAATAGCATATAATTTTTCAAATTCTTTGAAATTTTACTCAGTCTAGTTTTAACACTTTTGTGATATCTACTACTGAAATGTGAAATATGTTTCTGTATTGTTATTACATAACAGAAATCTGTGATGTTTTGGACAATAAAGCTTTTACATATAAGTTTAAATGCTCCACCAACAGGAATTACTGGCAAATTTATAAAAATTATATACTCATATATGTTAATGGAACATTATTCTCAACTAACCTCAGATGAATAGAAATGAAAATATTCACAATTTATATATAAAACATTTAAGTAATAGACGAATAAAATTTCACTACTCTGTCAAAATTTAAGCCACATGAATTCCATAAAAAAGGTCTTTGCATGGCTTCTCGTAAGTGAGTCAGTTCAAAAGGCCATTTCTATTGTCCAGCACAAAAAGTACTAAAATAGCAAGTAACTTAAATATTATCTTCCTACAATATGAGCAATATAGAAATACAACATAAAATATACATACCAAATTATTATATTAGTAAAACTGCAGGAAGAATAATAAAGTATTCTAATGATCTGTAAAGTGAAGTAATAGTATCTCAGAAATGTATCCAAAGGTTTAACAGGGGTTCATATTATTCAAGTTTACAATAAGATCATAATAATAGGACTGAAGTGTTGGGAGAAGTCTGAAGCAATGATTGTTTACATTCATCACCTGGCTGCCCTAATACAGTAACTTTTGAAACTGCAAGTATTTTAGCACAACACAGGATAGCAGTAAAATACAGATGACTAATTAAGTAAATTTTTATAAGTTATTACAATTATTTAGGGAATTTGGATTAAGCACTGGTACAACATTCACATCATGCTCTAATTACATTCTGGCATTTAACAAGAGATTTATTTATCGCCTTTTAATATTTACTAATAAATGGCAGAAATATTGATTGAATTCAAAAGAAGTTTCTTAACCCTTGACTAATATTAGCTTTGTTGGAATAGACTATATACTAGTGAAACTACTCTTTATTAACCTTATTTACAGTTTACAGGAGCAAACTGTTAATAAGCTTAATGAATTATTCTACCTTAACATCTACCTCATATTGTAAAAATTATTTACCTCAGTTTGCTACTGACAAAGAAATTCACATTTTAAAAATAAATGTATCCTATGCCGAAGTGCATATGATCATTACAAGTAATATTGGTAAAAAAATATAAATGCTCACCATGTATGTGCGGAGGGAAGACGATCTGTAGAACGTTCATCTCTATGGATCTGAAATTTCTGTGTGCCATTCATTCCTTCTAGAGCACCAAATCCTTGGAGTGGCACTTTAGAAGTTCCTGTTACAAACTGTAAGAATTTCGCTCTCTCAGCTTGATCAAATTCTCTTAATGCTCTCCAGAACCACTGAATCTGTAATCAAGAATAGTTTTCATAAAAGAAAGATGTGGAAATTTCTGTTATTTACCTACTAAAGTAAAATCTATACAAAAAATGACAATATTTTCATAAAATCTGTGAAATTAAAAGAAAAAATTAATAACCCTTACATATAATAATATAATGTTCTATATAATCATTGCCTAGGGACTAAAGTTAGACTTGAAAAACTGTGATAATTGTCATGGTATATATATGAAATGGTAATACATTATTTACAATTATTTAAAAATAACTTGTTGAACAACAACATAACATTTTTTTCACACATTCAAGTTTTGTGTGCATGTTATCCAAATTTTTCAGCGTGGCTGAATGAATTCAATTTGAATACAACCTGCTCATATGACTTCCTGAATCTGTTTTTAAGATCCTGGAGGTTACACAGTAGTTTTTCCGTTTGTGATTTGAAATCACAAAAGGAAAAAATCACATGCAGACAAATCTGGTGACCTTGTGATTAAAAAAACTCTCATGGAAGTCCAGCTTGTAGCACCATATTGTTGAAATGACATGTTTTGGTTAACCAGACAATGAGTTAAATCAGGCTGAAGTATGCTAACATAGGGTTGTGAATTTACTGTAACTGTAAGCCTAACACTGTACTAAACAAAGGCCCTATAATTCCAAATGATTAAATGGGATACAGGCTGTCAATCTGAAACTATGAAACAGCTTTTTGTTTAAAAAACTTTTGAGAATTTATACTCTACCACTAGCGAAAGTTTTGTTTTTTGACAAAGTCCAACAGGTGGAAATGACAAATCAAAGTTGCTTAATTCTGGATTAGCATTTATGTTGTTCAATAACTGTCAACAGAAAGGAAGTTAGTTTGAGTGATTAATATTTACTGCATGCAGAATCTGACTCTTATACGGATGGTGCTGGATCTGATGTTCTCTTTACACTACAATCAGAAATGTTTACTGTTACTGCGTGCTTTTGTGCTGACCTGGTAGAACTTTGCTGCAGAGTCTTTACTCTTGTATCATTTTCTGGTGCTGCACAGTCACATAACATCATTGTTTTTGTAATATGCTTTAGCAGCAAAAGCAGTATGCAGTACTCTGCAACTCCACCATGACGTAAGAGGTGCAAGGTAACAATACTTTAATTTTCCCTGCTCATCAACGGCAGACTGTATCCAAACTGCCTGATTCACTGTTGTACCTGCTTGAAATGACTGAGCATGTTGCTGCAGCATTTATCAATAAAAACAGAATTACCTTTTTTTTTGTAATATGAAGACTCCCATTTAAATCTGGTAGAACATTTTGGATCACTTCTTAAGAAGCAGTTCAAATTCTGATAATCATACAAGAGGGAGAGGGCAACATAATTATTTACAGTATACTTTTTACTTGCATGACTGGGTTAATAAAAGCAATTAACAGATTGATTGGGTTTTAATGCAGATATCTACCTATAGCTTAAACTGTTTAGAGAAATATAAACCAAAATACACAATATGACAAAAACAACAAAGAATAATTATAAATCTATCTTTACCTTACCAAACATAATCACATAAACATATATATATATATACAAATTAATAATTGTAAAACTACTAAAATGATAATAAATTATTAGTAATATATATATGTACCTGAAGAGAATTAGGCTGATATTTGTAGTATTCTGTATTTGCTTTCAATTCATCAATATCAACATTTGGCAGACCAGATATCAATAATTCAAGTTCTTGTTCATTGAATATGCTAATAAGCTTCTTTGGGATTATCTCATAAAAGCCTTCTAAAAATGACTGCAATCTGAAATATAAATGAAAACTCCTGCTATTTATTTTTTTATTTTATTTTTCTAATCGAGATAAATTTTATTTTATTATTTTACAATACAAAAAACCAAAACTTATTTTTACGTTTTCTATTGTCTCCCCTAAGTCATAGCAAATGTTAGTTTATTTTTTTACACTTGAATTTATTTAGCACTTAATATTTTTCTTTCCAGATAATATTAGAAAAACACTCCTGTAAAATAAGCATTATGTTTCAGGGCAAACTGATATGGATGTAATTATTTGACCAGTCAAATAATCTTCTTTGCCACTGCATTAGCAAGCAGTATAGTTTGTACATAAACACATAGGTATAATTTTGCAATTCCATTGAACAAAAAGAAAAAAATAGAAGTACTTACTGCTGTCGAATTGCACCAGTCATTTTCATTTTGCAAACTAATTGTATATAATCCATCTTGTTTTCTTCAGTAACAAGAATATTACGCCCATTTGGTAAGAGATCTCTAACTTCAGTAACCCCAAATTCTTGAACCTAAAAAAATTAGATACAACTTATTTATGATTCAATATAGTTAACTTAAAATGATATATATTACTATTCTATTATCAACATACATATTATTGATAGTGGACAGAAGCAATACATATTATATAATTTTTAATGGGAATTAGGACTTTACCAGAAAGGCACTTAATCATTAGGCTCACTATGCAGATACTGAACAAGAAGCTCAATCTCCAAGTTGGGTCCCAGACAACCCCTTCACAACACCAAGGTTGAGGGGCTTTGTCATCAAGTTCCTGAGACCTTCACTATAAATAATCTAGCAGGGTTGGACTTGCATCCACAGAACACATAACAGTGAGAAAGGGATCAATGTTGAGGAAAAGGAATGAGCAGTGAGAATTGATGATTATGCATCAGGGTAGATATGACTTTACATAGTTTATAATTATATTATTTTTAATTCTATGAAATGCACAATGTTGATGTTCAAAAACCTGAAGATGAGACTTAGGTATTGTAAATTTTTTTCTTAATATATGAAATTTGTTTCATCAAACCTGCACTGAATAATCTTGCATCATATTTTCTACCTTAAAGATGCAAATGTAGGATTTTTAAGTCACCATCTTCTTTGTCTCACTTCCTTAACAATTCTTGGAAGCTTAGTTTGTTTTGTCACATATGACAATGACAGTCTTATCAAGAGAATTAGTAAAACACTTCATTCACAATGCTAATTACTGTTGACTTGTATGGATGTTAGGGATGCTACTTCTTATACGTTACACTTTCCCAGAGATATATAAGCATGAGGGGTGTAATATATAATCACAGAGTACCAAACTGAACTGAATTTCATTATTGGATAGTTTTCCTTATTTTCATTGTACTGTGCCACACGCAAGCTTTTAAACTATTCTTCCTTGTCTTTGATAAATTTCCGGACAGAAAGATTCTATCTTTATAATTAACACAAAGTTAACTTTCCTCAGTGCAATTGTCCTGCAATTCCAAAATAAAGTGACTTTCTTTTGAAATATAAATTCAAGTCCTGTTATTCATATTTTTCACGTTCTCCAAAAAATACATTGGTCACCGCTGTCATAAAAAAAAAGAAGTGTAACTTAAGTGGCCAACAGCCTCCAGTTAAGAAAATGAATAAATAGGGGTTGTAATTTCTTCTCATGATTTGTTTCCCTTGATTTATTAGCTGACGCTATATCTTCTTTTTTTAAGTGCAGTACAATGAAAACTTGTTTTTAGTTTAGTTTCTCAAATTCTTTACATAAAAAATGTATAGACTTTTTTAATAACTATATCTTTGTATTTCTCATTATGGCAAATTTTTAAACCCTGCTCAATCTATTAAAAAAAAGAAGAAAAAGGCATATACATAAAATTAATATGATTTTTTTTAATAAGTTAAACAATTACCACAAAATAAATAAAGTTGTTAACACCAATAAAACTATGATTTTTATGCAGTTATAAAAGAAAACAACCCAGTAGCTTAACACGAAGGATGAGAAATATTTTGCACTACTTAAATAATGACTTTAAAGGCTGTAATGTTATACTAGGTGGTGATGATGGTAATAAATATATATATATAAAGTAATACCTCGGTGCTAAATGTCGGATCATAACCAAGACTTGATATATGATTTTCCATCATATAAACTAATCCCTGATAAAAACTGTAGTCTTCACTTTCCATATCCGTATATTTAACTGGAATACCAAGAATGTGTTTGTATAATGATCTAGTGAAATAACATTCCAATAATTTGTTGTCATATATAGCTTTTGCTGTAAGAAAGAAAAAAATGAATTAAATAAACTTAATTTTTTTAACTTCATATAATTATAATTTGCATAACTTCGTATTTGCATTAAGAAATCATGCCTTATGTTAAAAAATGTTTTAAGGATAGCAGCCCTGCTCAATCTTATTGATCTTTCTTTGGCTGACATTGATAATGTTTTCTAAGTAAGCAGTTATCTTATTTGTCAGTAATTTCTGATAAAGGAATATTTTTGAACAAAGAAAGGCGTTTTGCTACATTAACATTTACATACTATTTCACCATTATACCTCTGGTTTTGTGAGAAACACTAAGTAGTTTGGTTGGGGCAAGGTCTCTGAAAAACACTTTATCAAACAACACAATAATCTAATCAGGAAATATGAAAAATGGCACTCTTTTTATATTTTTCTAAAACATAAATAGAGTTGTGCAGTCCTTAATGTGTCCTAAAGTGTCATATATACTTTAGAATGAGTGATTCATATCAACAACTTTGCTACATTATTTACATTTTTAATGCTAGCATTACATTTTCAATCCATTCAAACACCACTAAATTGAACACATAAATGCTATTAAGTATTATGATCTTATTAAATATAGACTATTATATAAAGAGGAAGAGGGTTTTTGTTTGTTCGGGATAAATTAAAAAACTACACGATCAATTGCAACCAAATTTTTACTCCTATTTCATTTGCATAACTCAGAAGGATTTTAGATATATTTCATATTGGAATAAAAAGAAGATATATATATATATATATATGTCGTAGTGCAGATTTGCCAGTTGAAGCACAAACTTAAATGAATTGAATTAACTGTGAACTGTGTCTCTATCACAGTTGGTTTGAACTGAATGATTTAAATCAATTGGATGAATAATATTAAAAAAATAATAGAAGTTTACATTAAATAAAATATTATTAAATTAAAAAAATTTTTGTTTAATACCAATGGGCTTCCTGTGGGGACTGCATGTGAAGCCAGTGGTGAGGTGTGCGATCACCTCATGGGAGCCTAGACCATTCATCACCATCAACAAATGGGGTGTCCCTGGGACGCTGTTTTGGGAGGTGTAATGGAGTGCTCTTATATTCTCTACAAACAATTGTACGATTTTCAAAATTCAAATGGGGTATTTGTTAGTAGATTGAATCGTTCCCAAGATATTTTTCAATAGAAGTCTTATTGAAATTGAAGATAACACATCATGAGCGATTCATTATCAAAACCAAGCAAAAACTACAGAAGATAAATTGATGAAAATTTGTATACATGTTCTTTTTAGGGTATAACTGCATACTAAGAAAGGATTTTTTGAAATTCAAAGTGTAAAAAAAAGGGTTTCATGGAGTAACAATGAAATTTACTATTTTTTTAATTTCTCGATAACAAATGATATCAGCTTGATTTTTTTCTGTGTGTAATCTTTATGTGAATATCTAAAAACCAATCTCCAGATTTTTTTAAAATTCCAAGTTTCAAGGGTTAAAATGGATTTTGAATTTTTTTTGAAACCCTACTATTTTTTTTTTTAATTTTTCAGTAACAAAAAATTAACCCTGATTTTTGGTAAGTACAATTTTATTTTTTTTTAATTTATCAGCAACAAATGAAAAAATCAAGCTGACTTTTGGCAAGTATACCTTCATGTAAATAAACCAATATTTAGATTTTTGAAATTTGACTATTTAAAAGCCATTTTAGAATTTGTTTTAACCCCAGTTCTTTAAGAGGTGTGAAGGTATATAGTGTTGAGGCTCAACCAACACAGCCAATGCCACTGTTACTATATGTGTGACTGGCTGCACCTGCCTCCAGTTACTTGTCTAAAAAAAACATAAAATAAAATAATTGACTGCTGTGAGAAATGCAAGTAACCAAATAGCGTGGGCGAAGCTGCAATAGGGAGCTAGTCATTTATACTTTTATAAATATAAAATCAAATAATAACAAACACCTTATATCAGGATTATTGTGAAAAGCAAGGAAATGGTTTCCTGGTGATTCTTTACAAAGTTGAATATACTTACAAGTGATATCTTCATTCTGTTCACACAGAATCCATATTTCTTACAGTTTTTCTTACACCTTGGATGCTTTACACATAATAGCCACAAGACCAAGACTCATAATGTTAAGCAATAAATTAATATATCCTGTTCTGTTATAAAACAGTGCTTTGTATACAGTGACTTCATTTGCCTAAGGAATCATATATTAGCCATATCTTAATTTTTAAACATAACATTTTTGGAAAACCAAGAAATGACCAAGCTTGTAACTGGGTGGATAAGATGTCACTTAAATTTAAGAGATTATAAGTTTTTGAATAAAATATGTCTCTATGTACTAAAACTACTCAACATTAGACAAATTAAGTAATTTTTTAACAGACTTAAAAACAATGCAATGATTCAAAAATATCTATTTTCTTCTTTTTAATTTCACCTTTATGGACATAATTGAAATAAAAAGCTATTTGCATTAAAAAAAGTTCAGATATATAATCAACACATTAACCAATTAAACTAAATTTTAACATTATAGAAATGTTACTTCAATCATTAAATTAAAACTTAATGTTTTATTATATAACAGAATGGATTTTAAGTGACATCAAAATTCTTTAATGGCAAAATTTGTTAATTTAATAGTATATTTTAATAAGAATGTTTGATAAAATGCATATTGAATAAGAAAATAGATAAAAATTTATTGATCTTAATAAAAAATGAACCTACATGAAAGTAATGATAAATTAGATAACAAATGCTGACCTATAACTCTTCCAACAAACTTGAAGTAGCAAAGATGGTTGTGATTACAATGCGATGCTGGGTTAATCATGTACGTTACTCGATCACCAGGTGAAGTTGTGAATAATGCATACATCGGATTAAATATTTCACGAGATATTATCATATACCACTCACGAAGAAGACCACCAGCATCCTGTCCTTCTTCACCTATAAAATATATGAACTATTAGTCTGTTTTTCAAGAATAAGTCATATGACGGTCATTAATAAGTAATGAAGAAAAAGACCCCACAAAAAGCAAAACATTTGTCCCAGCAATCACTTTTTTATATAATAAAAAAAAATCTTGTTATGTTAGAACTAATTTTAGAAAATTTTTTTGACTTCCTGCAATTTCTAAATATGAAACTACACAATACATAAACAGATCTGCTGGAGAGGTCTGGGCTATGGTTTTTAAAAGTTAACTTCTTTCAACATTATAAGTCAGAGGGAGTAAATGTCTCCCTCTTAAAACCAGAAACCTTATTTGAATGTATTGTTCTTCAAAGGTGCACTTTTCCAAGATGATCTGCCCTTTGTAACTGAAAAGAGGTACTAAGCAGCTGTATTTAAATGACAATTTAGTTTATCTTTAAACTTGCTGAAAACTTTCATATAAATAACTCAAATAAAAAATAAAATGTTTCTATTAAATAAAACTACTCAAAAATTAATTTCATCAAATCTTGATCAAAATTTATAGTCTAGTAAAGATGATCTAGTTATTTTTTAAAATTAAAACACAACTTGTGTCAGAGGAAGTCCCTCAGTAGGAGTCAAAGGTCCCATTCTTCTATTCTAATTTTTTCCTTATTCTTTTTCCACTTTCTTCAACGAGTTCTTCCTAATTACCAACTACTTTTTTCTTGCGGTTCAGTACATTGGTAACTGTCTGCAGGACTGCTAGGAGTTGCATAAAATTCTAGTTAAGCTGGAGTGTATATCAGGTAACTAGAACTGCTAACTATAAAATCTTAATCTAACGATTAATAATGCCGTAATGTGGCATGGACGCATCAGTATGAATAATGCCTTTTCATATAAATAATAACAAGGTAATAAATAAACTTATCACTACTAAATATTAATCTTTTTTTTTTCTGTAATGAAATATAACTAACACATAATGACATAAACAGTATGTAAAACATAACTCGAACAACAAACAAATTTCACTTTTTCCTTACCTTCAAACACAATATAAAATCGATTTTTCCAATCATCGGCTGAACGTCTGTGTAGTTCACGGAATGAATCTTCAAAGACTTGGTTCCGCCTAACATGAACAGCAAGTTCTTCTCTACGATGACCTTCATCAGCTCTTTCAAGCTCACTTCTAAAGTAACGACGCTTAACATCAAAATCAAGGACTCTTGTATGATTTACTAGTACAGCAAATGGTCCATCTAACAGTGGAGTACTACACTGTCTCAAAATTTGGTTCAAGACTGTACGATGTGTTTCTGCAATGTAATAAAATTAAAAATTACTGAGAAAACAGATTATAACATAAGAGTTATTAAAACTCTTATAGAGAAAAAAAAAGAACACAACATCTTGAAATAATATCAAGTTTGACAATGTTTCGCTTAAAATTAAGAAATAAATAAAAGATAAAAATACATTTTAGTGAAGTTGCTTGGAAGGAACATACAAAAAAAAATTGAAAAAAAGGAGTACCGTATTTATTCGAGTAGCCCCCCACCGCGATTTTCTGGACCGAAAATCTAAAAAAAAAAAAATCGAGTATATACCCCCCGTATTTTAAAGTGCAACAGATATTATAAAAAAAATACATAAATACGAGAATATTCAGAAAGTAAAGAGCATTTAATTCATTCATTTAAATTACAATATTAGTTTGAATTGCAAGTACTAGTTTAGTTCAGAATCAGTAGGCCAGTAAATCGAAAAGAAAGTATCATGTTGAAAATGATCATTTCAGTACACTTTAATATGGGATTTTATTTTTAATTAATCACTGTCACTGGCAATGTCTATAGAAGAGTTACCGGTAGTCTGCACATAGCTCTGCCAAAGGTGATCGTTTTCACTACCATCAAGTTCATTAGATATTCTGCATTTTTTTAAAACTTTTCCTTACTAATTCTGTGGAAATACCTTCCCAGGCATCTTTTATCAAAACACAAATCTGGTTAAAATCTGGGCGCTTGATTCTTCCTGTAGGCGTGAGAAAGAAATTTTCATCAGCCATCCATTTACTGTACAGTTGTTTTAATGCAGATTTGAACAGTTTATTAATGCAGACATCTAGTGGTTGGAATAGAGATGTCAATCCGCCTGGAATTATTACTTGATCTGTCAAACCCTTTTTTAAAATGTATTTTACTTTGTCAGTCGTATGCCCCCAATAACTATCCATTACTAGCATACCGGTATTTTTTTTATTAAGTAAATCTCCTGATCACTTTTGCCATACACACCTGATCCAATCTAAAATTAAGGTTTCGTCCATCCAACCAGATTCCTGTGCTCTGATAATAACTCCATGTACCTGTACGGTAGGAAGTTTTTCTTTTAAAAACAATGTACGGAGGTAATTTTGATCCATCAGAAGTAATGCAAAGCATAACACTACACCTTTGTTTTTCATTACCACCAGTGTGAATCGTTAACACTTTTTTACCATTTTTGTTTACGGTTTTGTCAAATGGCATTTCAACATATACAGGGGTTTGATCAGTGTTTCCTATTTGAGAAGCCAAATAGCCTTTATCTTTTCTAAGATTTATTATGTATTTGTGAAAATATAATATATTTTGTTCATAAGCGTCAGGAAGTCGTTGAGAAATGGTAGTCTTTCGTCTTATTGACAAATCATTTCATGCAAAAAATCGTGTTATCCATCCACGGCTTGCTTTAAAATCAACTTTATTCAATGATTTAGCGATTTCATGAGCATATGATTGACACATTTCTGTCGTGACAGCATAACCGCATTTCCTTTTTTTCATAACAAAGTCATACAATTTTTTTTCTATGTCTGTGTATTTTGGTTTTAAGCCACGAAAAGCCCTTTTATCACCAGAAGTTGTTTCTTCTTACGCCAGTCTTGAATGCAGCTTTCATCTACGTCAAATTTGCTTCCTGCCGCCTGATTTCCAATTTTTTCAGCCTCTTCTATAACGCGCGGTTTTTCATTTATTGTAAAAGATTGTAGACGCTGTCCTTTTATACTCATTTTAATGCCGTAATTAAAATAAATCACTGTATTAAACTTTACAAGATAAACTGAACACATAACCGTCCACATACAATGTATTCTGTATAAGCGGCATCCAGTATTGATAAATGAAAGCCTAATATGTAACTACTATATTTATGTGATTGAATTTAGGTACTTCTAAGAAAACGTTTACTTAAATTATCCTCGCTAAAGGCTATGTTTCAAGCACCCTTATTTTTTCTCTCCAATTCCAAGAAAAAAAGTGCAGGGGGGTACTTGAATAAATTTGGTAATTTGAGAAATACTCTTAGTTTAGCAAGAAAAAAGTTTATCCTAAGAAAACAAAAAATTACAATACACAACTTATTTACACTAAAAATATACCAAATCAACATAATTTTCATTGAATTTATGAACTATTACACAATTACAGAGTAAAATATATAAATAAAAATATTTTTTAAATGAATGTTTTACACTGCACTAGGCTGATATGAATTTACCTAATTAATTTACTTCTTATAAGAAAATCAAACTTTTTTACATAGATTACAGAAGCTTACTGATAAGTAAGTGTAATAGGAGATTAAATACTAATTTTCAACTTTAAATGGACTGTTTTCTAGCATTACAAAACATTTCCACACAATTAGCTAGATAAAATAGCTAAATATTGTATAAATGTTTTAAGTAAAAACATTAATTTTACATGAAATCACAAGGTTTTCTTACAGTCAACTCTTTATCTCACATCAGAGCACTTCAGTTGCTCTTGCGTGATACTTTTGGTGAGACTCTTAATGATTAATTTTAATAAAAAAATGAATCAGTTTTAAACTTCTTTATTCATATCAGAACATTTTCAGTTCATGCTTTTAGTCATCATCAGTGATTCTAGTACTGCTCTGCAGTGGAGTCCTAGCTGGAGTCACTGCTGAGAATATGTTTTTATAAATATCTTTTTTAGATGCAGTAAAAAACTTTTTTTAAATGTTCTTTATGATGCAGTATTAGATCTAAAATATTTCTATTATTTTGTTATATTAACACAAAAAGAACGATATCCTAACTCATCTGAACATTATATATAATATAAACATAAAAATAAGCAATCCAACTAAATGAACAGACAGCTCAAAATACAATTTTTAAATGCTAACTAAATATGCATCTTACAGAGTAAACAAAAAAGGTGCTATCAATAATTTCAGCTGCATCAACAGTTACAGCTGCCAACAAAATCTAATTGAAAAAAATTCTGTACATAAAAAACCTATTACATATAAATTTAGTTTGGGTAATCACTGAAGTTCAATCATTTTATATAATTTTTACAGCCAAACATTACAGAAAACAAAATTATCATTTAGAAAGAAGAGTTCTAGAATTTATACTTCAAAACATCACAAGAGAAGTTCCACAGGAAAGTGTTCATCATTTAATATATAATGGAAATATAAATCTGAACTCCTATCAAGCATAAACACTTGGGAGACTACCAATTTTTATATAAAGTTATCAACAATACCCTACTTTAACAAATTCAAAAGCCAGAAGCTTTTCACTTTTATGAACACCTCTAATCAACCATTTTTTAATCTAATCCATTAAAAACAAAAACCCAATCCAATAATGTAAAAAAAATATGAACTTACCAGCAAACTTAAGGAACTTCTGTTGTGTTTTTTGGCTGACTGCTGCATTTTCATCAGCATTGGCATTACTGCTTTGTATGCTCGGTTGTGCAGCTTCATTACAAATAGGTGTGGGAGGTAATGGTGATAAAGGTCGTGGAGCAGGAGCTAATTCGTCACCAAGACCCTGTGAACCGCTAGGAACATTACTGGCACTTGACCCCGCTCTCTCCTTATCAATTTGCTTCTTTTCATTGCTAGCATGCACCAAAAAGAATGCTTCCACAGCGGGCTGAAAACAACAAGCATAAGCCTTTAATAAATTTAAGTAACAAATATGAAAAAGTACTGACTATTAATAAATGATCGTAAATTAAAAATAAAAAATGTTTAGAATAATTGTTATGAGATGTTTTCTTTTTACACATTCTATTGCACAACTTTTTCATATACAGAAAAGATCATATTTATTTTTAAATAATTATATGATAATTAATCCATCCACAAGTTAAAATTTTCAATTATCATTATAATATAATTAAAAGTATTAATTATAACTAAGTTCCAACTATTAATATGAACTAAACACAACAAATAGGATGTCTGATAACTAAGATAATATAGACATAACATATACATAAATAACAAGAAGCATAATATTGTCATCTGTTGCCAAAGTGGTGATTATTCTGAACTTCATATAACATAATTAATGCTAAAAATATATTATTTTTAATTATCATAAACATTAATACGATTTGAATTTTTTTTGGGAAGGATCTTTTCTAAAACAATCACCTTAATCAAAGTTCCATTAATCTATCTGTTCAGTGTTCAATAATATTTTCTCCAAGCAAGTAATTATCTATCCCACTTAAATAACAGAGTTATTTTCAAACATAAAATTACTGATATCATCTGCTACATATAAACAAGCTATGTTTTTTGTTATGAAGTTGCAGCTGACAAACTTACAATTGTTTTAACGACTGATGTTTAACAATGTTATTTAGCTTATTAAAACAAGGTGTATTCAGGGAATTCTAATAGTAAAATCTGGTAACCTCTTAAGTAGTCTAACAAAATAAATTATTAAAACAGGGGTAAAGTTTTATAAAATAGATACCTGAAGATATCTAACCTTGAATCTATATAGTAAATTTGCAAGACTGGAATCCAGTCTGTAGGATCAAGGCAATAAGATTAAATGTAGGAGTAAATATTTGCTTAATTTTGTTACTATTTATTATTTTATTTCTCATTTACATATTACCAGAACACTTTCAGAGTACCTTTCACTGTCAGAAATAGACAAAAATTATAATTTAACATGTGAAAAGGAAATTTGAAATGTTGATATTGATTTTCTCCTTTTATTTTTAGTTAAATTCCATCAATACATAACAATTTATAGTGAAATATTTACAAAATTACAACTTTTAACAACAAACTAATAAATTAAAGAAACATTTTAAACCTCATTTCACAATGGGACAGAAATTAAAAAGAAAAACAAATTATTAAACATTTTTTTAATATCAACAGCTGTAGACAGAATCGGTAACAAATTTTTATTGTTGTAACTACTACAGTTAAATAAATAAAACTTTGAACATAACACATAAATATAGAACTCTAAATGTAAATTATGCTGACCATTTTCAAAAGAAATCATACATTTGCAACTTATAAAAAAATACAATTTTAAAAATAAGAAGAAAATTCTACCAAACTGATATAAAGAAAGCATTCATGTTAATATATAAATAAGAAACAAGAAACACATTTAAAAAAAATGACAGAAAATATTTACTTACATATTTCATTGACATAAAGCTGCAGAATACAACTTCCAGAAATTTTTATTAAATAAATTTTAAATTACAATTCATGCAGTTAAAAAAGTATAAAATTTTATTTAAAAAAAAATCTTTGTAATACTATGAAAAAAACTTGATGTAATTTAAACAATGAAGAATAAGGCTGTATAATATGAATTTAAAACACAGTGTGTTAATGAATTATCTTACTGAAATGACGTCTTCTTTTGAAGAAATGCCACTCAATTAAAACAGGAACATGGCATTTTGTACCAGTAGCTTCCTGTTGCTGTTAAGCATTACCTTAAGATTTAAAAAAAAATTTCCCACTATTACAATAATTTTGGTAAAATTTTGATAATCTTTAGAATACATCAATGTTTCTACTGCTTATCTATATGAACAATATATCTGACATGAATCAAGTCAGAAACTGGATATAAATATCAATTACAACATCCAATAATATGGAAATCAGGTAATACAAGTCAGATAATTATACTTCACATAGATGACCTGAATCTAAGACAACTGAAAAAATAAATCTATTCACCATTGTGGAAGAGTGATAGCATCTCAGCCATTTACCCAGAAGATTCAGGGTTCAAATCTCAGTCAGGCATAGCACTTTTAAATACTAAAAAACTCCACAAACAAGCTTCAAGCTTATGTGGTGAATAATTAAATTAAAAAACTCAGAAAATTCTATAAAAAAAAAGAAGTTATAAACTAACAGAAGCAAAAGCTACTTTGAATATGAACCCCTCAATTAAATTTAGGGTTATTTTTATTATTTTAATGAATTTTTTTTAATAAACATTTGTTTTGGTGAGAGGATAAGCAAGAATGGCTATAATTTGAGAATTCATATCAGTAACAAATAAAACTCAATTTAAGTTTATCAAATCTTAAAAAAAAATAATTCATAAATAAATTATGCTAAAATTGGTGGCAACCCACAGCTGATATTTCACAGATTTTACTCAGCAAAATCTCATTCAATCATTCTCTCTCTCTCTTCCCCTCTCAAGTTTATAATAGCTTGGTTAATTTATATGAAATCTTCTGTCAACAATCATAACTCAAATTTTTAAGAGAATGATCATAATCAATCCTTTTTTCAACGAGATTTTATTTATTTTTATTTCAAAAAGCATTTGAATAAGACACTACTAAACAGTTTTATATGCAATACTATTACTACAACTTAATTAACACTTTAAATAAGCTACATTTTAAAATAGTTTTAAATGGGATATAATTTTTTTATCAAACCTTGTGGACACATGGTTAAAACATTAATTTTAGAAATACTTTGTTTTCACCTGTAATACAAGAACAGCATGACTATCTTGTGTATGAGCCAGTTCAGTAAGGCAACTACTTAATGTATCCCATAAGTGGTCAAGATCAAGTTGTTCACTGAGTAGCTGCACACGAGTTTTCTCTAGTACTGAAGCAGTTTCAGCATCACAATCTGCATCGCATTCCAGTTCAAAATCACCTGCACACATAATAAAGAGGTTTTTGAAACTTTATATTATCAAATTTAATATTATAAAATAAATTTACTAATATTACTTGAAACAAATATGCAACACTCCTAATATGTAAATGTTCTATGAACTTTTTAAAGAACATTTTGGATTTTTTTAAACATAAAAACAACTGTTTCTATTTATCAGATGGCTAACTACATAATATTTTAAACAAAACATTAACACACAACCACACATGCATAGATGTTAATGATGTAAATATGGAGCAAAATGGTTAATTACTGAAGAAATTAGCTTTATTTTGTTCTTAAAATCTACAAAAACACCAATCAGTAGGTATGCAGTATTTGTGTTTTATTTTGGAAAACTATTAAAATAAAATGTGTGTGTGTCAACTAAAGGAAATCTTTTACTCACAGAATTTGTCATTTTGTTATTATTTAAATTTTTCACACACAGTAATTAATGTACCATGTTGTGTGGTACTAAATCCTATCTGAATTAATGATATTAAACTGTAAGTATAGTATTAACATTTCATTGGCAATGAAGTAAAATCTTATTATATTATTATACAAAATTATGAATGAAGGTATTAATATAGTGATATTTATATGAATAAATTATTGCGAAAAGCACCTGCAACACTTTTCACTGTATACAGAAGAAAAGCCATGGGTTGAACATTCTAACGTGAGGCAGTTGATGCACTATATGTTATCAACAGCTGCAATTTTATTGATAAAATTCTAAATAATATATTTCTAGTAGTTACATTTTCAATATATATTACTACCTTATAAAAATTAGCTAGGTTATTGACACAAACCAGAGAAAAGTTCCACAATCCTCTGAAAATTACACATTACCTATCATTTTGTTTTTAAGATTAATCAATCAATCTCTTAAGACTATCAAGCTAAATTTTGTATTTACGATACAATAAAGATTAAAATTAAATATTTTTCAAACCTTTTAATGTACTTACATAAAATCTTTTTAAAAATGTAAAACAGAAAGTAACTCAGTATATCTGCAAAAATGTTTTCTAGCTAATAAAAAATATTGTTTTTTTTTAGTTCTTCCACTTAAAATATTTTTTTTTTGATGCTTCACTCTTAAAAAAATTGTTAACAAGAATTATGAATCTTCCTTACTACAAAATACTAGTAAAAACTTGAGAAATTACTTGTATTTAACTGGTAATGTAATATTATTCATGAAACTATAAAATTAACATCAGTAAAATAATTAAATCAGTAAAATTTAAATCTTATCAACTAAACCTATGGTGTTAAATTTTTTTGTACCCTAGCTATTACTAACGTAAACATAGCAAGTACATAACTATAAACATAGTTATGCAAATTCATAATTTAATCAGATACAAAAATTCTAAAATATAACTTATGTAGCTATGATATCTTCAACAAATTTGGCAGAGAACATAGTGTAACAAAAATTAGAAAGAACAAAAAAGACTCATTTCTTGATACTATAAAACCTATTAAAATGACTAAATACAATAAACTAAAACAAACAAGAGTATAAAAACAAAGGCAATGAGACAATGACTATACAGACGCCAATAACATGAGAAAAATGAAAACATGTGTACAGTCTTTACAATCATTTCTTACATCATTAAGTACTTTTCTTTCTATACTAATAAAACTAGACATCCCAACTCTTCATATTAAATAGAAACCTATACAGTTGCTGAAAAACATTATGAAAAATGCGTTGTTTATGGAACAATGGTTCATCCCAGACAACTGAAGGATTTAGATAGTAAATTAACTACCAAATAAGATAACTTACCACCAGCATTTTCACTCTTCTTTGAATCTACATTTTGGACGGATTCTCTCATCTGGGCAATAACTTTTAATATACGAAGGAAAAATGCCTGACTTGATGTTTTTGAAGTTAATGGTGCCATTGAAGATAACTGTAAATCTAATCCAGACTTTACTTTTTTTGGAGCAGTCACAACAACTGTATCTTTGGTAAACCTATAACAAAAAATTTGAGGAACTACATTTATAAATCAATTCTTACTAGTTGTAAATATTATCTTATAAACAAATATATATATAATATACACACACATGAGGGTGAATCAAATATAAAAGATAATTTTTTTTTAATAAATTTATTGACTAGACAAAATTCATACCTTTATATTTCTCTATATAGTCTCCTGCACGTTCTACATAATTTTGCCAACAATTTGGAAGCTTGAATATTCCTTGTTCATAAAAAGTTTCAGGATGAGTCGTCAAACAATTGTCCATGTGCTCCTTGTTTCTGAATCATTCCCTTACAAGTGATTCTTTCAAGGATGCAAATAAAAAAGTCATAGGGGACAAATCTGGACTGTAAGAAGGGGCTGTAGATCGGGGCTTTCCCAGTGCAATTTTTCCAATTTATCCTAGTCAAAATCGTGGTGTGCAGCCTGGTGTTGTCATGGAGAAGGATGACATCTCTGATGAGCATACCCATCTTTTGTTGACTGTAGCAGCTAGCAACAGTAAGCCGCATTCACAGTTTGTTGATTGTGGAGAAAATCAATGAGCAAAACTCTCCTCAAGTAAAAAAAAATCATTGCACGAACTTTTCCAGCTGACAAGACGGGTTTTGGCCTTCAATGGGCAGTCCTCATCCTTCCTTTGCAACTCCTTACTTGCAATTTTTCACTCCAGATTGTAATGATGGACTCATGTTTCATCGCATATGACAATGCACCTCAAAAAATCTTCCCCTTCTTACTAAATTGCTTTAGAAGTCTCTCACAGATCTCCAACCTCACCTGTTTTTGATTTTCAGTCAACAACCTCAGAACCCATCGAGCACTAATTTTTCTAGAGCCAAGATGATCAGTGATAATGGATTGAGCACTACCATAGCAATGACATAACAATGAACTAGCGATCACCTTCAATAAGCTCTCAAACGGCACGAATGTTATCAGCTGTGAGACTTGACATTGGGTGTCAATCATGACTTTTGTTTTCTACACCCTCTCGCCCGCCCTTAAATTGTCTGGCTCACATATACACTCGGTTCTGGGACAGTGTAGCGTCTCTGATCTGTACCTTTAAATGAGTTAAAATTTCCGTGGGTTTAATGCCTTCATTAGTTTAAAATTTTGTGATTATATGTTGTGCAATAGATGACAGAACCTCTTGCTCACTCATGGCTGTACTGACAACAGAACAGAGTGGAGGAGCTAACCAAGCTGGTTCTCTCTCTCTCTCTCTCTAACACACCAAACATTAACCCCCCACTCCACTATCAAGCTTGGAACTGCTTGCAGCGTAGAATAGCAAAATTTGATTCACTCTCATACGTGTATGTATATATATATAAAATAAATATCATAATAATAGAAATTAAAATAATAAATTAATTATCAGTCAGTGTTTGAGGGCAACAGTATTATAAAAACTGCAATAAATAGCAGCACTCTTATAATAAGTACACAATTTTCATTTTAGTATTATGTTTAATTTTTGATATGCAGTTTAACTAAACTATTTCAATAATGACTGAGGATGCAGGATTCTGCAAAAGTACTTTGATGGTAAAATTGAGATAAGATATGTCTTATCTCAATATCTTGTACTAGGTGGTTTATATTAAAAAAATTAAAAATACAGTAGGACCCCGATAATTCATCTCATACAATAATTCGTCACCCCTCTGGTAAATTTGCATTTTTATTTTAGAGGTACAATACTGATACACAAAAGTAAATTAAATTTTTAATTACTAATAAAACGTACTCTATCTATTTAGGCTTATAGCATAAAAATTCACTTATTGCAACCGATGTTTTTATATGAGCCTACTGTACGTTATATATAAATTACAGTAATTGCGTGAAAAAAAGAACTGTTAAAGTTACTTTACATATCTTTCATCCATATAAACACTTTCATTTGGGCACTATTATCTAATCAGTATTTACATACTTCTTACATAGTATAGTACTTTATATAAAATACAATATTTCATTTCCTTTCTGTTTCTGAAATTCATTACAGTAGTGAACTTGGCGTCATGTGAGCGAGTTGTGCATACTACTGTCATACCTATTACTGTGCACTGTACTTATGAAGCAAAAATGTCTAGCAAACGTGGAAGTTATAAAAGTTTAAAATTGATATAAAAAATGTTGATAAAATAGAATTTATGAGTAAAATGGAAGTTACTGACGATGCTGTAACAACCAGAAAGAGAATGAAAACAGCAGAAAATGCTGAAATTGAAAAAGCATTGTACATTTGGTTTACACAGCGTCGTAGTCAAGGCCTACCTTTAAGTGGCTCATTAATTATAGAGGCAGCTCTTCAAATGAATGAATGATTAAGTGGCAATCCAGATTTTAAAGCCAGCCAGGGTTGATTAAATAGATTTAAAGCAAGGCATGGACTTGCTTTAAATCTATTATCTATTTTTTGTCAGCTTGCAACTGAGGGCGATAAATTAAGCGCCAACAATCACGTTACATCTGACTATTGTGATAAATTTAGTTAAAAGATTAAAATTCTTAATTTAAGTCATGCGGAAGTGTATAACTGCGATGAAAAGGGATTGTCCTGAAAGGCGCTTCCTAAGAAAATCTTAGCATCTTCTTCTGAGAGCTCTGTGGCTGGATACAAAGTAAGGAAAGAACGCATCTCTATTCTTGTATGTTCTAACCAAAGTGGTTATCATTGACTTCCTCTAGCTGTTATTGGCAAGTCAAAAACCCAAGGAGTTTTTAAACATATAAATTGTGATTTATTACCAGTGAAATATTTTTTGCATGAGTGCATGGATGACCCAAGACATTTTTATCCAGTAGTTTTATGACTGCTTTGTGCCTGAAGTCCAGTGACATCTTAGAAAAAATAATTTACTAGAATAGGTGTTACTTGTGATAGATAATGCTCCTTGTATATGGTTGACAAACTACAAACACTAATGGCAATATAATCACTGTATTTCTTCCAGCAAAGTCAAGCCGTTTATTCCAACCTATGGACCAAGGGGTCATAGTAAGTATGAAGCAACGTTATAAAAAAATAATTAATGCAAAATTTAATTTTCCACAAAAATGAATTACAGGTAGAAGATTTTTGGAAACAGTACACCATAAAGGATGCAATATATAATATTGCTGATGCTTGGCAAGACATCCCGGAAAAGACATTGAAGTTGAGGTGCAATAAACTGTAGCCTGACCAGCTAGCAGAAACAGAAACTTGAAGAAAATGCAGACAAAAATTTGAAATTGAAAGAAATTAGTGACAGCATTCCTGGTTTAAATGATATTATAAATGAGGAAGTAGAAGAATGAGTATAATTAGACGACACAGATTTAGGCTACAAAATATTACATGATGAAGAAATTGTTAATCATATTAAAAATAAAGAAAATTTAAAAGAAGGTGCTGAAGATAAAGAATTTGATGATAATCCAGTGAGTAAAATAAGCTGTAAAGAAATTGTGGAAATGCTGACAAAATGCTTTGAATAGTATTCTGATCAAAAAGAAGCACAGGTGGCGAAGTTAATTGCTATGCGACAAGTTGATCAATTCACATTAGAAAAAAAGGAACGTTGCAAAAAGAAAGTGCAAAGAAAAATTACATATTTCGTTAGAAAGTAAAATGAAGTGTAAATAAGTATACATAAATTTAAATACAGTAACTTTTAGGTTAAAGATTTTATAGATAGAAGTGCTTAAATAACAAAACATAGGCCTACAATGTTCTGTAGTTACTGAGCATTAGTTTTTGATTTACATATATTAGTGTTGTATGTATAGTTATTTTTTAAGTACAGTAGAGTACATACATAATATTTATAAAAAATTGTGTTAGTGAATGGTTTACTTATGCAAGTATGTTACATGTTGCTGTATAATGAAACACTAAATGTTCAGTAGAATACTGTAGTTGAAATTAACTACAGTATGAAATTAAAATCAGTTTGCAGTGTTTTTATGACAAGTTAGTAATGTGTGGGGTGATAATGGTTAGGCCAATGCAGCATCAATTTTTATACAACTCGACTTTTGTTACACTATTCAGTAATTCATCACTTCCTCAATCCCAAAGTTGATGAATTATCGGGGTCCTACTGTATAATTTAACAGTACAGAATAATAATATGAATCTTAAAAAGATTAATTTCAGTAAAATAATACACATACACTTTATCTCAACTATTTATTAATGAAATGCTAAATTTTACAATTTTATTAATATAATCATACATAACTGTTACAAACTCAATGGCAGCTTCAGTAAAGTATGATTTCTACTAAAAATTTTGAGAACGTAGTTTGAGAAAGCAGTTCAGAAGCATATGGTATGAGTAGTCATAATGTGAATGTAAAATTCATTCAAAAATCCAACATTAATTAATGAAATTATATAAACAAATAAGCAAAGCAATTCATTTTTATTAAAAATACTCCTAAAGGAATGAACATATATTTATCATAATCAAAAACAGAGATTTATGAGCAGAAGCTGGTCAACTTTTCTAATAGCAATCTATTTAAAACAAAAATTTAATCACTTTAAATCTTGACTTTATAAAAACAATACCATTTAGTTTTTTAACTTTATGTTACTTTAAAAGATACTTAACTTTTGATATTTTGAATTAAACATGAATCCTTGTTAATGTTAGTATATCAACAGAAGGACCAGGGTAGAAGAACAAAATATTTAACAAGAATAAATGATACAGCTTAATAATTTCATTTCAAATTCATGAAAGTAGTTAAATAAATACAAAAGAAAAACTCAGGCTTATACACTGATGTTATTTGTACTTAGAAAGTGAAAAATGGAAATCATTAGTAATCAAAAGTTAAACAGATTTTGCTAAAAATAAATTGATAGAATCTTTTATGCTACTCATGAAAAGTCACTGGGAATAACAATGTTCTTCAGTGACCTCTGATAGAGATAAGTATTTTTTTATTAAATCAGTAAATTTTGGGTTAATTTACAAATGCAGAAAATTTAATGAGAGCTTGAAGTATTATATAAATGGCTGACAGGTTGACAGATAAAACAAAAAAGGATGCAGTCACATTTTGAGTACACAAAAATTATAGGTGTATACACGATTAAAGATCTAAGGAAAAAATAAAATTTAAAACAGATTCTTCTAACACAGACTTTTTTCAGTGGCTGATGACAAAAATATTACCTATTGCTAAGAATTCCTTTCATGTTGGACATCCTATTTTCCATTGAATTTTCATCTAATTCTTCATTCTGTGCGTGATGCCTGTTCAATTCACGCAGTTCCCTGAGAAGTACATTAATATGCTCACACACATTCTCTGCCATACTACGTGCTCCTTGAAGCAATAACTTCAGTACCTATTAAAGACAGATAATACATTATTGTTTTAATTTAAATAATATCATGGTTGTTCAAATAAAAATGAGAATTTTGATCCTTCCTTCCCATACTACATTCGTAATGCCATAGTTGTGCTGAATTAACTTACAAATCGCACTGACCCAAGCCTTCTCCTGCCTCATCAATTGGTTACAGTATAAAAGGCAAGGAACCATCTTGTACAAACAATTTTGTGTCCTCATCAATCCAAATACTGATTCCTACTTCCATGACTGATGTACAATGGCTATTTAATGAATGATACAGACATCTAAAATAGTTCTAATAAGTTATTAGGAGTAACAAGAAAATCTGAAGTTACCAAATTTGAGGTCCACCCATCCCATACTCTCATCAGTTAACAAGAATTAAATAACTGAAAAATTAGAATTGTAACTATAATTAAATGAGTATTGTGTAACTGCTAGGCCTTCCAAAAACAAATAACATTCAATAAATAGTTTAACACATTACACATTAACTATTTTGATTAAACAATTAGTTTCACTAATTGCCTTTTCTTTTTTATCTTCTCATTTGGTACTACCACAGGATTCTGCTTTAGAACTTTTTTTTTTAAATATATGAATTAAAAACACTTAAAATTTTAAAATTATAAATAGATATTTGCTAACTTATTCAAGAAAATAAAATAACATCTATTCAATTAAAAAAAATTAATTATGTCTTTAATTACTTTATGATTTTTTAAAAATTGCTTCTTATCTCAGGAAAAGTATTCAATGGAGATTAAAGAAAAGGGAGAGGCAGTAAGTTAAACAATTTTTTTTATTAATTTTTAAAAAAATCTTTAAATCAGTAATCACTGAGCATAAAATGTGCTGCTGCCAAGATGATTATGCCCTTATAAGAAAGATCAAGGTTGCCAGTGTTAATTATTTAGATAAATAATAGTTAACGCAAGGGAAGGTTTTTAAGTAAGACCTGTTTAATTCAAAAATAAAGATGAGTTACGCTAACTTCATTATATATATATATATATATATATATATATATATATATATATATATATATACATATATATGTATATATATGTATATATGTGTATATATATATATATACACATACACACTGTTTTCTTTACATAGTTGCCATTCATTCAAATATTTTATATTGTTGTACTAGTTTTACTATTCAGTTTTCCCTGACACGTATTTAAACCAATTAATAACTGGATCTTTCAGTAGTTACTTATCAATTTCAAATAAAAAAAAACTACAACTATTTTAAATAGAAAAAAAAAAATGGTAATAATCACTAGGTAAAAGGTTGGGACTGGCAGAAGGATGTTTGAAGATTTGTCACTGTAGTCACTTTAATTATTGAACTGTTTCTATTAATGTCAAGCAATGTCATGCAGAAACTAAATCCCACTGAATGGGTTTCCACTTCTTTTATTCTAAATAGCAGATCAAAGTTTTTAAATTTCACAGTAATTACAGCTATTTACAGTACTTCCACAATGTGCAAGGAAATCGATAATCAGTATCTGTTTAGTGCTCCTCAAGAAAACAGTAGCCATAAGCTTCATGACTGAAATTCTCGCTGAAACTTCTTTACCCTTAGATGATAAATGTAGCAACTGCATTATTTCTACATTAGTGTCAATATCTAAGTCTGACCTCCAATTTTTTGGACTGATGGATTAATTCACACCCAGAAACTCTCAAGAAGCTTGCACATGAGAAATCTGTAGCACATGAAAAATGCCATGCCATGCCATGCCTGACCAGAATTCAACCCCACGGCCTCTGGATGAAAGGCTGAGAGAAGCTACCACTCCACTACGGAGTTCATTTCCTTCATTTTGGTAGCACTACAAAAATATTTCAGCTGCAGCAAGGTGCTACGATACACAACTTTCTAGGGTTTTTAACGGAAACCACAGTTTTTTTGTAAAAATTTTGAAAATCACTGAAGGTGAAAAGTTTAGAAATCTGATAATTGCAAAACTACAAATTACCTGTTTTCACAAAATTTTGTTCACCTTTTCCAACAAAATGTTAGAATGATTTCAAATATCAAGATCATGAACAGAAGACCATTACATTTTTTTCATCATAAATATTTATCTGCCTAAAAAAATTTTTTTTGTTTAACAGTATATAATATTACTTAACAACAAACAGATAGATTATTAAATTGTATGTAGTTTAACAATAGGTGTAACAAACTAGTTCAAGGTGATTTAATTAACGTTCATGAACAATGTAAAGTCAATCATTTTTATCTAAAGTAAGAAAATACTTACAGTATCCCTGATTGATTCAATATTGACAGACATATTGAGTAAAAGAGCAGTTGCATCTTCCAGTCCTTCTTCTGAACATGTGTTTGAGGTAAGCACTTTGATTACCAGTGACAAATGATTAAGGGTGTTGGCACTTATTGTCGGTTCATAAGTGGCAGAATTGCTACTGCTACCTCCAGCATTAGTACCATTTGATGTACGTTCCTTGTTTACCTGTAATAAAAACCATGTTATTTATCAAATCAGCAATTAATTTACATTAAAATTATTGCTCAATATTCAGTACTATATATGAGGGTCATTCAATAAGTCCTTAGAAAATCCAAGAGATGGTGCTCGTAGTATCAAAAACAGTTTGGTTTTAGTAAGCGTCATTTGTTGCTAGAGTGCAGTTAAAGTTTCAGCTGTATCCATGACACGGTTTCATTGTCATAGTTGATTGAAGCAACAAGCTATTGTTTATTTCGAAAAAAAAGTGAGTTTCAAGTGGAGATTGAATACTTGTATTTAAAAGGCTTAACATCGAAAGAGATCAAAGCAAAGTTGGATGAAGTTCACTACACATCTGCTCTTGTATTTGCAACTGGTTACAATTGGGTAAATGACATTAAACATAGCCATACATCCACAAAAGATGAACATCGTTCGGGACATCCAGTGGGAGTGACCATCCTCGAAATGATTGACAAAATTCACGATATGGTTTCGAGTTATCGACGAATCGAAGTGCATGAAATAGTTGAGGCCACAAGCATATCGCAAGGTACAATGTTTTCATCAATTTTGCACAAAAAATTGGGTGAAATTTTTTTTGGCAAGATGGGTGCCATGTTTGCTCTCAGTGGAGAATAAATACGATTGTGTGGTCAGCTCTGAGGCTGTTTTGGCGCTTTTGTCACAATCCTGACGAGTTTCTGCGTTGATACATAACTGTGGATGAAACATGGATACACTACTATACTCCAGAGACAAAGGAACAGTCAAAACAGTGGGTTTTTGAAGGCGAAGACAGTGAAATCAGCTGGCAAGGTGATGGTCACGGTTTTTTGGGATGCACGTGGTATAATCTACACTGATTACTTGAAAAAGGACAAAAAATAACTGGATAGTATTATGCGTCATTATTGCACCAGTAAAACAAAGAAATCAAGAAAAAACATCCTCATTTGAAAAAGAAAAAGATTCTCTTCCATCATGACAATAAACAGGTGCACACCTGCACAGTTTCGATGGCCAAAATTATGGAATTAAAGTTTGAATTATTACAACATTCTCTGTGTTTACTGGATTTGGCCCCCAGTGATTTTTTTTTATTTCCAAACTTGAAAAAATGGCTTGGAGGGCAATGGTTCATGTCAAACAAGATCATCCAAACATGCTTATTTTGAGGACCTTCTGAAATCCTACTTTTTGGACAGCTTAAAAAAGTTGGAGAAACACTTGGAAAAGTATATAGAGTTAAAAGGAGATTATGTTGAAAAAAAAAATCTACCCAAATAATTTGTTTTTCTATCTTTTTCAAGAACTTACTGAATGATCCTCATAACATTTGAAATTTTTACTCTCCGATTAAAACAGGTAAATTATACATTCATTATTTAAAGCGCATACAAAATATAAATTAAAACACAATTAACTTTAGCATTAAAATACAGTTAATTAAAAAAAATAAATTTTACTAAAACATTTGACAGTCTTTAATGTAGTATAAAATTGTATAACAACTTTTCTTAACAAATTTAAATAACTTTCAATTCATGTGTGCTGGTTTACTATACCACATGAAAGGAATCAAAGCATTAGGGTATATTGTTCACTTTGATATCGATTTAACAAAGTTCAATTTCAACTCTATTTTCTTATGATAATAAAATTACCAAAATACTACTTGTATTGACTACAGAAATTTAGTTCAGGAACTTTTCAGACATACTGTGTTTTGCGTGTGTGTGTGTATATATATACACACACACATATACATGCAATAAAATACTAGATTTTGATACTGCTGTATAGTGGTTAACTTTTAATTTTTAAGTGTATATCTTTTAGACACAGTATTGTTTTTTTAATGATTAAATTTTGGTTTTGAAGTAACGGCTCCAGTATCAAGAAAGTACTTTTCACAGTGAAATGTAAGTAAATAATTGGAAATTTCTCCACTGGTTAATGTAAAGGTCTATGCATATACAAGAAAATAGAAATACAGTAATTAATGTAAAACAGTTAAAAATAACCCTGTTAAGAAACTAGATACTGAACAAATTTATTTGCAGATCAATTGTAAACAAATTAGTTACTTCAATTTATTTAAAAGAAAAGTTCTACGTAAATTATAAAGTAGGAACAATAGTAGGCAGAGAAGCTACAATATTTTATCTTAGGGAAACAGATTTAAAATAATGTAAGGCACCACTATCCATTTTAGTTTAACATATGATTTTTTTTATGGTTTAACATATGATATTATTCACTTCAATCTAATCTTCATGTGGTCAGGATTTCAGGTTTCAACAGAAACTGCCTTTTAAGGCCAGCAGAAAACCTAATCCTGTATTTTAATAACTTACTTTCACAAAATGAAAAAAAAAAGGGAAACTGACATCAAAAATATCTGGATACATAAAATATATGGATAAATTCATATATTAAAAATAAAAGAAATGACACTTTTTAAATTAAGTCCTGTTCATTTTCATATATAAGTTTTTTTTTGCAAAAATCATTTTCTTAAAACATTTTTAAAATACCTACAATTTATAGAAAAAATAACGTTATATTTTTAGGGAAATATTGGATGATCAGGTTTCTAAACAGGCTCTAAAATCTTACTAACAAATGGAGGAGTAATTTTATCTTGACTTACTTGTAGTCCAACAGATATAAGAGAAAGAAGCCTGAGAAGTTTATCCATCAAGAGAGGACTTCGTTTGACAACAGGTGCTGCCAACATCCTTAACAACTGACCAAATGGTGATGTTTCAAGAGAATATGGATCTGCTTCCTGATTCTGGTTTGTACAATTTTTCGCAGCACTCTTTCCTTTCTTTGAACTTACTGAATCAAGTCGTATTAACAAATCCCAGAAATTTGATGAATCAACACGATTTGTTTTAGTTGTTTTGTTAACATTTGATAAAGCTGTGTTATCTTCAGACTGCTGGGGTTTAACAGGTATAAAACAACTAGGAAATGTTTTAGCTAATGAGATCAAAATGTCCAAAGCATGTCTGTAAAAAAAAAATAAATAAAAAATTAATAAAATAAAAACAGTTATATTTAAGGCTTATTACTGCAACTAGCAGAAACTAGTTTTTTCCCCAGTATACAGTAGCGCAAGCTTTTTACAGCAGAGAATGGCAGGAATGAGTAGGTCAGACCAGCTTTCAGAGTAATGGCAAAACATATTTCAATATAATTGCAAATACTTTGGTGCTCAAAGTAACAAAATTTAGCACAAAAAAATGACATTCACTAAAAATAACTAAAAGAAGACAGATCTTATCAAATTATTTTATAAAAATTATAAAACACACCAAACATATCTGTAAAACCACTAAAATTTTGTTTCGACCAGATATAAATTTTAACCACTACAAACTGAAAATTAATATATATTTACCTATACACAAAAGGTGCAGCCTGAGGATTAATGGTGACTGTCTTTTCAGTTCGTCGACCAGGCACTTTATGTACATGGAATACAGTTGCACGGCATCCAAGTGCAGCATCCATGCTTATATTTAACCAGGATGAACTATTTCTGACATTAACACTAAAAAAAAATTATGATTTAGAACACAAAAAAATTAATTCTATGTTAAAATTTCATTAATAAAGTTTTAAAATAATTTTAATTTATACTCTATTTATTGTTATACACATTAATAAAGTCGAATGACTGGTCCATTAAAATGAAATAAAAACATTCTCAAAGGTCTTTCATTAAACATACAAGATTAAAATTTTAAATAAGTCCTTGGCTCAGTACATCTAATATGTAATTGAAGCTAGCAAATGTCTGTGCATATGTATCTTCTTTTTTTAACAGCAGATTTGCATGGTGTGATCACATTCATTAACAAACACTACTGTTTTTTTTTTTTGTCTTTTTGTGCCATAAACAACATAAGTTGTATAAAGTCACATAACAATTATTCTAAAAGTGGATAAAAATAGCACTGAGCCCCCTTAGTACTTGATTATAGTTTAAAATTTAACTATTGTCAATGCAATAACAATTCTCCAATTTAAAAATACTTTCATTTTTATCCTATGAATATACTGCTTTATATAAATAGTGCTATAAGGTAATTTATTTAATACAATAAATATATTAACATATAACTGGTGATTGCATATCTGACTGACAAACAAAACAGTTATATTAAACTTCATGTTCTTAAACACACCAATGAAATAAAAAAGGTTTCAGCAAACCAAGAAACCATACACTCACGAGTTGATGATTTCACTTTTTTGGTACAGGATGTATAAGAAATTTCTTTACTATAAGAAATTTTCAATACATTTATAAGAAATATAAGATCTATCAAATACGATTCATAAGAAAGTTTTAACAAACCAGAGGATTAAATGTAATTAGAAGTCAACTATAATTTAATGCAACATGTATCGCATACAAAATGAATCTGAATAGAGATCGCAAAATATTTCTTGTTTGAATGAAACTTGCAGCTGTCTTCCAAAATGGAATTCAGTTGTATTTAGGTAGAACATTTAACAGTACATAATTTCTCTATAAAACATCAAATATCTTCCTACAAAACAGTAACTATTAGGAATCTTTCTTCCTAGGTTAAAATTAATTACTTTTCAGCAGAATTTCATTCTAATCTGTATTTAGTTATCGAATCATAACATAACAGTAAAAATGCTGGCAGTGAGTATATTAAAACCACAAACCAGTCCAAAAGCCACCAATAGTCACAAATGTTAAACTTACTTGTTTGACATATGAGTCTGTTCAGCTGCCTGTATTTGAGACTGGCTACGAGTTGTCATTCTCTTGCTCAAAGGACGGGCACTACTACTAACACCATTTCCTGATGTCAGGAGCCCAAAATTGGCAATGGTGCTATCAAAAGTTCCATCATTGCTCTTTTCCATAATGGACAACAGCGCCTGAAAACAATAAAATAGATAAACATGTTTAATAACAAAATGTTTAGTTAATGTTTGAATTTAAGAATCATAATAAATTCAGATTAAAAAGGAAGAACTAAAAATTTCTATTATGATGCATACAATAGATAAAAAAGACAGTTGATAAAAGTTTATACAGTTGAATTCTAATAATACATCCTGTAGTAAATACTTCAAATTTTCTTGTAATACATTCACCTTATCTATTGCTGAAAAAATTCTGACAATACTAATAGTAATCGACTCAAAACTTCCAAGATTATCACTAACACTGAAGACGTGATATGTATTTCAACGGAGTACTTATTAACAATTTGAGAGCTCAATGGAAATAGCAGCAAACTACATAGTGATTAGTGTTTAGTACTTCAATGAAACAAACAGTTGGAATAATCAAAGTGAACAAGAGAAATTTACACATATAAAATAAATATAAATACATAAATCCTTTTATGTATTTATAATAATTTTATCAAACATGGCCATTGGTATGATTACACAATAAAAAATTAAAATATAAAAACCCATCTACCAATAAATTTTTTTATGGGTTTAAACGCTTTTGGAAATGAATTCCATCTTCAGGAACTTCAAACTTTTTTTTATATTATTCTTTATAAAACTAAAACTTCATTGTCATAAGTTAAATTGTTATGTTAAGTGTATATATAACAGTGGTCATCATGTGTTTAAAATTGTGTCAACTTGATGTCCTGTCATTATGAATATCTCTAGATAACGGTGGAGATATTCATGACAGGACGTTGTCAACACAATTTTAAACACATGATGACCATTGTTATATATTTTACATAATGATTTTACTTATGACAACAAATTTTTAAGTTCATGAAGATAAAATTCGTTTCCAAAAGCGCTTGAACATATAAAAAGATTTGTAGGTAAGTGGGTTTTATATTTTAATTATACATTTTATAATATTTACTCTACAACATTGCATTTTGATCCTTCAATGTATTATATTCTAATAGAATTTAACTTCTACTATCAGCAGATCAATATGATTTTGTGCAAACACAGATGCAAATTCTAAGGCTAATAAAAGATTAAGCATACATTTATGGCAACACAAGCAAGTCTTATAAGACTAAAATTAAAAAGTATCAATTAACTAATAATGACTAAAATTACCTTTATAATCCATTCTCTGGTAGGAGGGTGGTAACAAAGATTTCTGAATACTCTGTGAAGTCTAACAGTATTAAGTCTAGAATCATCAACAAACAAAAGAACAAGAAGACAGCATATACTCTCATAATCCAATATCTGGCGACCCCTTGTTCTTACATTAGATGCACGTGAATGAGCACACAGATTCATACTAGTTTGTTGATCCTGACGAGCAGGCCAACCGGCCCAAGGAGATCTGGGAGAAACACTCTGAATAGCATATCTTGCAGCAGATTGGCGTGACCCACCTAAAAAAAAAAACCCAGAAAATTTAAGCTGCTGTTATAATAATAAAGAAAGTTAAAGAAAAAAATTGGAATAATTTGACCAATCAAAAGAAAGAAATCAAATCCAAACTATAGGAACCATTTCATGAAACATGACTGGTCACTGGTAATATCCTTATTCCATACTCACTTATTTTCAAGAAACTACTACCTGAGAGATACCAGGGAAGGTGAAACATCAGATTATAATGGTGTTTAATACTGTGTTCCAATAATTTTTATAACAGGATTTGATCATTTTAGAGCTAGTAAAAGAAGTATCTTTAGTCAGTAGTACATCTTTTGATTGCTTTCAAGCGCTTATTACACAGAAGATACAAGAAAATGTGTTTAAATGGAAAATTATGAATTATTTATTTCAGGGTTTTCAAATGAACAAATCATACAACCTTTCATTTGCATGTAGATTGCTGGATGAATAGCGACAGATTAAAAAAAATGCAAACCTGGAACCGAGATTAAACCCAATCAAGTCAATCAATGAATTATTTTGAGCAAGAAATCTCACACAATGTTACATATAATTTTAATGAGCTTTAAAATGCTGAAATTAATTCAATGAAAATATCTCAACACAGGTTAATTCCATTTGATGTTATGAAAAGAGTTACTTCAGAAATCTTGATTATTAACTGGTCGCGATCCATGATGTCACAAGTGCAAGTATCAATAGCCATACCTGTTTGTTTACACTCATCAATGAAAACATCAAGTCGTTAAGACATACATACTGTATTATACATGGATTTTAATAAATACAATGTCATGTGTATTGCTGCTGCTAAAACTGTTGCTATTATATATAATAATAAACTACTGATATTTAAAAATAACAAAATAACAGTGTGTATGACTATTAGGCAATTGACTATTGATTAATTATAAAATGAGAAGTTCTGAAATATTTAAAAGTTCAGTATTTTAAACAATGCACTTTAAACTGATTTTTAATAGCTCAAATTTACTGGAAATGTATTAACTTTAAATGTAGAATTTTTGCAACTGAAGGAATGAAGAAAACATCTAGCCAAATTTAAGTACAACACTGAATCTATAAAACTTCAATAACTTTTTCAACTTACTTCTAGGTGTTGATGTGCGTAATATAGAAGACAAAGTTGTCGTATTATGAGTAACATGAGACAGGAACCTTTCCTGCATCAGTTGCCTATTACGGGCTTCCCATTCTCTGCGCAAGTTCTGTGCTTCAGCAACAATCTCTGGAGGCAGAACTGACATCTGTGATTCTTCTATGTCAGTTAATATCTAAAATAAAATGAAAAGAAAAAGCTTACTTGAAGTTTTAATTCAAAGTGATTATCGTGAAACAAACATTTTTGCTTTAGCCGATACAAAGATCAAAATTCTCAAATACATATATATTTTTTTTTAAATTGTTATCAAATATCATATTTAAAGACATTCATATTTCTTATTAACCTTTTAAGTTAACACTTAAAAGGATCTTGTCACTTATTACTCGTAAGTCTGAATACTTATGAGTACAAACATGGGAAAATAATTTTTCACTATTCTTCTGTTGACAATTAAGTCATGATAGTCAACGTCAAGGATGATGTTACAGTATAATTTGATTAAAAATACTACAGTATAACTGAAGAAAATCTAGAACAGAATTGAAAAAAGTTTTTATAAAGAATTTTTTTATTATGAAGTTTTTTTGCAATTAATTAAATGCTGTATTATGTCACCAAGTAAAAGATATGCCCTTAGGATAGACCTTAGCGGTGCAGTTGCGAAGGACAGATGTAAATTTTCTAGGGTAAAAAAAAAAACAATTAAAGGTACCGATCAGTGACAAGAAATAGATGATAAAAATTTATGAGGATACAACAGTGACAAGTCAACTCAATTCATTTCTTTTGTCAAGAAATAGCAACTGATCTAAAACAAGTCTTTTAATTGCCATCCTGTCAAGTTTTATGACAAATGGTTAAGATAAACCAACAGTGTAAAACAAACAATAAATGAAAATAAAGACCTCATATCAATGAAGTTTTTCTGATCACAAACTTTTTTTCTTAAAGCACATTTTCATACTTCCAGCGAGTAAATGTTATTTTTGGTACTATAAAAAAATGAAAATTAAAAAGGATTTGTTTTTAGAAATCTCAGGAAACAGTTAAGTCGGCATACATAATTTTCTAATATACAAGTAAATTCCCATTGATACAATTAAATTATAAAAATAAAATAAATAATGCCAGTAACAATACAAAATAAATCATTCATTATTGCAAAACATTTTTTGAGTAAATCAATAGAGTATAGATTAGAATTATAAATATCAAATCAGTCATGATGATGATTAGAAAAGTATGATAGATCACTAATATTTAAGAGCCAAATTCCCTCCCACCTCACAGATAAGTAAAAATAGTAATCATTACTTCTTAATAAATGACCAGGTATGTAAAAATCAAATAATTATAGGAATTCAGGACAATTATAATAATCAATAAGTAAACTGTATACACAAAGATCAGTTCTTTCCATAGCAGTTTCAAAACTAAGTATCTTTCATAAATTGGATGTTTATAAAATCATTATCAGAATAATGCATCTGAGAACTAATTCTAAATGCCGAGAAACATAAAAAAGAATGACAAGGTTTGTAATAAACTTATAAATCATCATGTCATCAGCAAATAATAAGCATTTAGAATGTTTTTATTTTTGACAAGAATCATTTACATAAATAAAAAAGGGTGGACCCAAGGAGAGTACCTTGACCAACAAGTGAGGTAACTTTTATTGGATAGGAAAAAAAATTATTTTAATGTACTGATTTCTATTAACAAGAAAAGCAAACCAGTTGAGTAAATTATCATGTATATCAAAAGTATCTACTTTCTTATAAGTAAATCAATATTAACCACATAAAGACAGTATAAATTGAATCCAAATTATAATTGGTCACTAATTTAACCAGATTTTTATTTTAATTACTGAATTAACCATTGGTAACAACAGTCAACAATATCTTCAGTATATATGCTTAGATTCGTTAAAGTAGATTTCCCTGTAAGAAATGTATGCTGTTGTGGTACAGTGAATTTTGATATATACAATTTAATTTCATTGCAAACAAGGTGGTCAATTAATTTAGCAAAAAATATTACTTATTAATGAGATAATAACTATTATCAGAGACATCACGTCTTTTATGAGTTATAAATAACAATATTCAGGGAATGTTCCAGTTGAGAAATAAATTTTAAAAATTGTACAAAAAAAGAACACATTTATATATTCCACATTTTAAAAAAATGTGGGATGGATATTATCTGGACCCGTACCACATTTATCATTAAAACTAGCAACTGCTGAAGAAACTCATCGTTTGTTAAGAGTTATGTCACTGTAACTGTCATTACAAGCAAACACTTCTAAATTTCTCAATAAAAATGTTAACAATATCTTGCACGTTATTACCAGATTCAATATTATAAAATAAGGTCAATGGAATAGATGTACAATTGCCAATGCTATTTACATATCTGAAAACATTTTTACATTCTTTGCTTAAAGATTCTTCAAACTTACTTAAATATAATTTCTCATCACATTGAGATAGTAAATTACATAGTACATTCCTTTGTGAACTATAATAAAAATTTTAATTATAAACTAGTACAATCTATGATATTTCTTTTTGTTAATAATGGCATTTATAAGTTCTCTTGAGAATCAGTATGGAAATCTGTTATCTTTAATGACCACTTTTGATACAAGTTTTGTAATTATGTTTACAATAGTAATTTAGATAAGACTATTACACTCATTAAAATCATTAATTGTTGAAAAATCAGTGTTAAATAACTGACAACTATTCAATCCTTTATAACGTTATGAAAAATGTTATTATTAAAGTAAAAAAAAATAGTCAGTACATGACAACTTGTCCTTATAAAGATACAGTAAATTAATTCCTAAATCTGTATGAAAAGAATCACAATCAAAAAATTACATCAGGAGAATGTGTAACAAAAATATTTTTAATATTAAAAAATATAACACCTGGAGTATTACCTTTAAAATTTTTGACAATATTATGTTGTACTAACGAGTAATTATAACAAAAGTTTGATAAGGCAATGGTAACAATTTGAATTTCTGCATCCAAATAAAAAATGAAAGCAGATGAAGTTGCATTATCAGTTATCCAAATATATAACCGGATAAATTAAAATCTCCAAGAAGAATCAATCTAACTGAACCAGAACTATTTGAACATTGCAAAACAAATTGAGTAGTAACGCAGTCAATAAAACAACTGTAGTAATTACAAGTCATATCTGGTGGGATATATACTAAACATAGAATTATGTTATCTTTATTGAATGATATATTCATTAATAGACATTCAAAAGAATTATCAAGTGAAATATGATTGTAACTTATTTAAAAACTAAAACACAATCTTTTCTTTTCACTAGTAAATAATGAGCGGTCACATCTAATCACATTATAATTTGTAAAACAAAGTTCAGAATCATTGATCTCATCATGTAGCCACATCTCTGATAACACAATATCAGTCAAAAAGGTCTTGATCAAAATGTTGAAATATGCCCTCGAACAA
Source organism: Lycorma delicatula (assembly GCF_047948215.1). Classification (NCBI taxonomy): domain Eukaryota; kingdom Metazoa; phylum Arthropoda; class Insecta; order Hemiptera; family Fulgoridae; genus Lycorma; species Lycorma delicatula. The sequence goes on from NC_134458.1 coordinate 56,673,227, forward strand.
TCCTAATGTTCTGGTAGAAGATATTTATGGAACCATTTATTTCTGACTGCTATTTAGACTTCTTAGTAGCTATGTATAAATTATCATAGGAGTAGGCAATAAACAGATCTTTTTCAGCTTTATCAGTTTATACTTAAGTTCAGCCTTAAATGAATTGTAGTGAGATTGCTGCTTTTAGTTAAATCATCTTTATTATGTAGATTACCATCTCCTAAATTCCTTTTGTTGTGCGAAACCCAGTTTGTAAGTTCTGCAGATTTAAAAAAAAGCATTTACACGTCTATCACCGCCATTAACAAAATTCTTACTGAAACAAAAAAATTTTGATTTCACTGATATCAAATGGAATATTTTCAGAGCATTCATTAAATAACTTTGGTAAGATTGTTTTAGAATCAGGAGAGGCCTTCAAGTTAAAAAAATATATCTTTTCACAAATACAATTTCTCATTTCATTATTAATTTCATAATTTTCTTCTATTATCCCAATTCTTGACTGCATCCAATCGTCCAGACAAATTCAAAGAATTGTTGGTGAGGATATAAATCTTTATATCAACTCAATTGAGGCTTTATCAACTGAATTGAATGTTTAGTTTATAAAAATCCATAGTTGTTGTAAATTTTGATAAAAGTTTTTAACTGTTTCCTTCTCAAATTCCAAAGAATCATCAGTCGAAGTAGATTTCTTTGTTATTAGCTTTTTTATTCTTTAGCAGTACAACTTTTTCAGTTCCATAGCATGGATTAGAATTTTGACTAGTATTTAATGAAATTCACCCAGAACATGATTTAAGAAAATAAATACCACAATCTTCACAATGTACAGCATATTTCAACGCTAATGTGCCATCCTCTGTTTTACATAAAAAAAAAAACACTTATGACCAGAGATACTGAAGTCAAGTAAAGATTTATAACAGCACATAGTTGATTGAGGTTATAAAAAAAAAAAATAATGCTCAAATATGTTACATAAACAATGAAAATTCAATTAATAAATATTAATAATAAAAGCTGATTTAGTTCTATACTAATAAACATTACAACTGATTAACACTAATAGCCGATTTATTTACAACATTAATTAAAATATTTACAAAAATAAATTAAAATTTTTTTTTGATACTATGCCAGTGTAGAAGTACTTACATAAAGAAAAAAAAAAACAGTATGTCTCTCATTATGCACAACTTTTTCAACAATAATTTTTCTCAGGCCAAATAATTCAGAAAATTTGATTAATTATAGTGTTCCTCATCATCACTTTTTATCATCATCATCACAACTAAAACCTAGTTAAAAATAAATCAATCAATCTCATACCGCCTGACGTAAAGCATGAGGAAGATCCTGGAAGAATGCAGCTGCATCTACCGGCTCATTTGGATTAGAAGAAGTTGCTGCTTGACGTTGCTGCTCAAGCCTTTGTTGGGCCAATACTTCTTCTTGAATATTTGGAGGTAATGCAGCCAAAAAATCAGGATTCACTTCAATTGTAGAACCCCTGCTGCTCACTTCACCGGATTGTGACTGGGCTTCTGCTCTATTTCTTAATCTTTGCAGTCTGACATAATTGAAAAAAAATAAGTCATTGGAAGAATTTTTAAAAAATATTACAATACAGTATTTCTTCAAATTTACAGCATATTTTACAATTTAATAAGTACTAATTAAAATATATTCTAAACAATTATACAAACAGTGTAATATCCTTACCAAGGACATTGTTTAAATGGTATGGAAATTAAATATATTATAGGATTATATACAATAATATAGCAACATAAATAAATAAATAAATCTTTATGAGTATGTTTTACAAATCAGAACTATGTCTACAGTTCTTGCCCTTAAATTTTTAAGTTTTATCATACCTTTAGTATCCTGTTTCATTAGTGAATTATATAAAATTTATTTATTTATTTTTATTCCATACACGGGCAAAATAAATGTTTATATTTAAAAACACCCTGATGATATAATTGGGAGGCTAAACAACAGTCCAACTCCAGTAGTATATAAGTTGTTTTACTGACTTAAGGGCTGGACCCTGTTGGTCAGAACATCTGGTCCCAAAAACACAATCAAGGCTTTTTTGTACTTTTAGAAAGAGATGCATTAATAAAAAATGGCCAATAGGGATCTCTACGTGTACTGTCAAATAGTTTTTAGTGCCTTTCCTGCATTGTTATCAACTGGTTTAGGATAGTTTTGGGATAAGGAACAAGTAATCTCTTTAACATTGTTGTGAACCAAGTAGAAGTAACTATTGCCACTGGCCTTTCTTAGAAAAAAAAAAAAATTGCTTATAACTCCAATGATTGTTGTAACACATCATCCAGTTACAGTACAGAGGACACTTATGAAGCTGCCAGGCATTTGAATCAGACCAGTAACAAAAATGATGTTTGTTCACTGTGCTTGTTAAATAGAAATGCACTTCATCAGTAAATAAGTTAAGAAAATTCTAATAGAATATGACTTAATTTGCTTTGTCACGTTCACTTAGCTCTTGCACCATTCTTTTATAAAATCTTTGTTAAAATCCTTGAGCACAATTCTTCTGATATTGCTGTGGAATAAACAAAGGGTTGCAACATGATTTCTGGTTCATTGTTGAGGCCCCCTATTGTTGTCTAAGGACCTGACATAGTTTATTTTTTGTTGCGGAAGCAATATACCAGAACTTGTTAATTGGTTAGGAACAGCACAAAGATGTGGAATATGAAAATGGCAATGGAATAATTACTGTGTAATCACAACTGAATTATCATTTTTAAAATATGTTTCCCTACCATGGAAACATGCAGATGGTGTACAACAGTCCACTGCTCCATCATTACTGAAATGTCATCTGGTAAGCAAATCTAGTGGTGTCCCAATTCCTACCTACTTGTCAGGGTTTCCAACCTATTTTCTTTTAAAAATCATCAGATTCCAGTGGCTTACCCTGTACATAAAGAGAACATATCTGGTGATGTATTGAATTACATGGGTCATCACATATCATAAACCATGAAGAATCTTACCCAATTAACCTTTTTAAGGATTAAAGTGTGGTTTTGAAAAGATAAATGGTACTGAAATAATGTCAGCTAAAGAACAATCATGGGTTTCAAAATTAAAGGTTATGAAGGGGGAAAAATAAGTACTGGAAGCTTTAAAAAATCACATAAAAATGCCATAAATTACAGAAAAAAATGTAACTATGGGATTGAGAAAATATGTTCTTGGAGATGATAAAGTTTCAAGAAAATCTTTATCCTGTAAAGTACTATAAGTAAATAAACAAAAAAAAAAAAAAATATATATATATATAGAGAGAGAGAGAGAGAAAGAGAGAGGTATAAATACAGGTACATAAATAAATACAGTGGATTCCAGTTAATAGGACCACCGGTTATTCAGGGCAGCCATTTAATTAGGGCATTTTTGTTAAAACAGAAACATAATATTGGTATAATTCATGTAAAATTTTAACAGTTCAAAATGACACTTATATGGCCCACTAGCTTGATAGTTTCATTCTTTTACTTCTAAAATATCACAATTTTATTAACAATTTAAATCACTTGACTGTTACTGAATGTTGTATTGAGGAAGGTAACTATCACTGGTCTGCAGAGAACGTAGTGCATGGCGACACAGATGACATCATGCAGTTATGATGAAGCAAATGCTTTATTTTCTTCATTGCAAGTCTGATGTTTATTGTATATGATGGTGTTATCGTTTTTTGTAATTATTTTTAATCACTTATGCTTATCTTTTTGCTTTCGTTATTCATTTAATTTTTTTTAATCACTTTTATCTTTTTACTTTGAAGTGTTAGTTTAGTCAAAAGTCGATATTCATAATTTATCCAATTCATCGCCATGCCGCATAAAGACACAACACTGGCAGAAAGAACTGCTTTGACAAAATAAAAAGTTATCCACTATCAATTGTCAGCGTAAACTTGCAGAAGTTCCAAGAGCATCAAAAACTACTCGGATTTTACAGCAAGAAGAAACTCTTCACAGTGAATGCTTTAAGAAATGTGTAGCAGAAGGAATTTCTCAAAAAAGAAAACATGAAGAAAAGGATTTACTTGTTGAGAAAGCTTTAATTGAATGGTGTTCTACTATTTCTAGTCGAGGAGTAAGTGTCAGTGGTCCTATGCTAAAACAAAAAGCCCAAGTACTTGCAAAATAACTGGGACATTGTGATTTCAAAGTAATAAACAGTTGGTTGTCACATTGGAAATGGAGACGTGAAATAAACTTTAGAAAAGCTCACGATGAAAAGGCAAGCGCCGATGCTGACAGTACCAAATTATGGAAGAGTTCTAAACTTCCTGAAATAATGAAGAAATATTCACTCGATGACAGACAAAACGGGCTGGTTTTATTGCACCTCAGCGAATGGGTCTCTCTGTTACAAACAATCGTGTTATCTGGCTTGAAAAAACCAATGAATCGAATTACTGTGCTTTGTTGCACGAATATGTCTCGCAGTGACAAATTAAAACTTCTTGCTACTGGTAAAGCAGGTAAACCACAATGTTTTAAGTAGTTTAGAGTGGAGAGTTAACCTGCACACTACTATTTTAATAAAAAAAGCCTGGATGACGAGTCTAATTTTTCATGATTGGCCGAGTGCTTGGGATGAGTTACAGAAAAAAATCAAGAAAGATTTGCTTGTTTATTGATAACTATGCTGCCCATCCTAATTTAGATTTACGAAACATTCAAATTGAGTTTCAGCCACCGAATATGAGTTTAATTCAACCGCTTAACATGGGGATAATAAAAAATTTATTTACAAAAGTAAACTAATAATTTATATTTTACAAGAAATTGAAGGAAATACGTTGACTTCCTCAGCTATGGCTAAAAATGTTAGTGAAAGTGTAAATTTGATGCAGGCAATTCAGTTCATAGCCGATAGTTTGGATGAAGTAAAAAGTAGCACTATTATAAATTGCTTTGCCAAAGTAGCTAACAAGATGAAATTACTGAAACAATCAATGCTGAAGACAATGATTAGTTGTTTTTTGCAGAACCAGGTTGAAAATTTTTTATTTTCAAATATAAAAGAAATACAATACTATGATGAGAATGAAACCAATAAGAAGAAATAATTAAAAACATTACTGGTACTTAACAACTGGAAGAGAGTGAAGAAGATGAAGAAGGCAAATCCGATGTTAGATGCAAATCTACATAAGATGCAAAAAAATTCATTGACAGACTTCAGCAATATTTTATGCAAGAAGGCAGTGAAGGAAGCCCACTAGAAGAACTACGAGTCTGTGTGAAATTTGTAGAATGCCAAGTATTAAAAGGGAGATGACAAAGCAAAATAAAAAACTTTTTTCAAAAAGTTTAAACAAGAGACACTAAAGTATTTTTTTATTTTACTGATAATGAACAGCAATCATTACTATCTTTTGTACCTCTATTTTATTCATCAATAATTTTGTTTTATTTATTTTCTTTTTTTTAATTATGAAAGATTACAAAAACTATTCAGTAATGCATTGTACCAGAACAGTAGTTTTTTTAAAATGTGATAGGCCTGTTTTTATATGTAAATACATAATATAAAAGGATTGTAAATAATGTACTGTGTTTTGTTAAACATGTATTGGTAGAATATTTATACTTTTATTATGTTTTAATTTATAGTATTGTTCATGTAATCTTAATATTATAAATAAAATTCAGAATAGTAAATTGCTAATTTGAGTTTAATAATTAAAATACATCTGTATTTGTGCATAGCTCCTAATTTTTTGTTAATATCGCTTAATAGGGATAGCCATTTAGCCCTGGTCCCAAAGTGGTCTAATTATCCGGAATCTACTATATGTAAAAAAAACTATACTATATGTAAAGATTTAATATAATTAATTAAATTTAATTTAATTTATTATATGTAAAAAAGACAGTATAGAAACTATGAACTTTGTAAGCGATAGCAGTGCTTAATTATACATTATTGGCCACTAATTTAAACAAGCTACCTAAGTTTGTTAGCAAATTAAAACTTACATTGATAAAGGCATATCCAAAAATTACCTTAAGTGTTCAGCAATCACTTCTGATCTTAATTCATCTGGTAATGCTGCCAGAAATGATGGGTCAACTCCTTCTGGGACTTCTTGATTGCCTTCTTCTACATTACCCTGTTCTTGTTGCTGGGTAAGAGCTGTTTCTCCAGCAGAATTATTTTGATTTTGTTGGCTGTTACTACTACTGCTGCTGCAACTACTTTCAATGCCTGGACTGTCATCACTGAAATAATTAAAAAAAAAAAAAATTACTACTCAAGAAATTAACTATATGACAAATGTCCGTTCAGTTAAAAATAACACCACATGATAAATGTAAAATTAATTTTACAATGACATAATTTTCATTCAGTAAGAATACATAAAAAAGAAAATATAAACTTAATATTTTACACTATCATACTCTACATGGAAGATTAATCATGACAACAACCACGTCTGAAAAGATTATTATATAATAAATTGTAATGCCCCCAAAAAAATGAAACACCTGATTTACTGTGGATTACACAACAGGTATTTGGTCACCATTTTGTAATGTATGTACTGTAATATTACAAGATATATGAGATGTCTAAATAAAGTAATGGGACTAGTTTTTTTTTTTTTTGGCAGCCAAATTGGCAACACTGTAAAGTTGCTAGTAAACATATGGTTATATGAACAACTGATTTATATTAGGCATTAATTTTTTTAGTCTATTTTAGCCAAGTAAGATGTAAACAAACTTTTTGTGTAACGAGTTTTTGTTGTGCGTTTCAAAAATGAGTGAAATTAATTATGACCTCCATTGTGCAATCAAGTTTTGTGTTAAACTCCGTGAGAATGCTACCGAAACTTTTTCAAAATTGAAAAGGGCATATGGAGATGACAATGTGTCACAAGCCCAAGTTTTTAGGTGGTTTAAAGCATTTTCAGAAGTCTAGGAATCAGTTGCGAACAATCCACACTCTGGAAGATCGTTAACGTCAAAAAGTGACGACAATGTTGAGCGAATCAAGACTTGATACAGTACAACCAGCAGTTAACTGTAAGAATGATTGCAGAACAACTGAATTTGAACCGTACCACAGTCCATCAAATTTTGACAAACAAATTGGACATGAAAAAATTTGTGCAAAATTGGTCCCAAAAACCTCACTGTTGAACAGAAAAACAACAGGGTAGAAGTGTGCCGCGATCTTCTAGGGCGAATTGAAACAGATCCTGATTTTCTAAAAAAATGTTATTATTGGTGATATTTGAGTACAACCCAGAAATAAAACACCAGAGCAAGAAGTGGCACACTACAAACTCATATCCCAAAAAAGCAAAAATGAGCAAATCAAAACCATGCTAATTTGTTTCTTCGATAGTAATGGCATTTTCTGTAAGGAGTTTTTTTCCCTACAGGACAGACTGTAAATCAATATGAGAATTGCCTTCTCTTCTTCAAAAGTTGGGGTATCCTGGGAGCAAGATGTATGTGATCCACTGCAGTTCGCACATTTCTCGTTTCCTTGGCAGTTAATGTCACTGTGGCCTTTCTTAGTACATCGAGCACAGATCTCTGTTTTTGAGTAAGTCACTGCAGTGTGTCCATACCCTTGGTAACTGAAGCATCATCGAGGATTGTGTATGAATAGTCGAACTCGAACTGATAGATAACTTATTTTTACCTTCTCTGGTGGTAAAGGAAGGTTAAATGTCAAGATAAGAGAAGGTGTAATACGTAAGAGAGATCGGCTCTGTTCATCACTGAATGTTTTTTGGGAAAGCAACTGAACCAGTTATCACTTTAATTATCAGGAAGGGAGAGACCTTTTGAAGGGAGCCTCCTTCCTGATTATTCTGAAGAACGATAAATTGTATATTTCTGTACAGGGGATGGGATGCATCACCATTCAAAGTATTTTCTTCAATACTGTTTTTATCCTCATCGGACAAACTCTGAGTGTGGTCTTTTCACATGACTAATATTGGTGGTTTTTCAGATGAACCACCAACATCGTAATATTATTTTGTGAACTAGAAATTTTCGTACCATGAGTACCGGTGATATGATGCACCACTCCAGCAGAGCGCACATGTGCTGGAGTAGAACTAAATACAACTGGGTTCACCTTGGTGCCTAGTGGACATCTTTCAAGACTCACTACGTAGATCCATTCACCCATTGGCATGATAGTTCCCACCTTGGGTTACGGTTGCGTCTCGTAAGATTTTGCAACACTACCGAGTGTAAATGTAAGAGAAAACAGTGTAGGATGATGTTGTGTTAGGGTATATGTCGTAATTTGTGTAGTGTTTTTGGTGTAGTGTATGTGTAAAGTGTGAAGTGTTCTGCAGCTCTGAGTGTAGTGGGAAGAAAAGCTGCAGAGGCTAGGGCTGTGGGGATGCCAACCCCCCAAAGTCTTAAAGAATAAGACTCCTGTTGGAGTTGGAACAGTAGAAAGCTTAAAAAAAAAATGTAACCGACCATCTGAAGGATAGTTTGGTTTCTCAGTCCCAAAACTGCTATGAAGAGTGGGAAAACTGTTTGAAGCGTTGCATGGCTTCCCAAAGGAACTATTTTGAAAGTGACCTGAACTGGACCTCTATTTACAGAGATAAGGCTATGATTACATCAAAATACTGAACACACACTCTTTGGCTAAGAAGTAATTCAAGCTTTTCAAGGCAAAAAAAGTAATATCAATTATCAGTCACAGATGGACTACTTTGAAAGACCATGCAGATTAAAATTTAAGATAAGATTTGGAAAGTTTTATGTGGCATCTTCACAACACACTGGACTAATATTCGCTAGCTCTTGGATGTCTTACATTTTTACCTAATTGCATATATTATAAAAGCAATAAAGTAGTGATAAAGATTAACTATAACATACCTTTGTCGTTCTTGCTGCAGTGGTTGCTGCGACTGTGTAATCAGTGGTGGTGGTGGAGGTGGTGGGGGTGGCGGAGGTGGTGGTGGAGGTGGCAATGACGACTGTGGTGTAGTATTTGAAGTGTTGAGAGGAGACAGATTAGGCAGAAGCCAGTTGTTAACAGCGAATTCATAATCAAGAGGAGGATCTTCTGATACTCTACGCATAGTTGTGATATTAATTCTGTTAATAACAAATGGTGATGAGCTTGTACTCGAAGGAGTAGAATTAGTCATATCGAGAGCACCACAAGGTAAAGGTGGAAGTTCTCCAAGTTCGTTGTCTTCACTATTCTGTCTCTGTTCATTCTGTAATTCTTCTGGAGGATTTACCCTGAAAAATCCATCATCAGGGTCAGCAGGTGGAGGAAAAGGTACACTGCCAGGAATTAAACCAAGTGGATCTGACAAATCACCCTGACCAGTGTTGATAGGAATCAATGGTAAGAGACGGGGTGGTGGAGAAATGGATCCCATACTTTCACTGGTCATATTTTCATTAACCACAGTCTGAGATCCAGGAGAGGACTCCAAAGCTGAAGGTTCTGATGTCTCCACTGGTTCAGAATTAGCAACATGCACCATAGCCGGGTCAGACGGTACTTCAAGGTAGCTAGTAGATGGCTGCTGTCGACCGTGAGGTGGTTCAATTGCTCGTGGGTGAAGAACAGATTCTACTATTGAACCTGCTAAATTTTCTGTAGCTTGTGCGACTTCATGAGCAGCAGTTAACATCGCAATTCTTCGTGTAGCAGGTCGCAGTGGCAGTCTCGGAGATTCAAAGATATTCATGATTTCTGAAATAAACAAAATATTTCTTTCATGATACTGATACTATTACAAATTAGAAAATCAGGTAAAATTTCTCTCTTTTACTGAGAGTAAATAAAAGTCTAGAGAAAAAACAACTGCAAAAAATAAACTCTGAAAAATCATGCAGAGAATCTGTAAGCAAATATTACATAAATGTAAAATTTCCACAGTTCTCTATATGTATATACCTCTCATTAACTTAAATACAATTGTTAGGTTACTCATGATGTGGAATTTACAACGTAATAGGCCTCATCTAAAGGATGTCAAAAATTATTTGTGGATGATTTGTACATGCCTGAATAAAAAACACATTATAGAAACCTGTAAAAATGTACCTAAAAAAGGAGAAAACTCTCAGCTCATTGTCTTCACTATAATCTCTGCTCATTTTGTAATTTTTCTGAAGGGTTTACTTTGAAAGACCCTTTTATAATCAGATACAGAAATTAAGCCGTAAGGTAAGATCAGGTCAGTCAATTTCATTTTAACATTAGCATTATTTCCAGCATCGCAACGCAGTGTATATAATTTTTTAATGATGTAAGATGCATTTATGTTAAGATTTTTTAGAGTTTTTTGAGTAATTGAAAAAAAAATGGATTCTGTAAAACCTTTAACACTATTGCCACTAGTGAAAAAAATTATAAATTACAAATCAAAGGATAATTTTTTGTTTCATGAATAGTTATGGCCTATAAGATCTATTTACTTGAAGTTTAAAAAGAAAGGAAATTAATATCCTTCCAAAGGTAAATAAATAAAGGAAGAGAACAGAACTTTTGACATTGATCAGATTTAATTAAAATGGGAATAAAACCCTCCATACATAAAAAATAATCATACTAATTAGAAATCTAACAATATCAATTTAGATCTTAACAGTACAATGCACATGGCTCAGTAAAAGGTAAAAGCTTATTATGTAAATGCTACTAGTTTAAACTAATAGTTTATTACAGAATAAATTGTATGTGGGAATGCTATCCTGATGTCCTTTTAAAACTAAAACATTAGAGAAATGGGAAATTTTTGTAGACATCTAAAAAGTTTTCTTATATCTACTTTCCCCTGTCAACTGAACTATACAAAAAAATTTAGATAGTAAAAATTTTACATTTAGCAACATTAATACAAATAACTAGTAGCATCCTGAAGTAATAATAAATGTCAATCACAACAGAAATTCGCCCACATTTAATAAAACCAGTTTTCATACTTTATCTACATAGTTAATCAATGCTATCAGATAGTTCACTCTGGATGAATGACTGTACTCTGTAGGCAAGTAGTAGATGATACAGAAACAGAAGGCATCTTAAAGTTATGTAACTAATATCAATTTGTAATTCGTGTATACTTTTGGTCATTAATTTAAACTACTAAAATATGTATTTTGATCATATGCATAAACTATTAAAAAAAAGAAACAATTTAAAAAACCTCATTTCTGTTAATCTATAGACAACTAAGAGAAAAGTACTTCAAAAATTAATAACCACCTAACCATTTAAGTGTATCAGATAAAGCAACGACTGATCAGTGTTGTCTCCTTTTACTACCATAGAAAGAGCTATACTTACAAACAAAAAGGGATATGTAATCAGTTCTTGATGAAAAGAGAGCATTTATCAGTTTTAAATGGTTTCCTCCTCTTAGGCTATACTAATTCATTCATTAAGCTTAACAGAAACAATTTTCCATGTGTTAAATTGCATTATGAGTAAAATGAAAAGCAATTTTTGAACAAAATGCATTTTCTTATTCTTATGAATTTAATAACTACCAGACTTCACCTTTATTACATCCTGTAATTAAAAAACAAAAACAAAAAAAAAACTATATAAACATCTGTTTTGAAGTTATGGCTAGTGAAAAATTTCACCCTGTCTGCTCCAGCGGTAAGATGAAAAAAATTCTTTATAAATAAATATGGGAGAAAAATTTGAGGTTTTATGGTTTCTTGAAAATAAGAAAAAAGTTGGTCAAAAATCATTGTAAAGCCTAAAAAATTGGGATAAAAAAGGGATACAAATTTACCTTATTTAATCATCAATATTAAATAACCACAATTTGACAACAAAACTTGAAGAAATTTTAATTATCAAAAAACTGATGCAAGCAAAATTAACCGAAAAAAAATTAAGAAATCCAATTTTCATTTTCAGAAAAAGTTCATTTTAAACAAAATTAAACATTTTTTTGATACTGTAAGCAAAATTTTATAAATATAATTACTCAAAATAAATTTTAAAAAAATAATAATAATTATGAATTAAACAGAAGACCAGTTTACAGCAAAGTGGAAGTTAATACAATCTTTAATCTTAAAATAAAAGATTAGTTTGTCATACAGTAAAATATGATGAATACTTACTTCATTAAGAAAATCTTTAAAGTTTTTGCTTACAGAAGATTCAAAATTTACAACCTAGATATTTCTCATTATCATTGGCACTAAAACTGCCTCATAAAGTAAGTTCTAATATATTTATGAAGAAATTTTTATCTACGAAATGGGGGCTAATAATACACAAAATAATCTCAACAAAGTTATGAAAATCCATTTTCATCAAAGAAAAATTTCCATTGCAGTACTATGTTCTTGACTGGTGGAGGTAATAACAAAATACTGGACATTTTTCATCAATCATTTATGGAAAATCTGAATGTAAATTTCTTGCAAAATAAATTATCACCTCTTTTAGAAGACATTCCTCAACAAAGAATAATGATTTTCCAACAAAAAAAAGCTAAAAATTACTTGGATATTTAGTTAAGTGTTCACTAAATCTGACAAATAAACTGCCCTCCAGTCATATGAAACTTTATTTATTAATGACTATTTACAATAACACTAAAGTTATACAAAACAACCCTGATATTATAAAATCACACACAATTTTATATTGAGAATATTGTGTAGAATATAATGGAAAACATTTTGAACAATTTACTAAGTTTGTAATGTAATCAAATTATTTAACAGATTTTTGTTTACTTTGAGTAGTTATTTGGTTGTTACAGATTTTTTTGCAAACAAATGTTTGATTTGGAATAAAACTAACATTCAGCTAAATTTTAATCTATTTTGTTTTAAGTATAAGTTAAATTTCTTAAAAGTTTTATTTATTTTCAACTGAGTTATTTAGATCGACTTATAAACAAGTTTTGTAGTTGAAAAAAACATCTTTTACTATTTGACAAAGTGAAGTTTATATTCGTGGAGGAGTGCAGCATTGCTGTTTTGTTTGGCTACAGACAGAGATGGAAATATAAAACAGTAGAGTCTGGGCTTAGTCCTATTGAACAGTGTCATACTTGTCAATCCATTCTAAACAAGAAATGTTGTCCAGTTGAAATAGGTTACTGTATTTTTTATTTGTTTTTATTAGTAATAACATGTCTATAGATTACCTAAATCTTATAACTACGTGCCTATTTTAAACTTTTAACTCATAATTCTATAACTCATGCATCTCTGTTTGTCATAATATTACTTAAACCCAAAAATACAAATGATGTATGAAATTTATACTTCATTTACTTGTATATATTTTTTCATTATGATATATTTTCATCATGCTTATGTTTTAAACTATACTGACTAAGAAAACAATTGCTCTTATTACAAAATAACAGGAAAAAAGATCAAATTCATTATTTATACAAAAATAGTCACAATTAAGCAGAAGAAAAAACTGATGTTTTATTATTAAATATCAAAATTAAAATGACATCAATTAATTCATTAATAAAAATAAAGCCAAATAAATAATATAATGTTATATAAAACTATCATGAGGTGTGTCCAAGTCTATACATACAGATAATAATATTTAAAACAGCAATCTAATCTTACAGCAGAAGTCGCAATTACTTTACTAGTACAACAGGAACGTGACTCAACACAACAGTAGTTTATAAACCCTCTGAATATGTACTTTGTTTTGTCAACTAGAACAAGTGTTGTTATTTTTGGCAGTTTATTAAACTAAGTAAATTTATCCCAAATTTAAAGACGTATGTTTTTTGACTCCAATTTTTTGAGCTTTAGGACAATTTTCTCAGAACTACTGAAGAAATCAATGAAGTTACAGTCCTTGGACTCAATTTTTTCAAATAAAAAAAACATACAAATGACCACTTTTGCACTGTAATTTGATCCCAAAAATTTCAATATAGTCTCATTTTACCATAAAACAGAAATCAAGAAAAGGAGAAACAAAGCAATTTAAAAAACTAGTATTTTGAAGCCTTTCTTTTATATGAACTTTTTTCTTTATATACATCAGTAAAATATATCCTTAAAATTATTTCCATTTCTTTGCGAGAAACTCTGAAATAAAACAATTCTCATATTTATTATAACATAAATTTCCTCAGTTCTTCTGAGTAATAAACATGTACATATTTAAAGAAAAAAGTCTAAGCATTTGATAAAATGATATAAGTGAAGGAGGAAAAGGAAATGCAGTTGAGCTTACAGAGTGAAATTTGTTTACTGACTCGACCACAGAAAATAATTTTTATATATTTATCAAAATTATCAAAATAACAATGTACTTATTTTTACAAAGGAGGAAAAATGGTGAAGTCTATTCAATATAACAGTTTAAAAATATATAATTTTTCCTTTTAACTATGAAATTACTTTTAAACCGAAGTACATTTTGAATTGCTTACAAAACATGACTTGATACAGACAATTAAAATTTATCAACATACAAACTATTCTTCTAGTTAACAAAAAAATGTATGTTATAGATATTTTCTACCTATAGAAATTGAAATAAACACAACTGAATAACACGCAAATGATAATCCATTACTTCTCAAGAGTTTTCAGATTAATTGGAAATATTTCTCTGTAGGGGTTAAATAGCATCAGAATTCAAAATTAATTAGAACAGAAATACTTTCAGCCATACTACTATACTAATTTAAAAAAAATAATAATACATATCTTCATTTAATTATATATTATTTAAATAAATCTGACAAAAAGAAATTTAAAAAATACATAACAATTACACTGATAGACAAAAAAAAAGTTTAATGTTTCTCCAAGTGTGATACCATTTCTTGAATTGCTTTTATGTGTATATTACACATCTGTAAATACAATTTTTCTATCACCCTTAGTTTTAAATAAATTACACTTCAAAAAAAATTAAAGGGAAATATAGTTAAAAATCTGTAAAATTTAAAATTTTGCATTGCCATACCTGTGTTAGAATGATTTTGTTGATACTTTTCTTTTATAAATAGCCTCAGGCACATCCCGAATTGATGTCCAATAGTAATAGGCTAGCATGATATTCCATTTACCTTTACAGCAGCTTTCCATAACCGAAATATAACCGGAAAAAATCCAGATGTGAGTGGAGGTAATGTACTATCAAAGAATATTACATCCCACAGTTCTATATGAAGTTGATTAACAATATCGTGGTAATTGCCATTTCTTTATTTGCCGAGAAAGTTTTTTCAACATCTTTAAATGAAGTCCAACTGTACTTTCTATATTATTTAACACTGAGTTAAATACATCATCTTTGACCAACTCTCTTATTTGAGGACCAACAATATTCCTTCTTCAATTTTTCCTTCAATAACATTCTGAAATTTCTGCCTGATGTATAAAAATCTGGGACTATCCTTCTTCATTGCTTTTACAAAATTTTCCTTTAATCCTAGCTTGATATAGAGAGGGGTAAAAATAATTTTTTGGGTTCAACTAAGGGCTCATGAATAATATTTTTCCCATTTGGAGTTAAGTTGTCTCATTTCTTCCACTCTTTGGTAACATAATGTTTACCCCTAACTCGGCTGTCCCATTTGCAAAGAAAGCACATGTAGTTAGTATAGCCTAACTGCATGCCTAACAAAAATAGCTATAACTTTCACATCACCACATATGTTGCATCTATGGTTTTTACAATTTTTTTACAAAAACATCTTTCATCACATCATACGTCTCTCTAAATTAATACCATAAGCGATTGGTATCAAAGGATATTTGTTACCACTGTGTAGTAGAACCACCTTTAAACTATATTTGGACAAATCTATGAAAAGGCGCCAGTCCTCAGGTTTATCAACTTGTCGTAAGTGTAACATAAGCTCATCAATATTTGTGCAATAAACCAATTCACAAATATTTGTGTAATTTTCATCAATGAAGTACTGAGAAAGTTCTTTTTGTTGGCTTTGAAAGCCCAAAATTTTTGTATTTTTTTGAAGTAAATTCCAACCTTGCAATCTTGATCCTAACAGTTCAGCTTGATTTTTTGATAAATTTAAATTCCTAACTGAGTCATTTAATTCACCTTGTGATATAAGATGTGGCTTATTGGAAGATAATTCAAAATCAAAATCATTGTTGTCTTCTTCAGTACTGCCTGATTTTTCATCGCTGCTTTCGAAACATACATTCACAGGTGGCTCAGGAACTGGAATAATTTCACTGTGAGGTACAGGTCTGATTGCAGATTACAATGAAGGATATATTACAGTATGTTTAGATTTTTTAGAAATTTCAGACACTTGTTAAACAAAAGTAACAACTGGTTACACGATCCTTTGGCTCACGCCAAACCATAGGTACACCAAATACCAAAGCCTTCTGTGTACCTTTCAGTCATCCTCTTAAATTTACAGAACAATTGGTGCATATTACATGAGGAGCCTACGTCTTATCCTGGTCTCCAATTTTATACTGAAAGTACAAATGATATGCTTTTTTAATTAAAGTTGTAATATTTTTTCTGTTTGATTTTACGGTAAACTCACCACATACATTAACAAAAGGCATCCACATTATTTACACAATTTTGAGACTTTATGACACTGTACTGTTAACAAACTTAAGACAATAAAACTGAACAAAATTAATTAATTCCTAAATCCAGTGTAATCCATTCCTTAATACAAACATTCTGTGTTTTCAGCTACATTTTGAACTCAACAGACATGATTAATCTTTTCCATGAAGGCTCTCTCTTCAGTATTAGATATATCATAGCATGGGATTATGATATGATTTAATTCTTTGTCTAGTATTGTTTATTTATAGCTTACAAATTATGTTAACAAAGTTAAACAATAAAAAATGAGCTAAGAAAATACAATATAGGAGCTTAAAATGCTAACTATACGTTGAAAAATGAAAAAAAATCCTTTAATTAAAATTTGAAAATTTTTCAAACATGGTGGGTAATAAAAAGATTCAGAGTTCACATTCGTTTTCAGTATAAAAAATCAGATTAAAATCATGTATCGCATGTTAAGAAACAAAAATTATGTTTATGTGTTATGTAAAACAAACAAAGCATTCTATAACCACTTAACTTGGAAAAAGTATAATTACAACATAGATAAATTGGAGATTTAAAAAAATATTAAGACAAATAAATGAAAAAAAAAAAAAGAAGTTACATGTGAAAATAAATAAATTAATTTAGGTTTCAAAAGAAAAAGACTCAAATAATCATGTATACAGGCTAACAGTGAAAAACACATGCCTAATATTAAAAATAAAAAAATAATACTCTAACAGTTATTCTGATAAGAACACACAAACTGTGAAGACAACTTGCAGAAAAATAGAACACAGGCATTTACAATAGTCCGAAATATATGAATAGTAAAGCTGTGACTTGCTATAACGATAATTAAAAACAGACGTGATGAAATAAACACAACCAAGGAAAATACATATTAAATTAATTGAATTTAAAAAAGTAACAAAAAAGACTTATTATTGATCTATCAGGAAACAGCCTAACACTGCCGAAAATATAATTTTTCAAGAAAATGAGAAATGGAAAAACACTGTCTGGAAAGATGTTTTGCTGTGTTTTAACACAGCAAAACAGGGTTCTCAATTAGAAAATACCTGGTGGTATTTCTTCCTCGGTTTCAGATATAATAGGAAGACCCCACAGATGATAATACTGAGCACAATAATTTTGAATTCTATCATCCCATGACACGTCGTCGGCAATATCAGCATCAATAATAATGCCGACGGCATTATCAATATGACTATCATCATATGTTATAATGATCACCTATGAAAAATTACTTAAGTGTTAGCAACACATGCATTCATAATTAAAAACATGAAACTATTTGTAAAGGAAAAAATTATCTAACAACTGGTTAAAACAAAAAAATAATTTTAATTCTATTTAATCAAACAATATTCAAACTTCCAACTTAAAAAACAATTATGAGTTTCAAAGCAAAATTAAATAAAAATAGTTTACAGATGCACAGTTTTTTCAGGAATTCTTAATCTTAATTATTAAAAAACCCTAGGGTTCCTGTTTCCCATACTTTAACTTTATGTAAGTTTTAAAAAGTAAATTTGGTGAGTAAAAATTAGAGAACTTTCATACTCATAATTAATCTTTACCTGCAATTGTTTAATTTGAAAAGTAACAGTAACTACCATTTAACTTTAAAAAAAGTAACTTTTTCTACCATTTAACTTGCATTTTACACATTTACTTTATCAGGGTTAGTGAATTTTTCAATAGAAATCTTTTGTGAGTTTTGGGTCTATAACTGTTTTTCATTCAACTTTTGGGCATTTTGACTAGTAAATATTAGAATGCTCAATTACTTACAGTTATGCTGAGTCAACGTATTTCATCTAATGACTTTCCTAAGCCAAATTATATTATTTTTCAAAAATTCCTTACATTCAGTGAAGCAGCAAGAAAAAGGTGTGTATTCAAAAACATGAATCACTTAAAATTGAATTATTGCATTATATTTTACAGATCAAACAATATTAATTATAGCAGCAAACCCATTTTTATGTATAGCTTGTTCAAATGTACTTTTATTACAGGACAATTTTAATTTTCAAATAATCTCATTGAAATTTATGATACACAGAATATTCAGTTAGTGAAACTTATTAGCAGTACACTATTTATGTATGATGAGAAAAACAAAGGTGTCATCCATCTTATATGCTTACAGGTATAACTGTTAAAGGTCCAGTATATCTGTTTACCCATGTAATTGTTTAATTTTATTTTAAAAAAACTTCAGAGGCAGAACTTACATATGTGGTTGTAAGTTATTGTTTGTGCAAGTAAACTTATTGCAAAATAACTTTGAAATATAATTTAATGCAAGGTGTGTCAATCATGCCAGACACATTTATAAATTTTCTGTCAAAAACTTTTTTATGAATACATAAATGCATTATAGTTATTTGAGATAGAAAACACAAAAAAATTAAACATGGAGAAATACATAAACTAAAAACTGCACAGCAGCAAATATGTTAGATATATTTCTATTTACATTTTTCCTTTTAAGTGAAGATGCTTATTAACTTTTACAAAACTGTTTATTATTCTTCAAAAGTTATTTTTATACAACTAGATACTTATCATCAAAATAACATTTAATGACATATTTTACAGACTAGTCTTTTAGAAGTTATTATGATTGCACTATATACTCAAAGGCAGAAAAAACATTTCCCTCAAGTTTTGTTTTTAAATATAAATGATATGTTTTTACTTAAAACTAATTCTCAAAATAATACATTAAATCATTTTACAGAATGTGAAACAGAACAAGCTTTAGTGTTTTGTACATTATGATTTCATATCTACTGCATTACAAAATTCCAACTAGCAAACAACTTATGTGTCTTTTCCATCATGCTACAGGAACTGGGAGAATCTGTGTGCTGAAACATTTCTGTAGTTTATCACAAAATGAATTCGAATATCTTCTTTAATTAATTAATTTTGACAAGTGCTTGAAAGACTAATTTGTCATAACATTCTCTATCTTTCTTCTCTAAAAATGATACTAATTTCATCCTCTATTTTCATAATTTTTATAAATTTTGATCGGTCCATCATGCTTTGATCTCTTGTCTTGCCATTCTCCTGCACTTCCTGCATTACTGCTAGGTCATCTGAATATAAGTTGTTTTTATCCCCACCTTGCACACACAATCAATTCTGTCAATGTCTTCAAGAATTTCCTATTTCATACCTCTCTTTCTAATTCTTTTATAAATCCTATTGACTCACCATCTAATCCAACACTTAGAAGTGTCTTCATAAGTTTGCTCTAAATCACTAAATTCATATGATATGATCCTTTTCTAATCAAACACCTGTTTGTTCAATTCAAGCTTTCTTTTCATGACCATCCTCATACACATATTGCTTCCACTACCTTCTCCATTCCTAAAGTCAAAATATTTTTTACCCATTGTTTCTTTTTCTTTTCTTCTGACCTGTTCACTATAATTCTCACTAATCTCTAATTCCCTATAGTTCACTAATTCTCACTAGAGCTTGAAAGTAAGAGTAATTGAGGCTTACAGTCCTATCATCCCTAGTGTTTTACGCTGTTCTTTAACAATGATGGTTTATTATCTTAAGGAAATTCTTTGGCTGTACACCTGAATGTCACACATTTCGTTTGCTAGCTTTGTCAGTCAGTTTATCATCTTTTCCCATAAGTTTTTAGACCTCTGCTAGTAAATTAAGTATAAATACAGTCGAATATCTATATAAAAAAATCAAGAATTCCAGAAAAATTCATTAAATAGAGGTAAAAATCTTCTTTTTTTTAACACCTTCATCTACTTCTTGCTTAATGCTAATTTTTTCTGAAACACTAAGGCACTTCCATTTTGACATTGTACAAGGATTATTTTTTTCAAGGTCCGATCGGTCGGGAAATAAAAACCTGTGCAAAATCGGATGAACCTTTGGACATATGTGTTACGCAGCGTCTCTAGTATGGCCTTCAATCACGCTGCGTTGCTTTGTTTAGTTCGGAACACGCAGCTAGCATGTAAACATGTCTATAACAATAGCATCTCCTGCTAAGTATGAAGTGCGTGCGGTAATTCAATTTCTTCAGGCTGAGGGGTGTAATGCAGCTGAAATTCATAGACGAATAAGTAATGTGTACAGAGAAACTTCAATAAGTGACAGCAAAGTGCGACAATGGTGCAGGAACTTTAAAGCAGGATGTGCAGATGTTCATGATGCAGGCGGTCAGGGAAGGAAGTGAGTGTCAACCGATGATCTCGTTGAGCGAGTGGATGAGGCAATTTCAGAAAATCGTCGGTTCACAATTTCTGTATTGAGTGATTCGTTCCTAAAAATTTCAAGGCCAGCTCTCTACATCATTGTGAGTGAGAGACTTCAGTACTGCAAACTGTGTGCGAGATGGGTTCCCAAGATGCTATCTGACCATCACAAAACAATGAGAATGGACGTCTCCTTAACGTTTCTCCAGTGCTACCACAATAAAGGAGAAGATTTTTTGAACAAAATTGTCACAGGGGACGAGACATAGTCCATTTCGAAACTGAAGAAACAAAAGAACAATCCAAAGAGTGGATGCATTTTCATTCTCCCAGTAAACCAAAGAAGTTCAGGCGAACCTTCTCCAACAGAAAGTGCATGGCTACTGTGTTCTGGGACTGGAATGGAGTTCTCTTGGTGGAATTCATGGAACGTGGCATGACCATCATTAATTCCATCAATATTAGATGGAATGACATAGCTGCATGGTATGTCATTACTCTCCCCACCATACCGTAATTAATTTATTCACAATATTCCATTTTTCAGAAATCATTCATATTCAAGTAAAAGCTTTTATTCATTGTTGCCATTACTATTATTTGCCAAAAGGGATTTATAGCAACTGACCAGTCACATTCACAATAATGAAACAGCTATTTAGTTCTTGCAAACAAATGTGTGCTACACAATCCATGCTTATGTGCTAATAGACACAGAATGATATTACACACTTGAGACATGAAACGTGCCTCATCGAATCATGGTTAGATTTTTGCACTGTCTAACTGTCGTAGATATAGCTCTGTATTATTCATTTATTTAAGAATACACTTCAGTCAAATTCTATTGAGAACTGGGAATAAGCCACAACATACACGTCAATTAGAACTGTTGTATGCCTATGGTGTGCAAAGAAAATTTACTAAATAATCATTGTTGGTGATTGGTAGGCCTAACAACCACACTGAAATTGACAAAACTTGCTTCACTAAGAGAAAGCACAACAGAAAACAAGTGTTGCCTCAGTAATGGATGTTCTGCAGAATTTTCTGAGAAAGAAATTTCTTGTTGCAATGCCAGACAGGTCTACAGAAACTTTGCTGCCAGTCATCTGACAATATGTTGTACCAAGGATTACTGTTTCATCGCATGAATGGCCAACGTATGTTGCTGTCCTTGCAACATTATGTACACCAGATGGTGAATCACACATTGCATTTTGTTGATCCGCAAACCTGAGCCTGAACTCAAATGGTTGAAAGTATGTAGGGAAAAAATTCAGAACAAAAAACATTGGGATAAAAGTCAATAAATGATACAATGATCGATTTGTACTCGATTGAATATGCGGCGGCAGTGGTATCAAAATGAAGATTTATCTGAAAAAATTCTTTGATGTATTGCAGAATTTATGTTGCCTGAATAAATCATCCTTTATGTTTTATATTATTCTACATTATTATTATTATTATAGCTCTGTATTATAGGCCTATAATATTCTTAGTTCTTCAAATATTTTTTTTTATGTAAATTTTTGTATATAGTCCAGACAGTATCTGTTTTGGGTTGGACTTTTTCTATATGATCGCTAATTAAAACAAAAAAAAACCATGGAAATCTGTCCACTAGAAGCTGAAATAACTGCATTTTAAGAGGGTATCGTTATTTTGAACTCGTGAATTCAATTTTGAGCCGGCTGGAGCAGCCAAACATTAAGCTAACCCCCATGCATTTTTAGTGTGGCCCGATTATTTTCAATCTAATAGGGTGTACATGAGTGCAGGAGTGGAAAATTTATACCTGAAAAGCACTCTAAAAGATGAAGGTATTTGTGGAAAATACAGCCCTATTGCACTTTTAGTTTTTTTGAAAACGGCGGTCAACTTTGATTCGGTTTTATCGCCAGAGATAACTAACGAATCGAAACTTTTTTTTAAAGAATCATTTTTCTGAGTACTTTTAAGCTAGGTTTTTAGAATTAATTTAAATAAAATTTTGTAACATATATGTTTAAAAGCAAAAAAATTGGAAGTATGTTTGAAAATTCGCTAGGTTGTCCTAATCAACGAATTAAAATTTTCCAAAATGCAATTGAAAGTTTTAGTGCTCTTTTGTATGTGATTAAATGTTCAAATATCAAGAGACTTTATTTCAGGCTCTACACAATTTGGAAAAAAAATCTGGATTCCAAAATTATTGGAATCTGACAAAAACTGTCAGACTGACTTTGTTGAAATTTCGTGTGTTGTTCTGTCATATCAAACAGTTCTTTAGGAAAAATCTGAAGGTCCTTTGTATAATAAAAGTACTCAAAAAAATTCCAAAAAAATCTTCTTTTTTTTGACAGTTATTGCTACTTTTGCAACAATAATCGTATTTTTTGATTTGCAGCTGATGATATTGCGTGTAAAATTTAATAACCAAACTTTTTTCTTTCTTAATCTTTTCTCTAAAAAGAACAGTTATTGTGAGTTATCTACAGAAATAGGAGAAAAAAATGGTTATTTTTTACATTTTGTTTAACAAAAATTTAAGCACACCATTTCAACTGGCGCATCACGAAATAATCATTTCCCCTGATGATATTCTGGCGGCACTAAAGCAAAAATTAGCGATTATAAAGAAAACGTCCAAATATGTCCGTTCTAAAACAGATAACACCTGGACTAATAGTGTACGTTGATTATTATTGTATAGTGTATGTTTATTATTAAAGTTAAGATACTATTTGTAAAAAAAAATTAAAGAAAGCAATAACATTGCAATCAATCAAATACTGAATCGTTATTGCTCTGACAATAATGTGGTGTCGCCAAGTTGCGGCCAGCAAGTAATTAGGTGTTACCAACAATATGTAATAATGTCATTCAAACCTAGTCCGAGGTCGTTCATACAATTCCCAATAAAAAAACAAATGCTGCCACTTAATGGAAAAGGTCCCATATTAATAAAATTTATCAACCAAGTTTTTTTCATAGGTATATAATCTATTGAAAAAAAAGTCTCCCCACCAACATATGATCACAATTAACTACTACCTACAGCAGGACTGTTATCAACTATGCATCACTGGGGAGGGGTTTTGAAGGTGTCACTAACATCAAACTACATAGCTTCAAAATTTTGTTAATTGTATTTACAATATTCTAATGTGTAATTTGTTACTTTATTTTTTAGGATTTTATTATACGACACATTTTCATTCAAATAGACAAATAAAAAACATCTTACATAACTAATTCATATTTTATGAATGGTTGATTACTACCTGAATTTTATTTGTGTAAGTATCACTTAGTTAAACAGATTTTAAATTGCTAATTTGTTTAATGCATAAATTTTTCTTGTATTTTTGTTATAGTTTGACTATGCACTATCCCAAATAATACTTCTCTATTTTCACCTAACTGTTAATATCACACTCATCCACATACACACTAATGTTAAAGTCTAAAACTCATTTCTATAATCTCACTTAAAATTATAACTTCAAGTTCTTAGTTTTGCTGCAGCATTCTTATATTGGTTAAAGTCTAGTCTACTTAAACCGACAATTCTTTTAATACAATTATTTAAGGACAATTCTTTTTTTTCAATACTGCTGTCTACTTGAGATTTGCTAAAAACAAGCATTAGACAAAATCCTTATACAACAAACAGTGGTAACAACCCAAAACTGCTATCATTGAACTCATTACCTATTATCTTGTATCATAAGATAACCCCTCTCTCATGTGAAGAATGGTACATATCACAAAGCTCATCTATACTATTATACAGTGATTCAGGAGGATAGGGCAATACTTTGACAACTCATTCTACAGGCTAAAAATAAGAAAAAAGTTCATATAAACATAGGTCCGAAAACGCTTTGTTATACAGGGTGAAAGATTTCGCTCGAGTTTCAGTTCCACCGGGTAAATTAAGGCTTTCTGAAATTCTGGGAAGGTCAATTAAGGGGCAAATTTAATTATTTCTTATGGTTTTTGAGCTGGGAAATCGAAAAAAATAGGTCCCAGAACTGTATCTTTCTTAGTTTCTAAAATATCCCATGTAAAATGCCAAAAGTAGGGGGGGAAAACACATTTTTTTATGTTTGATGTACAATAATGTTGTTAAATTGGCAATAAATCATACATTTTTTAAACATAAATTGTGGAGAATTTAATTATAAGACTGATGTAAATAATGTCAACAGAAAACAAATAAAATTTTAAACATGTTGTCTCTTATTAATAACAAAACCGACGAAAAAATAGAAAAAATGTTACAAAAAAAGAAAACATGTCTAGTAGGTACAATAATTTTAGACCTACAAAAAACAAGTTGGCAACACTGATTTTTTTCATCACAATTTGTTTAAATACTACTCATTGTTGTCAGTTAATTGTGGTAGTGTGTATAACATTTCGCTGATCAATCGTGTTTGCAATATTACGTAGAATTCTTATAGTAAAAATTTCAGAAAACTGTTAAGAAGTGTAATTTTGTATTCATTTTACAGTGCATAAAAATCAAGTCTGTTGAATAAAGTGAAATTCTGTTTAGTTTTGTTTTGAAAAATGCAGCGTGCGTATTGCTGAATATGCCGACATGATTTTCATCTATGGATTCTGCAATGGAAGTGCTATGGCAGCAGTTACGGAATATCGACATAGGTATCTGGTCGTGTTGTACCAAATTAAGTATTTATTAGAATTTTTAATAATCTTTGTGAGAATGGTAAACTTCCCAGCGCTCATATTTCATCTGAACGACAAGCAAATCATGCTGATGAAGGTGAAAACATTCTGCAGATGGTTCAACGTAGTCCGGCAACGAGCACACGATTAATTGCAATACGGCTCAATATTTCACAAAGTAGAGTATGGAGGACATTAAATAATAATGGATTGCATCCTTTTCATATTCAAAAAGTGCACCATATCCAGTCTGGTGACTACGCCAGCCGGCTGCAGTTTTGTCAATGGGTTAATAGGAATCAACATTTAATTCCATTTATACTATTTTCAGATGAAGCTACTTTCACTCGTAACAGAATAAACAACATCGGTCGTCTGAAGAAAATCCACATGCTACAGTGGGAAAAAATTTCCAGCAACGATTTTCAGTGAATGTTTGGTGTGGTATCATAGATGACCAATTAATTGGTCCTTTCATACTACAACATCGTGTCACAGGGAGAAATTATCTGGAATTTTTACGTAATGAATTCATTATATTGTTGGAAAATATCCCCTTAGAAAAATGAATTGAAATGTATTACCAACTTGATGAAGTTCCTACACATTTCACTAATGTAGTAAGGTATGTCTTGATGAAAAGTTTGCTGGTAAATGGATAGGACGTGGAGGGCCGGTTAATTGGCCACCGAGATCCCCAAACCTCACTCTGTTGGATTATTGTTTGTGGGGATGGTTGAAAAATGAGGTTTACAAGCAAAAAGTAGACACATGTGATGAACTGATTGCTCGCATTCTCAATGCTGCAGCTATAATCATGGAACGCAAAGATACGGTTAGACTGGCAACACAAAATCTAGTACAACGCATTGAAAAGTGCACTGAACACAACGGTGGCATTTTTTAAAGTTATTAAACCACATGAAAAACTACTTGTAAGCAGCATTTTATCATTATCATAAAAAAACAGTAAGTATTCTTTCTTCCTCCAGTTATTTTCTACTGTACATAACGAAAAAGTTTTTTCAATCTGTTAAAAATTAATCTGTTTTGTTGTTAATAAAAGTCTACATGATTAAAATTTTATTTGTTTTCTGTAGACATTTACATCAATCTTCTTACAGTATAATTAAATTCTCTACAATTTATGTTTAAAAAATGTATGATTTATTGCCAATTCAACAACGTTATTGTACATCAAACATAAAAAAATGTGTTTTTTTCCCCCTACTTTTGGCATTTTACATGGGATATCTTAGAAACTAAGAGAGTTACAGTTCTGGGACCTATTTTTTCGATTTCCCATCTCAAAAACCATAAGAAACAATTGAATTTGCCCCTTAATTGACCTTCCCAGAATTTCAGAACGCCTTAATTTACCCGGAGGAACTGAAACTCGGGCGAAATCTTTCACTCTGTATAATAAAGCATTTTCGGACCTATTTTTGTATGAACTTTTTTCTTATTTTTAGCCTCTAGAATGAGTTGTCAAAGTATTCTCTATCCTCCTGAATCACTCTGTATACAGAGGAAGAGGGTTTTTGTTAGTTTGGCATAAACAAAAAACTACCTGACCAACTGCAACCAAAGTTTTACCCATGTTTCTTGGCATAATTGAGAAGGTTTTTAGATTATATTTCATCCCAAAAAAGCAATATATATATATATATATATATACTTTTTTCTAAAATCAATCTTTCAGGAATCATATTTCTCTGCACTATATAAATTATATTAATCCGATCAACCCAAGTACAGAATTAATAAAATAAAATAGGATGACACCTACATTATCCCACAATCCAAGCAAGAGCGCTTTCAAAAATAACTTGTATCATCAGTTGCTATATAATTTTTCAAATTTTTTGTTGCAAATTACGCATTAAAATTAAAAACCATATAGTATACATCAGATTTAAAATTGTTAAAAGATACTTTTCCAATTAAATCAAAACAGAAATATAACTAAATTATGTAAGTTATGTGTCACATAACTTTGGCTAGCTAGTCTACATGAATTTCTATTGTTTTTATTTCTTGATTTTGTTTCTTTTAGTTTCATTTTATTAATGACTTCATATTTTATATATATGCAATTTTTAATTTTAATTTACAATTTAAATTTTTGAATTTAAAAAATGTTTAGTTATATTTCTGTTTTGATTTAACTGGAAAAGGATCTTCTAACAATTTTAAATCTCATGTAGAGTATAGGGTTTTTAATTTTAATGTGTAATTTGCAACGAATGATTTGAAAAATTGTATAGCAACTGATGACCTACTTTTTTGTTTTTTGGGGTATCTGGGCCATGAAACATCAAAAAATACCCATACCAAATTTTTTACTGATTTACCATACGTTTCTTCTTGCAGCACAGCTCTGATGCCAGAAAAGTAAAAATGGTGAAAATACCAGACAAATAGAAAACTGAAATTGTGATAATCACAAAAAAGAATCTGCAAAAAAGAGTTAGGCTTCAAAAAAATTTCAGCGTATTGAATATGATAGAACTTTTCTACAATATATTACTACTTTTTAACTATAAACTGTTACAGATGTCTAGGCAGCAGAGCAATTCGGGAAATTACTATACACAATACATAACTTACTTAAACTCAAATGATATAATAAAAGATGCCAGTTTTCAACTTAATATTTTTAAGCACATTCTATTTGTTCCAAATTTTATCCTCTTCATTAGTCCATTCTGAATTTCTATTTTTGTCAACAATCACACATTAACTATGTCTAAGTTTATCTGCATCTGTGGATGAAGTGAAATAAAATATCATTAAAGCCTTTCTAGCAATTATTTGTTGTTTTGTCAAGCAGCTAGATAGTATTCTATTGTCATGATTTGTACAAATAGACATTTTGATTTCATCAAATACTAACTGAGAAAATTATGCTAACTTTTGCAAAAAAATGCAGCAATAAAAAAATTAGAGATTGTAAAATGAAGTATAATGCATTTAAAATTCTTTGAACAATTTTCTTTCATCTATCTTTAACATATAGATTAATTACACTACCTTACTTTTAATTAGTTACATTTTGATATTTACCGTGTACCAGTACCCAAACTTAAAATTGATTCATAGTTTGAGTTCTTTTGTTGATTACTTCACCTCTCAATTAATTTCCAGTATATCAGTACCAATGGGACAAGAAGAAAAATTATATATATTTATATATATAATAATCTTTTATAACTGCATAGGATCACTTTTGTCAGTCCATTAACCAAGGCTCTTCAATGGGACTGTTTGGGCCTTGTGGTCCTCCCAGTATTTTTTTTTTCATATATTCTGATCTTTGTGCCCTTTCTAGTGTTGAAAATGTCCATATTGTAATTTTTTTCTTATGGGTGTGAAGCAGGTGTTTTTGTTCTTGATTTTCTTGTTCAATTTTATCTTATCTGTGGTGTCTTCTGGTGTAACGCCTGATATATATATATATATATAATAATTAGCAATGGAATACTGAAATAACAGTAAAAGTGAAAATTGTGTTATCAAACTTAGCTGTTTAGTTCTTGCATGTGTGTCACTCGCTAAAATGGATACAGAACAAACAGGAGGGTAAATATTCATGACAGGTTTAGACCTACTTTGAAGATGAGAGCACATTTCTGTCTACTTGTAGCGGGTTCCCACTGAATTTTAAGATTAGTTTTTCCTAACCAATTTAATAAATATTTCCTGACTCTAATAATGACTTGCACATACTGTCCATTCTACTGCTGTTTATTACGCAAAATACATAGATATTTTATTTTTTTACAACCTCCATCATCCCCATAGCTGCTAAACTCATGCCTTTTTATTTATTTATTATTACACTCATTTTTAAAGTTTACTTTTTAATGTTTTGCCATTTAAGAACAATTAATTACCTAAAATACAAGAAAACATTAATGGTGGTTTGAAAGAAATTCCAAGAAAACACTTAAAGACCTTTTAAATTTTCAATGGTAACTTTTTGTTAAAATTTCCCCAGTGAAAAAATTAACTGCAATTTGGAATATTCCTTCTTTAATTGAAATTTTTCCTGACTTTTCCCAATTTTTTCAAAAAATTCCTGACTTTTTCTGACTAAAATTTTATTTCCCAACTTTTACTGACACTTCCTGCCTGTGGGAACCATGATGTACCTACACCTATGTCACAAAATTAAATAAAGGACCTGTTTAAATGACAGATTTAAGAAAAATACATTTAAAAAATAAAAATATGTAACAAATTGAAAACTGACCCTAACAGGTAACTTTAATATAACCTTAATAAAATAAAATAAAGTCTATTAAATAATTAACTATTTTTTCAATAACTGAATTGTAAGACAGTATTGTAGTAATTCTCTCAACCTTTTATTATTTGATTAATATTTATCTTTAGCAATTATGATTAGCTCAAATAATAACTTATTATTTGTGTTGTTAACACTCATCTGTGTTGTTAACAATGTTATTACCTCAAATAATAATATTATTTGAGCTAATTGTTGAACATTGTTAACAACACAGATGACATTGAATAATTTATTTCATTGAATACTTCTGTTCATTAATCGGCTGACTATTTGTCTGATTAACATTATTTTTAAAATGGTACTAAATTACATAAGAGGATCGGTTCACCATCTTTTAACAACAGACTTTTGTGATGTGATAAGATTGTTTTGCAAATTTAGTGAGTTGGTTTGATGCTGTTTCATAATCATGCCCTATTTTTACACAATGTACAAACTTAAGAAAAATTTAGTACTTTGAAGATCAAAAACCAGGTAGACCTAGATCTGCAAATTTTAATGATAAATTGTTAGATTTAATACAGTTTATTAAACAAATTTCCCCACTGCTTCCATTAAACAGCAACACAAGAATGGACCCAGAAAATTGACTATTTATTGATGTCATTATTTTGAAATAAAATGACTGCATTTTTTGCAGAAATTACTGTATACTTTTTTAAAATGACAAAAGAATTTTTAAAATTGAATAAATAGGATTTCTATCTCCCTGTAATTTTGGGATGAGGCATTGCTACAAACTTCTTTACAACGTTTTTCTAATGTTACCAATAGCTTTAAAAAGTACGGTGTTATACAATGAGTGCCACTATTTAAGGTTTCTTAATTCCCCACCCACATACAGAGACTCAGTTTCACCCCTAATATTAAAACATTGAATAATTGATCAGTAAAATACCCTGAAAATCATGTGGTTTCATCTGCAATAATTCAAATTTTAACATGGTTGGCAATACTTTGGCATTAAAAGAAATTATACTTTGATGGAAATTATTACAGTGCCACCCCGGGAATTTTTCTGTACTTACCTAGTGCATAAATAGAAAGAAAAAACCAGAATCTTATTAATATAGTCTATTTCACTGACCCACTGGTTAACTGGGGCAGCCAGATTTTTGGAACAGTTCTTAAAGAAGAAAAACAAAACGAGATTTTACACTGACAAGTACTGTATTTATTCGGTTCATAATGCTTATTCAGGCCAATATCTGATGTATACTTCTTATTAAAAATGAACACAAGTCCACGGTGAACAAATTTTGTGGTTCCGAGAATTATGCGGCTAGATAATGGTGCGGGATAGAGGCAGTAAACATTTGAACAAACTGCTGTAATAACACTTCAATCCATTAATCACAACAAACAATAAACAAAATCAATCAAATGTTAATCATAATAACAAACAAAATTATAAGAAAGAGGTTTAGCATTGTACATGACATCACCTGCAATGTGATTAACGTATGTTTAAGAAATCCATTCTAAATTATGGTTTCTATGAATTTCAGTCATACCTGCTGAAAGCACTACTTCCTTTGCAATTTAAGGTTAGTTGTCACTTGTCTTTCATATCGTGTACACTGAATGTTTGTATTTCCATGCTTCTCTTTAGATTTTTTATTTCACGAGTCTAAATAACTTAATTTCATCAACAAAGGCTGTACTGTAATACACTTTTTTTGTTACTGTCCAGTTGTTTTGTAATCTCCAGTCAGTTTTTTATTTTTTTATTTCCAGCTGTTTTACACATTTTGTTGATATTTTTATGCATAGGCCTTAACAATGTCTTAAAATTGTCAGTTTTTGTTGTTAATCTACCTGTTAACAGTTAATTAAAATTGTGAGTTAAAATGCCGCGTAACAATATGACATTGCGTGAACGAATAAAGCTTTTTGACAAAATAAAAATATCCACCTAACTTAAGCCAGCATAAACTATTGAAACTAATCGATGTACTGAAAAATACGATAACTTGAATCATGCTCCAAGAAGATGAAATATGCCACAAATGGACTTTAAATGATCATGGAAAATCTCAGAAAAGAAAACATGATGGAAAGGACCCACTTGTTGAGGAAGCTTTGAAAAAAATGGTTTGCCACTGTCACTTTGCAAGGTGTTATTGTCAGTAGTCCAATGCTTAGACAAGGAAAAAGATTTTACTAAAAAGTTTAATCATAACAAATTTAAAGCAACAGATGACTGGTGATCTTGTTGGAAAATGAGAATTCAGATAAAATACAAGAAGAATCATGGTGAGAAATTGAGTGCCAACACAGAAAATGCTGCTTCATGGAATTCTATCAAACATCCTAAAATTCTCCAGAATTTTTCTGCTGATGACATTTACAACGCCGATAAAACAGGACGGTATTATCATGCTACACCAGATGGGTCCTTATGCTACAAACATGTAGTGTTGTCTGGATTCAAAAAATGTATAGACCTTTTTACCATGCTTTGTTGTACTAATATGTTGGGAAGTGACAAACAAAAATTTGTTGTAACTGGAAAGGCTGCCGCCAAAGCCTTGCTGTTTTGTAGCTTAGAATGGACAACTTTCCAGTAAATTATGTTTCTCATTGCTTGGATGATGAGTGCAAACTTTTCAGAATGGCTTTAGCAATTGGGATGTTGAGTTGCAAAAAAATTAAGAAAAATCATACTACTTATTGACAATTGTGCTGTTCATCTCCAACCAACTGTTTAAAAAAAAAATTACTATTGAATTTTTAACACCCAATACAACGAGCCTCACCCAACCATTGAACATGGGAATTATAAAAAATATGAAGTCTATTTACCAATGTAGGTTGGTGAACCACATTCTTCTGGAAATAGAAAAAATTAACTGAATTTCAGCTCTACAGCTAGAGAAGTAAATGCAAGAGTCAACTTGTTGCAAGCAATTCAGTTCATAGCTGACAGCTGGAGAGAAGTAAAACGACAATAAAAAATTGTTTTGCCCATTGTGGTTTTTTAACCCAGAAGAAGAACTAGAAAATATGCAGGAACATGATGGTAACAATGTCACTGAAGCAAGTTGAAAATTATCAAGAATTCGTGCAGATTGACGAAAATATTGAATATGTGTAAAATGAAGAATGTGACATCTCTATTGTACAAAAACTCCAGGCCACATGCAACACAACGAATGAAGCCAATGACGATGAAGATGAACCAGAAATAAAAGTTATGCTTCAAGAAGCAAAAATTTTTATTGTTGGAATTCAACGGTTTTTTATGCAGAAAGGAAGTAAAGGCAGTCTTCAACTGGAGTTGAGAATGTGTGCAAATATCGTTGAACATAAGTCATTAAAACGAAAATGACAGCAGATTGGATGAATTTTTTCAAAGAAAATAATCAGTTGAGAATATATGTTGTGTATGTTCAACACAAAAAATGTTACATCTTATTACGAGATCTGAAGGGACTATAAAACAACTATCAGTCACTTCCTTTCAGGTAGTTTTGGTACTACATGCAGCCTAATTAAATAGTACAGTACGTATTTTTAACACTAGGCTATATGAACAGTTATTTTGAACTATATTAACCAATTTAAAATTCAGTTTTCTTCACATTAAATTTTTGCGACTGCAGTACACCATATCTCATGTGTATATCAACAGAAAATGCACATGGAATGTGTTTGTTATTATGTTTAATGCAATGTAGTATTTGTGTACGCTATTATTTATGAATTCATTTATTAGGGCCAGCCATTTAATTGGGGCACAATACACTGTTCCCATTGTGTTCCAACAAATTGGAATTGACTACGTACCTTTCTGCTTAGCTTAGTTACAAATAGTTTTGTTCAAGATTTTGAATTTTATTTGTAAATTTTAATTTTTGAACAAAAATATCTTGTCATTAAATCACACTGAAAGAGATAACACCCCAAATATTTTTGGCACACTTTGACCTCTTATAAAAAATGTAGAAATTTGAAATAAAAAAAAAAATTTTAATAAAACTATGTAATAGTAAAATATAATTATAAATTTTATTTGAAGTAAAAATAAACAATGAACAACACCAGAATAATGAACTAGCATAAGAATTCAAGTTAAATTGTAAATTTAGTTAGTCATCACACATCCATAAAATCACATGTGCACAGACCACAAAAATAATAAGTTACATGCACATATTTTAATACACATGAAAGCATACTTAGAAGAACTGATTTCAACACGCTTTCATATAGAATTTGCTAAATGACACATATGGTAAGACTTTTGTCATTAGCAAAAACATGTATATTTTTTTAAATAAAAATTTATTGAATATTTGAAAACATGCATAAGGAAAAAATAAGCAAATTTAACAGAGAAATTCAGCAAAAGTTTAAATCATGTTTAAGGTTTCAAAAGCACAATTACTGTAATCAATAATATCAAAACAAACTCATATCAATTAACACTTACTAGAAAAAAAGAACTATTTACAAAAATAACAATAATTTAAAATCTGAAAAAAAACTACCCTTGTATGGTATGTAGTAGAAAAAAGGATGGGCAGACGATACAACTTGGGATGTCTCCATTCACAAAGCAGTAAAATTCTGTGTACTGTGTCTAAAGAAGTTACTAAATTAGCAAAAATTTCTTTAAGATTTTTTTTCTTATTTTTACTACTTAATTACTTTAACTATTCATCTGCCTACGTATCTATTTCTGTTATTTCATTTAAATTCTTAATATAATCATTTATATTACTTTGGACATACTCATTTGCCTATTAGGAACAACAGTAACATTTCTGACTTTATACATTTTCAGGAGCCCTCTCAGTGTAATTATATAAAAACTTACTGAAACTGAACCGAAACTAAATTAAATATTGGTAATCAAGTAACTCAGAAATGTAGATTTTTATTTTGCGGGGTTCAGTGTTAAATAATCTTTTTTTTTGTCTTCAGTCATTTGACTGGTTTGATGCAGCTCTCCAAGATTCCTTATCCAGTACCAGCCGTTTCATTTCAGTATAGTCCCCACATCCTACATCCCTAACAATTTCTTTTACATATTCCAAATGTTGCCTGCCTGCACAATTTTTCCCATCTACCTGTCCCTCCAATATCAAAGCGACTATTCCAGGATGCCTTAATATGTGGCCTATAAGTCTGTCTCTTGTTTTAACTATATTTTTCTGATTGCTTCTTTCTTCATCAATTTACTGCAACACCTCTTCACTTGTCACTTCTTCTCAGGTACTCTGATCATCCAAGATTCACTTCAATATAAAGCTATACTCCAAACATATATACTTTCAAAAATGTTTTTTCCTTACATTTAAATTAATTCTTGATGTAAGCAAATTATATTTCTGACTGGAAGCTCATTTTGCTTGCGTTGTTTGTCATTTTGTATCGCTCCTGCTTTGTCAATCTTTAGTAATCCTACTTCCTAAACAGAATACTTCTACCTCCATAATATTTTCTCTTCCTATTTTTATATTCAGTGATCCATCTACATTATTTCTAATACATTTCATTACTTTCGTTTTGTTCTTGTTTACTTTCATGTGATAGTTTTGCGTAGGACTTCATCCATGCCATTCATTGTTGTGTCTAAATTTCTTTTTACTCTCAGCTAGAATTACTACATCATCAGCAAGGTGAAAAGATAATGATCCTACGATCATTATCTTTTCACCTTGCACTGTTACTCCATATCAAAATTGTTCTTTAACTGCTAGTTCTATGTAAACATTAAAAAGTAATGGGGAAAGGAACATTCTTGTTGGACTCCCTTTTTTATTACAGCTTCTTTCTATGTTCTTCGATTATTACTGCTGCAGTTTCGTTCCTGTAAATGTTAGCAACTGTCCTTCTATTACTATACTTGAACCCAATTTTTTTAAAATGCTGAACATTTTATTCCAGTTTATATTATCAAATGCCTTTTCTAAGTCTATAAATGCTATGTATGTTGGTTTGTTTTTCTTTAATCTTCTTTCTATTACTAATCTGAGCGCTAAAATTGCTTTCCTTGCCCCTATACTTTTCCTCAAATCAAATTAGTCTCCTCTAAATTCTTCTGTAAAGAATTCTAGTTAAGATTTTTGATGCACGAGTAGTTAAGCTAATTGTTCTGTATTCTTCACATTCATCTGCTCCTGCTTTGTTTGGTATAATGACAATAACATTCTTCTTGAAGTCTGACAGAACTTCCCCTTTTTCATAAATATTACACCAGTTCAGTTTGTATAATCTATCTGTCGCTTCCTACCTGCACTGCACAGTAATTCTGCAGGTATCATCTACCCCAGGAACCTTTCTGCCATTCAAATCTTTTAATATTATATTACAATCTCAGTATTGTATTAAATAGTCGGCCAGTATAATAATGGATAAAAACTTAATCAAAATACACAATTTCTGTTACTTAACAGTTAAAAATTGTTACATTTAACATTAATCGGATGGTCGAGATAAATCACTATTTTTACTCTTTAGGTGAATGCAATTTTTTTTTTTTTAAGTGATTTATAATTCAGTGCATATGACTCAAGTTAACCACCTTGCAAATTGTTTCTTAGGACCACTGGTTTTGAAGACATGATGATAAATGAATGAGTGGTATTTCACTATACATAATTAAAACATTCTTTAATAAAAAGAAAAAATATATATTGTATTAAAAACTTTTACTTTTGGGAAATTCAAAATCTCCAATGGCAGTCTACAGGTGCTTCTATTTGAGTAAATAACATATTCTCTTATAATTTATATTTTTTAAAACATTTTTTTTTAGCAAAACCAAGAACAATGGCTTATAATTATACATTCATCAAAATTAAAGTTCTCTTGAAAATAATTAATTTTCAAAAAGAAAATATTTTTGGGAGATCCAAAAACACCTAGATACTCTAAAAATATATATATTTATTATGTGTGCAGCATATGCAAAGGTATTGATGGATGTGTTTATATTCTACATATAAAAGATGTTTTTAATTCTAAATGAACTGAAGTAAAAACTTGAGTCAATTTTTTTATTTATAAACTACAATAAGACAGATGAAACCAAACATGAATAACAATTATGATTCAAAAGCCAATTAGAGGGTCTCATGAACAACACTATCATACATATAACAACCATGAGATAGAAAATGTTTGGTTATATGATATAGACAATAGGGGGAAAAGTACAAATCCTCTTTTGGAGCAGAAAAGAAAGACACGAATACACCTCTAAGCAAGTTAGAGGAATTTGACAACTTCAAATCAAATATCCCAGTATACTTACTCAATATACCTGGCAATTAAAATTAGGACAACTAAAGGAAATTTAGTATATAATCAAACTGACTGATAAAAAATATACTACATATACCATTCTCACAACAGTATAATTCAACTGATGTACAAAAAGTAAATTTATTTCTTCTTCTTCTGATGCATTTAATAGAAAGAACAGTTAAATTGTCAGCTCAAGTATTTTACATCTTTAAATAAAACAAAAAGTTTATAAAACACCAACATTAAGTTCCAAAGCAATAAAGATAAGTAGCAAATATTTAGAGAAATCATGGCAGAAGTAACCAAAAAAACCCCAAGATTCAATATGCACATACTATCAAAAATTAGGTTATTCGTACTTTAACTCTACACAAATTTTTAATCAGTAATGCAGCAAAAAATTCACAGTATGTCAATGAATTATGTACTTTTTTTTATTACTAGTAAGAAGTTGTATCGGTTCCAGAATACCTCAAAATGAAATTAAAAATTAATATCGATGGCTAATGGTCAACATAAAAACAAAATTTTACTATTTCAACAAAATAACAGTCTGCTGATTAAAGACCACTCATTAAAAAAAGAATGACCATAAATACCTTGATTGTACAATTTCTTTTTATCAGCCTCTGTATTGGTTTTCTTTTGTTCTTCCTCATCTTGCTTCTTATGTTTTTCTTTTCTTTCTGCAAGTTCTTCATTTCTATACTTAAGGAAAACAGGTGCTGTCTCATAACCCACAACTGAAATCAATCAATTTTATTATTTAATGACACAAGTCAAATTTAAAATATTTATAAAAAAATATTCATAAAAATCCTAAGCTTTAGACTACTGACTTCAACAAAACACAAAATTATTAATATAGTATTTTGTATAAAGTTGTAATTGAAATAAAAATTAAAGAAAAATCATGGTCAGCATGCCACGAAAAAACATTTCTATTTGATTTCCATTTTCATCAAGTGATATAATGTCTACTCAAATGTAACTATACTCCTGATCATATTTTTCCTCCATTACAATAGTAGTATTTATTTAATTGAATTGGTAAAAAATAAAAAATCTGTACGTAACTGGGAAAAAAAATCTTTTCTTATCAAGAATATGTAAACATCAGTAAAACTGCTAGTTTATTATGAAAGTTCTAGGTAGTCAAACTTTTAACAAAACCAGTTGAAAGGAGAAACTTGAATCGCATTGTCCTGCAGTATGTTATGTAGAACTTGTCGTAATTTTTCTATAACATTCAGTATGGTACACATACTATTATAACAATTGTTGGTAATTGTATGATACCATACAATTTTCATTAATGCATGCGTACTTAATGAATTCCTTCACTTCACACTGAAAGCACAGTATATTAAATTTAAATTATACCTCCCAAAAAAAAAATATAGGCGAGTTCATGATGACATTTTTTGACATATAGGATCTTAACTTTCCTATTCTCTCTTAACTTTGATAAGTTATTTTTTACATCTTGTTTGACTGATAATCAGTAAAAGAAAAAATACAGCTTCATTCTAAATGGGTTTCTATATAAAACTATAGCCCTCTAATTTATTTCTGTGTAAAAAATTTTCCCAGTTGAGCTCCATTGTAAAGTAAAACTGCACTATTTACACTGTAGAACTAAATTTTTTATTCATATTTATCTCGATGCAGTTTCAGAAATATATCTACTTAGAATTTGTGAATATAAAACGTTAATAGTACATAGTGAAATGGAGATTCATTGTGTCAAATGACTAAAGTTTCAACTCTTGTAAGAGTAATGATAGCCATATGGCTAAAGACAAAAAACAAAATTTCACTCTCAAACCTACGTAACCTGTATCTGTCCTAACTTTATGGTTGTGATTTTTGTCTTGCACATCTATAAGCCAGAGTTGAGCTTCAATGTCATGTAGTGTATGTATAGTTAAGGTCAGGTCAGGACTCTGTAATCAGTTATCATTAGTGGAGTTCTACCTAATGTGGCAAGTCAGCTGAAGCCAAATAACTAAATCAGGATAGGGTCATCCATGCCTAAAGTCTGTGATGGGTCCTGGACCAAGTCTAGCCTCAACTAAATTTCTTTGATCTCATTCAGAGATCCCACTCGAAGGAAGATGAGCTGATTCTTGGTTGTGTACTGAACTGGTGGCTGGAAATGCAAATAATCAGTACTAACTTTGTTCTGCAGCCCACAGTGACAGCTAATGCTTTAATCATCTGATTTTATAGGGCCTCTTATAGCTAACTGCAGGCTAATTTTTCCAAATTTTCAATTGCAAGGGACACCTACAAGAATGCATAATTTTATTAAATTCCATAGGAATATAATACAATTAGATACATTATCACAAAATAGAAAAAAATAAACATACCAACAGCACAATCAGCTTGTGAGTCACCATCTAAGATACGAGCTTCTTCATTCCACCAGTGCATTGATGTAGGAACATTATTGAGGGTTGCAGCTAGGCTAGGCCCAAGCAAATAACCTGACTGATCCTGTAACAAACAAATAAATAAACAGACTTATATAGTAAACAAAAGGTAGCAATACGGCTATCATTTAAACTGTCAAATGGCTAGTTTAATAACACTGGAGAGTATCACTTAAAGAACAAACACTATTGCAGTAGATTCCTTATCAACAAGCCCCATTAATTTCCCAAAATAGGTGTTTGACAGGTAGCACTAAAAAGAGACAATTAATGTATCTATTTATGAATACTTAAAACAATATTAAATGTTTTTATTTCCTCCCTTAATACAAAACACACAACTTCCTTCTGAACAAACGCTCTTAAGATTCAAATTTTGCTACAGATATATTTTTCTAATGTGAAAGTTGATTTGCAATGGAGGATTCAATATTTCTAAATTACCTGTGGGTTTTTATATCACCTGTCAGGCTTAACCTATATTTTTTTATATTTACTGCAATACTGTTAGTAAAAGAAGATTTCTGTTATCATGTGTTTGTGCTGTTTTGTAGCGTGCAGTTATTATGTTATATCATGAAATTAAATTAGTCTTAATTATTAAATTTCATCAAATGTTTTTCTGGAACATTTACGAAAATTATAAGCATGTAACTGTCTTATCTAATATATTTACAATTCGTGGCCATAAAGTTTTTAATGATAGAAAAATCAACAAATATTAAAAAAAAAAAGATGTAAGTAGAACAAAGGTGCTTTCTTTTTTTATATATTTTTTAAAATGTTCAACTAATCTTTCTTTCAACATTTACCAGTAGTAATTGTGTAATGTTAAAAGTGATATATTACATTTTTATAATAATTTTATCAAACATGACCTATAGGTATGATTATACAATAATAATAATAATTTATAAAAACCACTTACCAACAACTTTTTTATATGTGTTCAAGTACTTTTGGATACCAAATCCATCTTCAGGAACTCAAAAAACTTTTATATTATTCTTAAAATAAAAAAAAACTAAACTCATTCATCGTATATAAGTTGTTATATAAAATGTAAAAATGTACAACAGTGGTCATCATCTTTTAAAAAATTATGTCAACTTAGCGTCCAGTCATAATAAAAGTCACCATTTATTGCCATTTTTACATTTTACATAACATACGATAAGTTTTTATTACTTTTTTAAATATCTGCAGATTTACTATTCATAGTAATCATGTCCCTCATTAATAGGTAATCAAGAGTTTAATATACTATAAATTTTTGGCAGAGGAGAACATGTATTTGCAAGTAGCTTGGATTCTTTAATATGTATATAGAAAAGCTGGTAGAAAGAAAATTGGAAGGGACAAAGGGTGTGAAAGTCAGAGGAGAAATGGTAAAGAAATTTAATATGTGAATTGAACTGGAAATACCACTGGAATTAAGGAAAAGTTCAAAAACCATTTTGTCTAGTGTGGATGTGTATGAAGAGGAAATATAAATATCAAGAAGGAAGGAAACAACTTGAAATGTGGCTAAAATGGAAAAATGGAGTGACAGAGTATGAAATGAAGAGGTACCAAGGAGAATGAAGAAAAAAAGGAGTTGGCTGAAAGATGTTACAAAAATTGAAAACATCATGAATTGGGCACATACACTGAGAAGAGATTGCTTCAGAGAAAAATTACATAAGGAAAAATATGAAGAAAAAAAAAAAAGACTAGTATGTTGTTGAACATGGATGCATGCATGCAAACAAGAGGGGGAGAAAGTTAAGTTCAGCTAAAGATCACACAAGATGCAGACGGTTGGAGACCCAACTGATAATTGACAGTTTTATTGAAAGAAAGGAATTTTTAAAACATAACTGCAATAAAGGAACCTGCCATTGTCCTTTCCCAAGCACAGAAACAGCCTTTTTTTGGGAATAGAAATTCCATTCAGTTTGATATCTGAAGGAAGTAGTATTTTTTTTTTTTAAATTAGTTAATATAATTTTGTTTTCAAGTGCTCATAAAATATTTGTTACAGCAGTATGAAATTAGTTACATATAAGCAAAAATTCATCAGTAAATAGAAATATTTCAAATAGAATTTTCTAAAATTAAATTATGAACATCGAGTTGTCACATGAAACTTAAAACCCAGATTAATTGTTGAATAATCATATAAATTCATTTATAAAAATATCACAACCATAACAAATTATATGCAAAAAAACTCACCACAAAATTAATTTGTTCTTCTTCAGAATTAGTGAAAATTCCTAATCCGTTATCCATTACGACAACGCGTGTGTTACTTCCAAACGCAGAAGAGATAACTTCACTGTTACTAGAAGAGTTATTACCATTATTGCTTCCTGCTCCAATGAATGGTGCAGGATCATTCTGACCCATTACCCTACAAAATCAATACAAATAAAAGATTAGCAGCTATATTAATAATATTAATACTCATTCTCAAGCATGCATACCACAGGTTTAACTAATGCATGCAGAATATGCAAATAATATAAACATACAGCAAAATGTTTTTCTTATAAATACAATTTATAACAGAGAGTAGACTATAATTGAGAGTACATTACCATTGAAAAACTAGTACTTTAAATAAAAATTATAAATCTGTAAATTTGCTTTTGTGTAAAAATTTATTGATATTTTTTAAATTTTATTTCAATATAATTTTTAGTTGAATTGTAAATCATAAAAATTATGTGAAAATTAATTGCAGCATAACAGTACATGAAACATGATTTACAGGCACTGTTTTTTATTTTTTAAGTTGATAACCACTACTTTATTTTAAGTCACCGTACCACCCCAATCTAAAGAAATATGCTTGAAAAAAGTTTTTCAGAATTATTTTATATTAATTTTCTTTAATTATCAGTTTTATTATCTACAAAATAATGAATATTAGATATTTAATTATTAGAAAATATTAAAAATCTTCTTTACACACATTATATATACAAATTCTCTACAGAAAAATTTATTTATATTTTTTTTCACAACCATTTTCTTACAAATGCATATTTTTAAAAATATTCTCATAATGATGGCAGCTTGAAGTCTGCGTGGTAGCTGAAATGAAACCAAACCTTGTTATAAAAACATGTGATATTGCTTATAGAAATCAAATGAAAATCTAAAAAAAAAGTTAATGTAATCTCAAAGAAATTTAATCTAAGTAACCGGTATATTTTTTATTTTACGAGACTAGTATAGTAGTACAGTATCAACCATAATCAACTTAATATTAGGTTTATGCATCGCCATATTACATATTTTTCTGAAATGTTGCTTAAATGGTACTATAACAGATTAAAAATATCACAGGATTAAATCACACTTAATTAGAAATTTACAAATATTAAAATTTTTCACAAACTATGGGTATAATAATGTTGCAGGAGCTACTAAGTAGTGAAAATAATTCAAATGACAAAAGCAATTTTGAAATTTTTATTTTCATGTTCTCTCTTCTAGAAGCTTAGAAAAATGTAAAGAACTGATAACATTAGGTTCTGCTATTAAGAAAGCAAAGACACCTGATTTTTACATTTTACACTTATACTATTTCCCTAATTTTAACAATATTTTTTCTTCATTCCGATAAAAAATGTTTCAACAGTTTTTACTGTGTTGAAACAATACTACTTTAAATGTTCAATTTTAAACAAAAATTTTCTTAATAAAAATGTTAAAATTTATATAAAAAATTTTCCTCACGAAAGGTATACTGTTCACAAACATAATACATAATTCAGTTTTTTTTTCTTAGTGGTATTAACACTGAATTTCTATTATAATTTTTTTGAACAATATATAATGTTAAGCAACATTATATTATTGTTTATTAAATAAACAATACTCTTCTTTCTTAATCAAAGGTCTGAAAAAGTCATAAACAAAGAAAAAGGGCAGACAGCACAATCAGAAATAAACAGAAAGAGTACTAACTAAATACAATAATGCTTCAAAAAAAGATTCAAATTTTAAGCTCATTTTATAGATCTGATGTACTGCCACAAAAGAAATAATCTTCCATAAGTAACATAAAATTTAGAAAAACATTAATTTCTATATTTAAGCATAAAAGCAGTATACCTTTTTAAGCATAATATTTAAGCATCAATTTTGTCGAGTTAATAAAACAATGATATAAGTGATGTCTAAATTCAGTGCTGATTTTAAGTTTTCAGAATTTCCAGCTAATGCTGATAGATGGGTACACAGATATTACATTAAAGGTTGTCTTCTGTACCAGTCACACTATTTCGAATTTACTAGATAAATTACAAGAATTCATTCATTAATTATTACAACATAACCGAACCCAATGTTAATTATAAACATGATTAGTCGAGCACAAACAACAGAAGTAAATAATTCGTATTTTGTAAAAGAAACATAACTACAGCAGAACTTCATGATTTTAAAAAATTAACAGAACTATGTGTGTTACTGTGATTGAGTTTTATCAGTAATGTAGTCGTGCTTTCTTAATTTAAGAAAACACAAGTGTCAATGGCTGTCAACAATTAAAAAATCAGTAGTACTGTTTTAAGAAAGTCTTCATTTTACAAGCTATTTAGTTAAAGGAAATTAAGAAATGTAAAACGCAAACTAAAATACTTTAAATTTGATATTTCATGAATCAATCACATGTTTAAAAAATTAAAAAGTTTAAAAAAGAAATTTATAGACACTACCCTCCACAGCAAACATTTTTGACCGATACAAAAAAAACCACTGTATAGAAATTATACACATAAATCAAACTATAAATGAAACGAAAACTTATAAACCATTAGTTTATTTCCTACTTGTCACAAATATGCCAGTTCTATAGAAATATAATTGATATTATTTTCCTTAATAAAACTAATATAACAATCATAAGTTGATACCAGTTTAAAAAAAGTTATCACCCCTTGCCACACGAATGTAATTGAATAAACAATTATTACTAAGCATACTGTTAAAAACTATACAAGTTAATAAAAAATAATACAGAAAGTTTATTTTTATATAATATTAAATGTTATAAAACAAGTTTATAAAGCAAGAAAAATACATAAATAATTGAATAGGTTAAAAAAAAAAAAACAACAGTCAATAGCTATTCTGTTAACTTTATATCAGTCACCGCCAGTTACTTGACTAATCAGTCCGACAAATTCTTCTTTTGTCAATACATGACATTTCAAAACTGCCGGACTTTTCTTAAATCGCGTATGTCAACAGAATACCTTTGTAAGAAGAGAGGAGTGGCAGAACTGCGATTCATCTGTACATACTGGTAACGGCGGGTGCGATTCATCAATCTCTGGGTGCGTGATGATGAAAGTCCACCTTGATCAATGTTCTGACGT
Organism: Lycorma delicatula; assembly: GCF_047948215.1. Classification (NCBI taxonomy): domain Eukaryota; kingdom Metazoa; phylum Arthropoda; class Insecta; order Hemiptera; family Fulgoridae; genus Lycorma; species Lycorma delicatula. The sequence continues at coordinate 56,718,159 of NC_134458.1, forward strand.
GTCATGAGAAGAGGATGAAGAGATGGGATCTGGTTTAATGCTGCAAAAAAAATAACCATAACAAAAGCATTCAAAACAAAATTAAAAATATAACAATACAATAATAGGGAATGTATACTCAAGTTTTATATACAGTAAGAAGCATCCACCGATTGGTAAGGAAAAAACATTATTTATATATAATAATGAAATAACACAGACCCATAGCATAATATGGGTCAGAAAAGAACAGATTACCAGAGAAATGCTGTTATCATGTAAGGATGCCTATTAAAATGCATTTGTAATAAAAACAATTAAGATTTTAGTAACTTAACAATAGCTAGAATCAAAGTTAATGGATGTTTAATATATTACACTATGATAACGACTTGAAAAAAATGTAGTTATATCAACTTCAAACCAATTTATATCTTCTTTCTGACTTCATACAAAGTTATAAAAAATCCAGTTTCCAAGGCTTTAATATGTAAAATAAAGAAAAAATTATAAGTGCATAAACATTAAAGGAAGGCTCTGTTTACACTTATCAACTGTGTACAAACACAGATTCATATAACATTTTATTTTAAAGATATTACCATAATACACATATAAGTCCATTGCAGATTCAAAACACAACCTAAGCATCACATTTCAGTAAATGCTGACACAATATATAAAAGCCAAATCTACCTACTCAAAAGTAAACCCTATATTTTTTACATAAAAAAGAAATACAATGAGCGAGTGTTCAATTCAAAAGAGCTACAGTTGACTAAAAAAAAAAAAAATGTTGTCACTGGAATAAAAATGTTTAACAAACTGTGTATAAAACTTTGAATGTCATGTAAACATGTTAAGTGTAAACATCAACACAAAACTGTTTGCTGCCAAAATATTAAAAAAAAAAAAAAAAAAATTAACTTTCATCCAAAAGGAAGAGAGAAAGCACTTTAATTTTTTTAAACTGATTTCTAAAAAAGCAAGCATTAGAAAATTTAAAAAGCTGTCTATTTCTAAAAATTTAAAACTTTTACTGGAAATAAACTGAGAAGTTACATGTTATTAACTTTGCATTATGATCGATAAATTTGTTATTTATTGTTAGTGTACATTCAACACAATTAAAAAATTAAATCCTGCAATTCTCAATGTATAATCAATATAGACATACAATTTTATGTTTGATAGGCCAGTTTGTATTATTCCCTTGAACCTAACTAAAAAAGTATTTGATCAGGAGAAAGAAGTGAGGAACTAGTATTCATAGCATTAAAATTTAATCGCATAGCTGGTCTCAATCCATTCACTTTTGGTACAGAAAGGCAAGCATCTAACTTCTGTGCTATTCTGACCAATCAGCCTTGTTATCTTAAGGTTTATATGTTACTAAACAGTTATGAGAATTATAACTATTTTTTTTTTATTCTCTGCTACTCATTCTTCCATTAAGACACTTTAATGACTTCTGAAATAGCAGGTACTCTTAGTAAACTACATTAACTACAAATAATGAATGTAAAAGATTTCTTACATGAGTTATCATTTCCATTAGATGCTTCTTCAAACAAACTGAATGGAAGTGAGAAAGACGAACTGATCCAAGGCATAAGAGGCGTGGAATGGCTGAGGGGTTCGGAGTATTCAATCATAAGGAAATCATCAGATTCATGATCTATTCCTGGTATACCTAACAATCCTTGTTCTGCCTCAAACATTTCCAACACCTCTTCTGCGTAATGATCAGCTATTTCATTCTCATCTCCTGTAACAAAAAAAAGAAGAGAAAATCACTAAATAATATCAATATTATATTATTTTTGAATCAGTAACAGTGAAGAGGTTTCCACTGCATACATAACATAAATGTTTACATATTGAATGCGACAGGATTTAAGTCGGTTTCAATAAGATAAACAAAAATTGTCATTATTTTGAATACCACTAATTTCCTCTAATAGTATTGTAAGAGATTCCTAACGATGATACTCACACATCAATCAGCATGATTAAATATAATACTTTAAAGGTTAAAGAAATATGAACTCACTTTCAAAATTGTGCAGCTAGTGCCATCAGATCTTTTAAGAGCTAATTATAAGTGGGAATGTTAGCCTTTAAATATTAACCAACTAACACAGCTGCACTATTATTAACAACTAATTAGTAAATATTAAGACAATTTAATAATCATGAGAGTAGTTTATTTCTAAAAATGAAAACAACTTCAAATTAAAATTACACAAAAATATACGTAAATAAATAAATTTTACAAAACAAAATGATTTTTTCAGCAAAGAATTTATACAATACAATTTTAAAAATAAGAAAAATCAATAAGAAAAATATTTTTATGAAAACAGATTAAAAGTAATACACACAGCAACAATAATAAAGAACCACAGGAAAAATAAAACTGATCTTCATTACATATATAATATTACTCAGGCTTACTTCCAATGGTATTTGTATACTCACTAATAGACATTTATCTAGTGCTCCCCACAAATTTCTTTAGCACTGTCCAGATAAGTTTGTTCTTTCTTTTTTTAGTAGGGGCAAAAGCAACATTATCTAGTGTTCTATTGAAAATGACCGGCCCAGTTTTATTTACTTTATCATTTCTCAGGGAGGTATTGATGAGTGTTGACAGAATCTCTGAACAATGTGTCATTTCAATCTCTCTTAAAAAACTATACATATAAGCTGCTGGTATAATCCAGTCAAACATGTTTTACGAATCATAATTTTAGGTATTCAATATGATAAAAAACACAAGATTTAGATACGCACACTTATCAATCCTTAAAATTCACACTGGTCATCTCTTTGTTTATAAGGTGTTCATAGTTGAACATCTATGATCCGACTGGTCTACTCCCCCTTACACGTTACAATTCATAAAAATAAATCCAGATACTGAATTTACTGAAGCCAACAAAAATTCAAAAGCCACAATCAATTTTTGTTGAGGTAATACTTTCTATTCATATCTTAGAAGTCTCTTCAGTACCATTAATAAAAATGTTTGGTACATTTATAATAAAAGCTATGAAAGTTTTCTTTATCACACCTGACATTAATCTTTTTTTATTTTAATTTAATACTTTTAATCACAATTTATACTGTTCTCACTTATTCATTTATAATATTTTCCTATTCATAACAAATCTAATCTGCTTTCAGAATGTAATGTTTGGTAAATTTATAATAAAGTTTAATTAAAATCATCAAATACCAATTTCATTTCACTTAGATTAATTTTAATGATTTATGAAAATCAATCATTAAACATTTAAAACTAACTACATTTGATTCATCATATGTTTAATTAATTTCATTTTTTTATGATGGTGATTAATCTCATGTTAATAAAATATACAATGCTCAATGATATAATTCGAATTAATCTTTTCAATTAATCATTCCAAATATTACATCATTCATAACAGAAGTTACCATTATAATTATTCTTAAAACTTATACCGTGGATCTGGACATTATTCCATTATGTTGCATTCTAGTTCACATAACAATGTAATAAAAATTTAGAAATGCATTTATACATTTACATAAGCAATGTAAAACTACAGCTGCTTTTTTTCCAAGAAAATGTAGCTCTCTGCATTTTCATATAACAAAGTTAGAGGCACCTTCCTTGGTAAAATATTTCAGAGGTAAACTAGTCTCCCGATTTCCGGGTGGGGACTACTAGGGAAGGAGTCACCAGAAAATTTAAAAATAACATTCTACGAGTTGGAGCGTGAAATGTTAGAAGTCTAAAAAAGGTTGGTAGGTTAGAAAATTTAGAGGGAAATGGGTAGGATAAATATAGATGTATTAGTAATTAGAGAGGTTCGGTGGGAAGAGGAAAACGACTTTTGGTCAGGTGATTTTAGAATAATTAACTCAGCTTCAAATAATGGACAGGCAGGAATAGATTCTGTAATGAACAAGAAGATAGAGAAGAGAGTAGAGTATTTCAAAATGCATAGCAATAGAATCATTTTAATAAGAATAAAATCAAAACCTAAACTGACAACAATTGTTAACTATATGCCTACAAGCGCCCACGACGATGATGAGGTACAGTGTGTATATGAAGAAATTGACAGAGCAATTAAACACATAAAAGGGAATGAAAATTTAATAATAGTTGGAGATTGGAATGCAAGCATTGGAAAAGTCAAGGAAGGAAATACAGAGGGTGAACACAGGCTGGGCAAAGAGTATGAAAGAGGGGACCAAATTATAGAGTTTTGCACGAAGTATAATTTAGTAATTGCCAACACCCACTTTAAAAATCATAATAGAAGAATATACACATGGAAAAAGTCAGGTGATACTGCAAGGTAGCATATAGATTATATCATGGTTAAGAAAAGATTTAGAAATCAACTCGTCGACTGCAAAGGTTACCTTGGAGCAGACATTGATAGAGACCATAATGTGGTGATAATGAAATGTAAATTGGGGTTTAAAAACCTGAAGAAAAGGTGTCAGATGAATCGGTGGAATTTAGAGAAGCTTGAGGAAAAAGTGGTAAAGAAGATTTTTCAGGAGGAAATTCCAAGAGGTTTGAGTAAAAAATATAAGGTAGACAATGTAGAAGAAGAATGGGAGAATGTTAAAAACGAAATTCTTAAATAAGCAGAAGCAAACTTAGGCAGAACAAGAAGAACTGATAGAGAACCTTGGATTTCAGACGATATACTGCAGCTGATGGATGAACATAGAAAATATAAGAATGCTAGTGATGAAGAAAGTAAAAGGAACTATCAATAATTAAGATAAACAGAAAGTGCAAACTAGCAAAAGAAAAGTGGATTAAAGAAAAGTGTTCAGAAGTGGAAAGTGAAATGAACATTGGTAAAACTGACAGAGCACACACAAAAGTTAAGGCGTAAAAGGAAGTTTGGCGTACATAAATTAAAATCTAATAATGCGTTAAACAAAGATGGTACACCGATTTATAATAAGAAAAGCAAACTCGACCGGTGAGTGGAATATATTGAAGAGTTATATGGAGGAAATGAATTAGAAAATGTTGTCATAGAGGAAGAACAGGAAGTCGAAGAGGATGAAAGGGGAGAAACAATACTGAGATCTGAATTAAAGAGAGCATTAAAAGATTTGAATGGCAGAAAGGCTTGCGGAATAGACAGAATACCTGTAGAATTACTGTGCAGTGCAGTGAGGAAGCGATATATAGATTATACAAACTGGTGTGTAGTATTTACAAAAAAAAGGGGAAGTTCCGTCAGACTTCAAAAGGAGTGTTTCAGTCATGATACCAAAGAAAACAGGAGCAGATAAATGTGAAGAATACAGAACAATTAGCTTATCTAGCCACGCATAAAAATCTTAACTAGAATTCTTTACAGAAGAATTGAGTGGAGAGTGGAAGAAGTATTAGGGAGAAGACCAATTTGGTTTAAAAAAATGTATAGGGACAAGGGAAGGAATTTTAGGGCTGATTAATAATAGAAGGAAGATTAAAGAAAAACAAACCAGCATACTTCTTGGCATTTATAAACCTAGAAAAGGCATTCGATAACGTAGACTGGAATAAAATGTTCAGCATTTTAAAAAAAATTAGGGTTCATACACAGAGACAGAAGAACAATTGCTAACATGTACAGGAACCAAACAGCAACAGTAACAATTGAAGAACATAAGAAACAAGCCGTAATAAGAAAGGGAGTCCAACAAGGATGTTCCCTATCTTCGTTACTTTTTAATCTTTATATGGAACTAGCAGTAATTGATGTTAAAGAACAATTTAGATCCGGAGTAACAGTACAAGGTGAAAAGATAAAGTTGCTAAGATTTGCTGATGATATGGGAATTCTAACTGAGTAAAAGAAATTTAGAAGGACAATGAACGGCATGGATGAAGTCCTACACAAGAACTACCGCATGAAAATAAACAAGAACAAAACGAAAGTAATGAATTGTAGTAGAAATAACAAAGATCGACCAATGAATATAAAAATAGGATGAGAAAAGATTATGGAGGTAGGAGAATTTTGTTATTTGGGAAGTAGAATTACTAAAGATAGACGAAGCAGGAGCGATATAAAATGCCGACTAGCACAGGGAAAAAGAGCCTTCAGTCAGAAATATAATTTGTTTACATTAAAAATTAATTCAAACATCAGGAAAAGATTTTTGAAGGTATATGTTTGCAGCATAGCTTTATATGGAAGTGAAACTAACGATCAGAGTACCTGAAGAGAAAAGATAAGAAGCTTTTGATGGGTGGATAGTGACAAATGAAGAGGTGTTGCGGCAAATCAATGTAGAAAGAAGCATTTGGAAAAATATAGTTAAAAGAAGAGGAGACAGACTTACAGGCCACATATTAAGCATCCTGGAATAATCGCTTTAATATTGGAGGGAAAGGTAGAAGGGAAAAATTGTGCAGGCAGGCAACGTTTGGAATATGTAAAACAAATTGTTAGGGATGTAGGATGTATACTGAAATGAAACGACTAGCACTAGATAGGGAATCTTGGAGCTGCATCAAACCAGTCAAATGACTGAAGACAAAAAAAATATGATAAAGCATAACAAATGTTATTATATATATATATATATTATATTGTAAATAGAAATGTGACCAATTATTTGGCACTAAAAATTACTGAAAACTTACCTTCTGCTTCATCTTCTTCTTCGTCATCCACCTGATCATCAATATCGGTAGCTGGATCTTCCATTCCACGTCTTTCCTCTTCAGAACCATTTGAATCAGAATCATCAGAACTACTTTCACTTGCCTGTAATTATATTAAGAGTGATCCTTATGTAAATATCATTTATATATATATATATGTAATTTTATAAACATTAATAACAATGAGAATCATTAACAGAAAGAGGGCTTAGTACTCATTTGAACATGAACTACTAATAAAAAGATTCTAAAAAAAAAAGAAGAGTTAGACCTCACAAAGTTATTACATTGAAGGGTTTTTCTAGTTTTCATAAAATAACAGGTGTTCCAGAAGTAACGTGATCCTCAACTTGAAAACATGGTCCTTAAAAGCAAGCATGATTGCGAAATTATTGTATGCTGAATATCTTACTTAAGGCAATAAATACATTTCTTTACTTATAGTTTAAGCCGTATTTGTTTTGCAAGAGCTTGTTATTCACATATGTAAAACAAGTATTTGTTATAGCATTTCTTTTTCTATCTAGGATATTATCTTCAAACAATTTCTTACAAGCAAATGCAAAAATTATTTTGGAATGTGCTAAATAATCAGAAAATGACATATCTGCTCAATTTCTGTCATAGACTGTGAAATAAGCAAAAAACTGCAATCTTTACAGTCATTTCAAAGGTGATTCTTTAATGCTAAGACTAAGGTAGATGATGAATTAAAATAAAAACGTACAACTGCAATTTCCAAGAAAATTACACTGGAAACTATATTCCTGGTTTGGAATTCCTAGAACAGTTTTTAGAGCAATAGAATGGCTTAGAAAACAACTGCTTTTAAATTGTAAATATAATAACTCAATAAAATTGTGTTCAAGAATGTAGGAAAATCAGATAAAACTTAACTACTAATTACTTCAGGTAGTTTCCTAGTTTATTAACAGGAAAAAAAAAAATTATGTTTACTTTAGTGATCACCGGTTTAATCCAGTTACACAGAGTAGTAGGTTATTTCAATGAAGCTTTTTTCTGGTCACGGTCATAGTGAAGGATGATATCATCCTGTGATTGTTTACTAAAATACACTAGCTACTATAAATTGGTATAATGTGCGCCATGAAAGATGATACAAACAATATTATGTTTGAAACATTAACTTTAACATTTTACCAAACGACATGTAAGGATAAAATTATTTCACTTTGTAAGTTAATCCACACTTTTCCTTTTTTCATTAATTACATCTTTAATAAGTTATAGCTATATTATAAATTACTTTGTAATACAAGGTTTTATCTACAATATTTATAAACATTCTGAAATTAAAGCTGGTCAGCTCATAAGCCCTGAAGCCATAGCTCTCAAAAGAGAATTTAATCACAATAGCATTATGCATATATTTTAATGTAACAAACACTATATAATTATCAGTTATGATACAAATTTAATAAGGAACTATCTTAAAAATTTATTTTAAGAGATCTAAGCAAATAAAAGTAGCTAGGTGGTGAAGATGGAGGGGAGGGGAAAGTCCCCTTACCAACTCATAATACAAGTAATTTTATACAAAATTTCTTGTCATTCACAAAAAAACCCTTCATTTGACAGGCACCTTGGTAGGAAACAGTCTCTGACGGACAAAATCAAATACCATACTTCTAACTTATAAGTGAATGATTAGCAATAACAGAATAATTAAAAATGAAATTTTTTCCTTAATAATCTTTAAAAATACAAAGAATACTAATATTAATAATCTCTACTGATTTGGTTTCTTATTTTTTTAATAAATACATAAGAAAATATTGGAGAAACAAGGAAAATCATAAAAATGAAAGAAATTAGCAAATGAAAGTTTTAATAAATGGAAAATTGTCACACAAAATCACAGCAGTTTAAATAGAAAATAGTGCAAACAAGAACAAGCAGCAAAGAAGAACACCAATATTAAAAACTTATGACAGCTTAAAAATGATTTCACAACTTCATTTAACTTACAAACAATAATCTGAATTTTACTACTTAACTCTCAGAAAGATGAGGCTAGAGATAATTAGTCAACCTTACCAAAAAATCATTTTTTTATACATGATATGTCATAATTTCAGGTTGGTTGATCCAAAATTTAAAATAAAATTATATAACTTACATTGAGAAGCAGAGGAATTGATAAAAGAAAATTTATCTATTTTAATTAGTGTCATCTCATAGTTTTAAAATAGATGAAATTTTTCTAAATTTAACTATTGTTACATACTATGTATATGGACAATTCAACGGAACTAAAAAAAAAAAAAAAAAAAAAAAGTATTATGCGTAGAAGTATTATGCGATAGAAAAACACAAACTTTATTCTTAACTCTTTTTTATTTTATACATACTGTAGTGATGAATTTACTTGGAGAAATTCTGCCTATTATCTGTAAGTTATAATTTTTTACTTATATTTGTTTATTTAAAATACAGAGTAACTAGGTTCATTTATTATGTTACACTATTATTTAAACTGAATACACAACTTTCTCTGTATGCTATAATACTATAACATAAGTCTTGTTCAAACTTTCATTAGTTGGACTACACAAAAGCCTGTTGTATGTTTTGAATTATGAATATTTTTAATTTAAATAATATATAAAATGTAACAAAATAATGCAATAAAACAAATTTCATTACATTTACTGTTTATGTATCTACATCTGATCTAAACAAAATACAATTTAACTAATAAACAAATTTTTTCTAACAACTTTATTTAAAAAGTATCCAAAAGAAATATTAAGAGAAAATAAATTTGGCTTCGAAACATGGAAGTCACTACAAAAACTAAATCTATAATTTTATTTACAGCATTATCTCTAAAAATAAAATACTTTATAGCTGCGACTTACTTCTTCGTTATGATTCATTTGTTGGTAAGTCAGATCATTCGGGTTCTCAATAGTTTCAATACTTTCATCGAATATAAATCTAGTATTCTGTTCAGTAGCATCAGTCTCACTAATAGGAGGAGCATCTCTGTTAAATAAAATTAAGTAAATTAGTAAAAACTGAAAGAAAATCGGACACAAATGCACATACATTTGACATATATATACACACACGGCAAATTCATAAAGTAAGGGCTGTCAGCTTATATTTAAATATTAGCAGGTCTATAAAACAGTTTCACACAGTTTCATGCATGCAGGGCCATCTATCGACTATTTAAGAAGCCACTGCAGTTGTTTTGATTCAGTAATTGTTTGCCTGCCGATGAATGCAGATTGCAATGTCCATGACAATTGTTTCTCCCACAAGTTGTGAAGTGTATGCTGTGATTCAATTTTTGTGTGCAAAAGGATCTTCAGCTGCTGAAATTCATTGAGAGTTGTGCCTAGTGTATGGATCTACAGTAATGAATGAAGGAAAGGTTAAGACAATGATGCTGAGACTTTAAAAATGGCCACACAAATGTGGATGACGAAGAGTGGAGTAGCGGGCTCGTACTCAGACCGATGAAATCGTTGAACAAGCGAACCAAAAACTGCAACGTGATCGGTGATTGACGATTAGTGCTCCGGCTGATGAAGTTCCGCATGTAGGATGCACCTCTATCAACACGATTGTCACAGAAAAGCTCAGATATTACAAATGGTGTACAAGGTGTGGGTACCAAAAATTCTCACCGACCAACATAAAGAGCAAAGAATTTGCAGTGGACAACTGTTTTTGGACCGCTATCGAGAAGTGATTTGTTTGATTTGGAAATGATTTGTTTTCCCACATTGTTACAAGCAACGAGATGTGGATATCCTATACTAATGCAGAATCGAAACAACAGTCAATGCAATGACACCATTCAAGTTTCCCATACTAAAAAATTTTAAGCTATCTCCATACACAAGTTGAAAAATGTTGGCTACCGTTTTTTGACATAAAACGGGTGTCGTCTGGGTTGATTTCATGTAACATGGATCAACAATTACAGCTGACATGGGAAACTATCATCCAGAGTAATCCTCCTTCACGACAACACGTGTCCTCACACTGCTGCCTTAACCAAGAAGATTAAAGATTTTCATTGGGAACTTTTTGACCACCTTCCATATAGTCCTGACCTTGCACCTAGCAACTACTTCCTCTTCTTGTATTTGAAAAAATGGTTTAGTGGACAAGACTGCTGTTGTCAACTGGTTCAATTCCCAGGCAGTGAACTTCTATGCAGATGGGTTAAAGAAATTGGTACAGCATTACGAAAAGTGCTTAGAACTGAATGGCGATTATGTGGAGAAGTAAAGTAGATATGCAGTAAACTAAAATTGTAAGTAAAAACCCTTTCTCAGGAATTAATTTTTTTTAATGACCAAACGGCCATTACTTTATGAATATGCCTCAAATATACACATACAGTAACATCTCCCTACAACAAAATGTGACGGGTCCTGTGAAATTGATTATTCAAATATAAAATAATATTAGACTTCAATATACGTTCAGAATATTCTGGAAACTTATGGACCATACATATAATACATTTTCACTAGTTTTTAAAAATTGTAAAACTGAAATAGGTTATTTTTTAGAAAATATTTACTGCAATGTATAAATTTTGACTTACCAGAGTAGTAATGAGAACAGTTTTCATTCATAAATATTTCAAATATATAATACACTTATTTCTATCTTCAAGTTAGTTATACGTATTTCATTTGAAAGTTACACTTAAAAAATAGGAAATACACTTAGCCTAAAACACATGAACGTAAAAAGATTTTTTAAATACTCAAGTAGTCTTAAACTCTAAATGGATGTTGAACAACCAAAATGCGAAACTAAAATAATAAACACTCACAACAAAATGAAAACTATTACTGCTTCAAATCATGGTTTTCATGATCCTGAATAAAATTATTCTCAACTGATACCAGGTGTGTGAGAAAAGTAATGAGATTGGTAACACTGCGAGTGATCTGGCAACGCTGTGTCTATCAGTCTGTGCTAGACTGGCTTGTTCATCCCTTCCACATGCTCAGTACGAGTTTCAACTCCGTTCAGCCAACACATTATTTTTTACAGCACCATCAGTGAAGTTGTTACGAAAATGGAGCATCGAAATTTAGAGCAACGTTGTGCAATCAAGTTTTGTATTAAACTTGGGGAATCCGCGAATGTGACCTTTGAAAAGTTGAAACAAGCTTATGCGGAATATTGCTTATCAAGAGCTCAAGTTTTCCACTGGCACAAATCATTTTTGGAAGGCTGAGAACATGTTGAAGATCAACCTCACTCATGAAGACTTTCAACTTCAAAATCTGACGAAAACGTTGAGCGTGTGAGGGTTCTTGTGAGATCAGACCGTCGTTTAACAATAAGGATGATGGGTGAACAGTTAAATTTAAACACTTTCACCGTACATCAAATTTTGACAGACAATTTGGACATGAGAAAGGTTTGTGCGAAATTGGTGCGGAAAAACCTCACAACGGAACAGAAGGACAATCGAAGAAATGTGTGTGTTGATCTTCTTGAGAGGACTGACAATGACCAAGAATTCTTCAATCGTGTGATCACACGTGATGGATCCTGGATATGTGAGTACGATCCTGAAATAAAGTGGCACACTCAGTCATCTCCTCGACTGATAAAATGTCGAATGAGCAAATCAAAGATCAAAACTATGCTGATCTGCTTTTTTGACAGTAGGAGTATCGTGCATAAAGAATTTGTTCCTTCAGGGCAAACTGTCAACGAAGTGTTTTATAAAGGTGTCCTCGAAAGACTCAGGAAAAGAGTGATTTGCATGAGACCAGACATTGCAGACAAGTGGATGCTTCATCATGACAATGCCCCATGTCACACGGCCATTTCCATCAGGGGATTTTTGACCTCAAAACGCATTCCTACGGTTCCTCAACCCCCCTATATTCACCTGATTTGAGTCTTTGTGACTTCTTCCTTTTCCCGAAATTGAAATATGTCTTAAAAGGACATCATTTTGGAACTCTGGAGAACATTCAAAAGACTGTGACTGACCAGTTAAAAGCCCTACCAGTTGAAACCTTCCAGCGCTGCTACCAGGAGTGGGAACGACTCCACCTGTGTATAGCTTCCCAAGGGAACTACTTTGAAGGGGATAATGTTGCTGTTTGAAAAAATGAAAACTTTGGTAAGTAAAAAGTCAGTCTCATTACTTTTCTCACACACCTTGTATGTATAGAAATACTAAGAAATAATTAACCTTTGACAAAATACAGCACACGGATTGCTTACATAAGTTCTTGCCCGCTACCATACTTTATTAATGACCATAGGCTAATTGGGAGGATCCTAGGCTTATATTAGGAAGCTGAAGCCAATAATGTGACGGCATATCTTTCCTAAACAACAATTAGTCTACTGCATATTATTTTACAAATCGAGGTTTGTGTACAATCTGTTTTTAACAGAGGTTTGTATACAATGTTTTTAATCACTTTATTATTACAGGGTACTCCATTTTTTAATTTCCTTTCCGTTTTATGGGATAAATTTAACGCATGAAATTAAAATTCATGTTTATTTTCTTTTTCCATATTACAGAGTTTTCCAACTTGAAGAGAATAATTTCTATTAAGATAAATTGGGATTTTGGAAACTGTACATTTTGAGGTTTCACTGTATGTGTGCATGCGCGCGCACATTACTTTACTGAAATTAATCTTTTTAAGATTCATTACTTTCCTCTGAACTGTTAGATTATATTTAAATTCTATTAAATAAGCCACCTAGTACAGAATATTGAGATAACACATATCTTACTTTAATTTTTCATGAAAGTACTTTTGTGGATCCCATGACCTCAGTCATATTTGAAATAATTCCATTACTGCATAATAAAAATATAAACATAAATATACTAAAATAACGATAACTGCGTATTAATTTACATTAGTGCTGCTATATGTTGCAGTTTTTAAAAGAACGTCTACCTCAACCACAGTCTGATGGTTTATCAAATTGAAATTTCGTTTGTGTTTATACATGTAATATTTTTCTAATACATTAAATTTTGGGTTAATATCAGTATACTGATATTACTGATATTTAGGTTAATATCAGTACTAAATTTGTGTTAATATCAGAAATAAAATGTTAATTGTTTGTTACAATGGTCTGCCATTATTAAGACAAACCATTTAGAATTTCTGTATTTTCTTCTGTTATCACAGGCACTGTGATACCAGACAATGATAAAAGGACACAGATAAGCGTGTCGCTTTTAACACCAACAATCTTTTTGGAAAATATCATTTTACTCCTCATACAATTATTTTTTTAACATGGGAGATTTCATTTCTATTCTGTATTAGCCGGGTTAAGAGTAAAATCAACTTAACTTTTATTGCAATTAATGAGATCAGGAAAATCCCACTGAATCCAAATCTTGTTTTTTTTTTGTTTTTTTTTTTACCAGAGGTTACTGTGTATTCTACAATACGTGTTAAACTTTACTTTATATACATAAGAATTAATTATTACTATTATTACATATGCGAGGTTTTTCTTTGACATGCAATTTATAGCATTTATTGGTTTGTAAAATTTTTTTTTAAATCAGAAATACAAGTAATTTTAATGTGTAATTTGCATATTTGCAGATAATGTATTTAATTAAAGCTGCACTTTTTATTTAATTTTTTAAAATAGCCGCTCTAACGATTAAATACACTTTCTCATTTTGGACAAACTGACCGCTATGGACTGATAAATTTAAGACACAGAAAAGTTACACCTTACTTGGTTTAACTTCAGTGATATTTGAAAGTTGATTTTTATTAACGTGACTTGTGCTGTTTTATTCTTACATCATCACTTGCTCTAATTTCAAGGATTGTACTGCTTAAAAAATTCAAAGTGTGGTGAAATCATCACACTGTAGGGATATTGCTTATCCACATTCCAACTTAATTTAATAATACCGTTACTTTTCATCTAAGCTGTACATCAATAATCAGTACCTGTATGATGTTACTAAATGTCCTTGACATTTGCATAATGCATTATTTCAAGAAAATAAACCCTTGTGTTTTTAAATTGCGCTCATTGCTGAATCCTACAAAATTACCTAACAATTTACAGCTGAAACTTGATCTTAGTAAGAGAGTACAAATCTTCTTATTTCTGATTTGATAGAGATGCTGCATGAAGTTTTTGATAAAAAAAAAAAATAATTCTTTTAAACTTATATTTCTATGGAGAATATTTTTCACTGAACTTCTTAAAAGATAATATCCATGGGAGTGTTCACAAACTCTAGCAGAGAAAAGTTGCTAGGAAAATGGCAAAATATATAGAAAAGTACACTGAAGAGGACAGATATCTTTCCCAACCCTTGCTGTAAATAAGTCTTTCAATATTTAAGAAATGCTAACAACTGGTATTAAAGTCTACACAAATATTCACATTAGCAACAGATCAATTTCTAAACTGGGCAACAGCATAGTTTAATTTTCTATTATTATATATAATCAATGACTAATTTATGAAGCATATTTATAATCAAATGTGAGTAAATTATTTACTGTAGCATTTTCAATAATTATAAAAAAAAAACTAAATAAATAATAAATTTAATAAAAAACAGAAAAAATTGTTGACAATATTATAGATACACATTATTTCTATAATGTAACATTTCAATATAATTTTTTATTTATAAATTCTCTCATCTTCTAACTGCATATTCTACATTAAACTATTATTATTATTATTACAGCATTAATAGTAATATTGAACATTATAATTAAACTTCAAGACATATTTTGTTGATCTTAGGTGAAAATTCTTCAATGATTATAGGCAATGTTATGGAATTTTATTATTTATAGTAGGGGCATCATGAAATCTGAAGCTTGTAGTCAAGCAGCTAATATGTTGTATATCAATGATTTTACAAATATTTTTACTATCTGTGCTTTCAAAACTGAAAACTAAACCTGTTCATGATTTAATCTCAATCATTTTACAATTTACATTAAAATTAAATGTATTTAACAAATCCCAAATTGATGTTAAGTATAATTTAATACTTTATTTTATAATATTAATTACAACTAGAATATAATTACCTTGAATTACTTCACTTGTAATTATTATTTGAAAATGTTATAGGCATTTCTAAATCAAAATTATATTTTATGGCCCAGCGATTAAAACTTACAAATGATGTATGCATTGACAAAATTAATAAATGTAAAAAGTCAACAAATCCTTTTAAATGAAACAATTTTGTGAGTATCAGTTATTGAAATAAATGGATCATTGTAATTAGTTGACTAACAAACATATACATCAATAGCAGCATTACATACAAAATAAAAAATATTAAATTTATTCTATTTATAGAATATATTAAAGTTAAAAGTGTAAAATAATGTTCAGTCATTTTTGTTCATCTATTGAGTGCATTTTACCAGCACCGTGTTTTGCTTTTCTTGATTTATAGTAGTGTGTGTAAAAAAGTATAGGTTAAATTTTTATTTAATCTCCAGTTGCAAGCAGGATGAATGAACTTAAATTCACTACAACTCACAAAAAAATTAAGTCAGCAAGCTCAAGAATTAAATCACTAATGTGTATAAATTCATAAAAGAAGCAAGTAAATTTAGAAAGTCAGGAAATGAGAGAAGTATATTATTACAATTGAAAAGTCTGAAGAACAGCATCTTCAAGTAAAATATCACAATCACAAATTCAAAAAAAAAAAACAAAAAACGGAGCTTTTAAAAAAAATACCAGAAAACCCATCAGAGGTTTCTACTTCTTTCAGTACAAGAAAAAATAAAATCTGCAACAAACTGGTAACAGACCTAGATGATTTTAACATGTGTGTAGTGAGAACCGCAAATGAATTTTATCTCGAAGAAAAACAGTTGCCCACCATTCCAAAATTTCTGGTGGTTGAAAGATTCAATAGGATTTCAGGAAGTTTCTTTTTTATAGACTACTGTTAGGTATTGCTTCAGAGGATGAGATGAAATAACATTTTCTACCATGTGAAAATGCCATGCCTGACCAGAATTCGAACCCAGGAACTCTGGATGAAAGGCAGGTTATGTAATTACGGCATTCCATTCTCATCTACTATGCTGAAACCTCAACTATATGAGATAACTACACGAGTTAGTAACACTTCATTTAATTTATTACTGGATCAACAAAATACTTATTTTATAAAAAAAAGAAGATTTTTTTTTATAAGATATATAATTATACATTATCAATTAAAAATGAATTAATTACATAATTAATATTTAATATTAATTCTTAAAATGATTAATATTAACATGAATGAAATTACAATGATAATAATAAATATTAGTGCTAATTTTGTGTAGTGTATAAATATACAGACAGTTCTATAGCAAGCCATATATTAGGTTAAATGGGTAATAGAATGTTAGCTGGATCAGATTCAGTTGACACAGTGTTAAGCTTCAAGATTCATGCCCTTTACTATAACACTCTATACAAACATGCATCACAGTTACAATAACAACTACAGAAAGATAACATTATATAATATCCAACCTATCAATAAGATGTTCTATCATTTCATCTGCATCTGCTTCATCAGCATCATCTGGAGGGTTAATAGGTTCTTCAGAGCATATATCAACAGCTGCTGAAACATCATGTTCAGTATTATCAGCATCTTCAACTGTTTCTTCTCCCTGTGCATTAGTCGGCTCCGAGACACTTGTACCTGAAACATAAGAAAGTATATTATAAATAAAAAATTGAGGACAATAACTTCACACAATACTATTTTCTTTTCCTACAGAGTAAAAAAAAAACCAACTGATTTACCTTTAGCTATAGAAAACTTTTAAGTATCTAATATATGACTACTACTTAAGGTGTACAGATAGATAAGATCAAATGGAGGCATAAATCCATTGCAGTATGACTTTGGGAAGATATCTGATTGTTAAAATCAAAATGTATAAATTAAATATGTGTAAATGCAATTACCTCACAAAAGTATTTCTGGACAATAACCATAAAATGAATGGCTTTATTTTTGAAAAAGAAGGAATAAATTTTCTTATTATTATTTTTGTTTTGAACAACTAGGCAAATACACTGGGTGTCTGAGAATTATCTAAACAACTTTGATATTGAGTAAATTTATTTATGAAGGTACAAGAACAGGTTTTATGAATTTAAAAACAATAAAACTAAGTTTTTTTTTTTTAAACCTGTAATCAGACATTCAATGCGAGCAACATTAATAATTTACAAAATATTCAACCAGTAATCAATTTCATGCCATGTTTGCAGTAACATATCCACATCTATGAGTTGTGATGAGTTAACTTTCCTTAAGGTAATCAGTATTCATCACACAAATTTTGCATACGTTATCCTTGATGAAACCCCCACAGAGAAAAATCACATGAAGTTACATCTAGTGATCGAGGTGGCCAAGCAATCAGTCCATCATGCCCAATCCAGCGTTTTGGAAATGTTGTTAAGAAATACACACTAATAAATCCCAGTCTGGCAGCTCTCCATCTTGCTGGAATATGATTTCAGGTTGTAACTCTTCAAGCAGAAGGTAAACAAAACCAGATACATATTCCTGTTAACTGCTGTTACCGCAAAGAAAAAAGGTCCTATCACACGATCATGAAGCAATCTGCACCAAACAGTAATTTTTGGGCTATCTGTAATATCGTCACGTATAACATGTAGATTCTCTGATCTCAGATTTGAACGTTCTGAGTGTTCACTTTTCCAGATGCATGAAATGTAGCCTCGTCTGACAACATAACTTTTTTATGGTAACAATCATAATTTTTTATTAATTTTTTCAATCATTTCTACATCAAATTCCTTCCTAGCACTGTGATCTTGTGGTGTAACGAGCTGCAATGTTAGTAATTTATAAGGATGCAGTTATAATTGTTTCTTCAAAACATAGTGAATGGTAGTTCACGGGATAATTTAACTTGCAAACTGCAATCAGAGTTGGCTTCCCAGGGCTGAGAACAAAAGACTGATGAATGGTCTCCATTTTTTCATCCGATGTTCTAGGCCTGCCTGCACCCTTCTTATGTTCAACACTGCCAGTTTCTTTAAATTTATCATGCCATGAACAAATATTAGTTCTAGAGGGTGTCTCTAAATTATAGAGTTCTAAAATTGCATGGAGCTTCTGTATCTGATTTTGTTTTAATGAACCACTTTACACATTGTATTTTCATCTGGAGATTCATGTATGCAGTTACATATACAAACACAGTGCAATCTAGTATTATCCAAGGGAAACTTTATGAGTTACCTGTTAAAGAAAGCCAAAACATTCATTAATAGGACTATTACTTTTTTCTAATAACACATCAAAGGTGTTAAAGAATTCTCCAACAACTAGTACTATTAAAAATTAAATAAGCTTATTGGCCTTGTTTAAAAGTTGTGTTAAATTTTCAGACCTTTAGGCTCTTACTGTGCTTCACAACTGTTAAGATTTGTCATCAATTGCTGAATTGCTAGTTTAATGATTATAACCAATAACAGACATTAAAAACAGAAAAGATTCCAAATAAACTTTTACAATAGTTATTTTTCAATGTTTTAGAATAACATTTCAAAAATCAAAAATCTCAGTAAAACCAGGAACCTATCCTCTAAATGATGCAATATGAGTCACGAAAATAAGTGCTAAGAACATTTCTGGGGCATGCCGGGGATAAGTAAAGCAAAAATTGGTAATGACCTATGCACTTTGGAACATAGCCTTAAAGAAATAATAGTTTGCTTTTAAGCATGTGTACACACACATACAGATTTCAACATACACAAATATATACATCTCCTGAGTTTATCACAACCCACAACACTTGACAGGATTTGATAAAACTGAAACTGCCATAATATCCTGATCTGGATAACTGGGTAGTCAATCAGCTCAATATTGTAAATGTTTCAGTATTTATTTTTTTAAAAGATATTTTACCTGTTTGAGTACTAGGTGGTTCATCAGTAGCAGGCATAGTGACACTTCGTTTAGCTTTTAATTTTGCAGCTGCTGCTGTAGCTACTGATGAAGGACAGCTCATAATTCGCGACAATGACTCTAATGGCTTAAGAACTGCATTCATTGTAGCTGCCATTTTTGGGCTGGAAAGGTCAAGACTGTGTGGAATTCTTGAAAGATCAGTTATAATACCCTTTCTCATCATGAATCGTACCATATTATTAACACTAAAAAAAAAATATATATATATAAAATTTTTTTAAAATTCAACACTTTAATAGTATTTTCACAAGAAAATATAATTAACAATAATTTTAATACATAATTTTATTTCTATCGAGTTACACTTAATGTAATCTTCAATGTACAAGGGTGAATCAAATTTAAACAGTTATTTTGCTATTCTAAGCAGCAAGCAGTTCCAAGCTGGATGACTGAGTGGGGGGGATTAATGTTCGGTGTGTTAGAGAAGGGAAACCAGCTCTTTGACGAAGTAGTATTTTACATAATATTTAATGTTATTGTTGTTACAACTGTTTTCATTTTATACCTGTTATAAATTTTATGATAAATCTAATCTTTTTGTTATCCGAGAAGGAGCTCTTTATACTCCTCTTGGACTTTGTTAAATTTATTTTTATTTTATATTAGTTTTTTATTATTATTATTATTATGCTTTTACGGCCAACATGGGACCACTTAAGTCAACTTTAGTTGGATCTTTTCTGAGAAAAGCATGTTATTTTACTCTTTCGAGCTGCCCAGTATTTCTTCATCCGTTCAGATCTTGCTTTCTTTTCTTCATCCGTAAACACCCTCTTCGTTGTATTTTGTCGTTTGTCTGTCTTTTGTTTAAATCTAATGCTTTTATCTTTTAGCTTTGTAATTTTTCCAGTTTTATTCTGTAGGTCAGTCAGGGAAATTCCCAATTCTTTCATATCTTCTCTAATTTCTTTGATCCATCCTACTTCTAGCTTTTGGAACCAGAGCTTTTCAATGATATTTCTTGACAGTCTTGTTTGCGGTGTCCTTATGAGATGACCGAAGAAAGAAATTCTTTTTTTCCGCATAGTATCAGTAACAGGCTCTATTTCTCGATACACCACCTCATTTGGCACAATCCACCATTGGCCTTCTTTTTGGTGTTTTTTATTGATACACGTTCTGACAATTCTCCTCTCTATTTTCAGAATTTTTTCAATTCGGTTTTTCTGAGTGATTTTGAAAAGGGTCTCGCTTCCGTAGGTGACTTCTGGCTGTACTACAGTTTTATAATGTTTAAGTTTTGTTTTAGCAGAAAGGCATTTTTTGTTATATGTTGACCAAGTTAATTTTTGGGATTTAATCATTTTATTTGTCCTGTTTTGCCATGTCACTTTTTCATTTAAATTATAAGTTATTATTTCCCCTAGATATTTAAATTGTTTTACTATTTTACTATTTTATATTAGTTTTATATATATATATTTTAAAGATTTTGTCTATAATAATAGTTGTAACTAATTTATTAGTTATCTGTGATAGTAGTTGTAAGTTTCTTTCTTTTACTTTTTTTTTAATATATTAGTTTAAATTTTTTTAAATTTCTTTAAATTTTTGTGTTTAATTTTTTATTTTTGTTTTTTATATTTTAAATTCTTTACTTTCAGACGATGATAATGGGACAACATTTTCCCATAAAAAAAAAACTTGGTTAGCTCCTGCGCTCTGTTCTGTCATCAGTACAGCCATGAGCGAGCAAGAAATTCCGTCATCTGTTGCACAATGTATAATCATAACATTTTTAACTAATGAAGGTGTTAAATCCACAGAAATTTTAACTCGTTCAGAGGTACAGTTTGGAGATACTGCAATGTCCCATAACAGAGTGTAAACATCGACCAGACAATTTAAAGGCGGACGAGAAAGTATAAAAAGCGAAATCCATGATCGACGCCCAATGTAAAGTTCGCAGTTGACAACATCCGTGCAGTTCAAGAGCTTATCAAAGGTGATCACCAGTTCACTGTCGAAGAAATCACGTCAGAAGGGGTATCAGCTATGGGAGTGCTCAATCCATTATCACTGATTATCTTGGTTTTAGAAAAATTAGTGCTCAATGGGTTCCAAGGTTGCTGACCGAAAATCAAAAACAGGTCGGGTAAGAGATCAGTAAGACTTCTAAATCGATTTCAGCAAAAAGGGGATGATTTTTTGAAACACATTGTCATATATGATGAGACAAGGGTCCATCATTACAATCCAGAGTCAAAAATGGCGAGTAAGGAATGGTTAAGGAAGGATGAAAGTTTCCCAGTGAAGGCCAAAACCTGTCTGTCAGCCGAAAAGGTTCTTGGTTTCTTTTACTCAAGGGAAGTTTTACTCATTGATTTTCCCCACAATCAACTACGATGAATGCATCATTACAATCCAGAGTCAAAAATGGCGAGTAAGGAATGGTTAAGGAAGGATGAAAGTTTCCCAGTGAAGGCCAAAACCTGTCTGTCAGCCGAAAAGGTTCTTGGTTTCTTTTACCAAGGGATTTTCTTTTACCTCTGGATTTTCAATCCAGGGTCCATCATTACAATCCAGAGTCAAAAATGGCGAGTAAGGAATGGTTAAGGAAGGATGAAAGTTTCCCAGTGAAGGCCAAAACCTGTCTGTCAGCCGAAAAGGTTCTTGGTTTCTTTTACTCAAGGGAAGTTTTACTCATTGATTTTCCCCACAATCAACTACGATGAATGCAGCTTACTATTGCCTATTGCCAACTGCTGCAGTCAAAAGACTGACTATGGCCATCAGAGATGTCATCCTTCTTCAAGATGCCACGCTGTACACCACAATTTTGACAAGGTATAAATTGGAAAAAATGCACTGGGAAACTCTCGACCACTCTCTCTACAGTCCAGATTTTCCCCTCTGTGACTGTTTTTTGTTTGTGCCCTTGAAAGAATCACTTGGAGGGGAACGATTTAAAAACAATGAAGACATCAAGGAGCACGTGCGCAATGAGTTGACAATTTGTCCTCCAACTTTTTATGAAGAAGACATATTCAATCTTTCAAATCGTTGGGAAAAGTCTGTAGATCATGCAGGAGACTATATAGAGAAATGAAGTTAGGAATTGTGTATATTATTAATCAATAAATTTATTTTAAAAAATTACCGTTTATATATGATTCATTCTTACAACAACTATGTCAAGTTTAGTTAATCCCTAACTACTTGTATTCACAGGTCGAATATACTAATATGTAAGTGTATATATCTGTAGCAACAAATCATTAAAAAATATAAATTATAATAAAAATAAATTACCGATAAAGGTTACAAAATATCTACATTAATGTGAACACAGGTGTTATTCAATAAAAAGTAACTTTAGAAAAAAAATTATACAATTTGTGAATATCTAGTAATTAATATATCCTTTATTCTTAATAAAAGAACACAATTCGGCATTGATTCAACAAGAGCACTACACATTTTTTTGATTTCATTATGAAACCATACCGATATTACTGCTTTAATCAGATCAAATTTAATGAAGCAATTCATTTTTAAGTTTTTTTTTTACTATTGCCAAAGATTCTCCAATTGGGTTTAAGTCTTTGGGGAGTTGCCTGGCCACGGAAGCATTTTAATGTTTCATTCTTCAAAACATTTTTACACTTTTTTGGCAGTATGGCATTGCGCCAAATGTTGACAGAACACTTAGACAAGATTGCTTTGTAGGAATTTGTTTTGAAGTTGTGTCACAACCCTTTCCTTCAGAATCTTGATATATTCATTACTTTTCAACATACCATCTACTTGAAATAATGAACAAGGGCCTTCAAATATGAAACAACCCCAAAAAACTTCCTTTTTTTCTAGGGATGTTTCATTGTTAGATGAGTCAGTGATGTATTTTCATCTGATACTTTTCTAACGAATAAAACCCTTTGTCCCTGAATATAAAAATGCAACTTCTCTGAAAACATAACATTTTTCCAGCATTCTTCAGTCCAGTTAGCATGTGCTTTGGGCGCACAAGAGCCTTTTTTTGCACCCTGCTGGAGTTAAAAGCTACTTATTAGCTGGCCAATGAGCTTTCTGTCCATCTGAGAGAAGTCGGCATCTAACAGCTGACATGTATATCTGTTCCACTGGTTGCTAATTCTTAATTTAAATCAACAGCAAATAATTTTGGATCAAGTTTACTTTTTCTCACTAATAACCAATCTTATGTTGGAGTAGTTTTCCTTTCACGGCCACATTTACCTTTCCTTTGAAAAAGGACCAGTTTCCTTAATTTCTTTTAGAATAGCATTCACTGTCTCTAATCCAACAACACACTAAGAAGCTATCAGTCGTGGCATACTCGTAGGCTCGAAAAGAGAAAGAATTTTCAAACACTTTCTTGGAGTTTTGTTATATATTCAAGACGCAACAAAAAAAATACAAAAATATGATTTTATAATAAAAAATATAATAGCTTTTATAAAATTTTATTTATAACATGGAAATTGCTAAATAAAAAAAAAAAACCAATAACCTCACATTACACAGACAACTTGAAGAATGGGTGTGATCAAGCAGTGTAGCCACAAATTAGAAATAAACAAATGAAATTCTGTTAGGATTAATTTGCACGCTACTGTATATAAAGTGCCATAACCGTAATGTTTGTATGCAACCTCACACAAGATAAAATCACTATTTAAACTGGCATAGTCATTCTTACGATGACCAGCCAAACATATAGCTGCACATTGGCAAGCAGAGTCTATTGAATGCTAATGTTCAGTTCTGCTAGAAACACTATCACTAAATCTACAACAAGGACTGACTTAATAACAAACACCATAACTTCAGAGAAAGCTACTATTACTATTGCTTCTTGATCTAAGTACTATATATCACACATAATAAATAGAAAAAATAAAGAAAAAAATTATCATATCCCCTCTGTTGTAAAATAATGTACTATATACTTTCCCTACTCTATGGGGGATAAATTACAACAGAATAGGACACCATTTACTAAGTAATGCAATTCAAACACAACTATATAAATTTGATTACTGTAAGTTAACCAATTTTATTCTCAGAAGAAGAGTATATAAAGTACTCATTATGACATACACTGACTTGTACTGCACAACGGAATAAGATGAATTATATTCTACACAGAAGGAAAGTGTTTAGACTTAGATTTTAAAATGTCTGCCATCAATATAGAAATTACTTGAAAAAACTGAAAACAGGTATGTAAGATCAGGCTGATTTTAAAATGGTGATGCAGCAGCAACATCCCAAGATCTTCTTGGTCACCAGACACGTCCACTTCCTCTGGGGCTAGCTTAAAAATTAAATTTTTATTTTAAAAAGTATACGCAAAAAAGGTGAAACTGTTAACACAAAAATTTTAAAGCCAGGCAAAGTGTGCTCACAATAAGAGGAAGCACTTGGATCATGTAATTTTTAAGACAAAAATACTATAAAATAAGCACAAATGGCATGCTTTTGTTTAAAATTATGTTAGTTAACCATTTACGACTAAAACAACTGGCTTTCTTTAATGATTTCAAAAACGTTCTATTTCGCTGCCACATCCTAACAATTTTCATCATAAGCTCTACTATTTTATGTATTTTTTTTTTAAATTATCATTTTAATAATGTATACTAATGCAACAAGTCATGTGATAATCCCCCCATTCCTATGTTCACACTACAAAAAATAATACAACTAACCTGAACTGACTTAACTTCAAAGCAGAAGTTAAAGTATTTATCGGTACAGGAGGGCAGTTTTCAATCATAATAGTCACAATACCAACAAGATCTTGAATGTGTTGATGTTTTCGACTTGACTCAGGCATTGCTAAGGTGCGAGACAAAGCTGATTTTACCTATTTAAAATAAAAAAAATATCTTCAGGATTAAATTTGTTATGACCAGCTGTTAATATGTAAAATATTTAATACAATTATACAAATACATATACATAATTAGTAACTGATAATACATTACCTTTGTATAATCCCTAATCTTTAACATGTACAGCATTAAGAAATTGAAAATTTTGCTGTATTTATAAAATTTTATTTTCCTATAACCTTGTAAACCTACACAGCATGAAGATTCAACACCCTTCATTTATAAAAGTTTTGTCATCTCATTCAACACTTAATGGTTACAGCAAAATTTGGAATCCAATCATATCTTCAGGAATCACTTGTAAATTTCAGGATGTGCCTACATCACTAATAGGTAACTTTGTTTAATGTTACCTACTTACAGCTAACAGAATTGTTTTTACCTTCCAATCTTCACACTTTATCACATATTTAGTCAACACATAGCTTGTTCTTTATTTGTGTTTCAATTTTCTCTTTTCAAGTTTTTATGACAAGGTTTTCTTAAATTTTTTTCATCATCTTTTTCAATCAAATCATCCATTATCACTTGCAGGATGCTATGTTCTTCATTATGAACAGCACCAATGTGTTACTTTAGCTATCTTAACTCATAACATTCATCCTGTAAACATCACAAATTTGCCTGTGAATTTCAACCATAGTTTTTCCCTGATCAAAAATCAGATCACTCCTCACATTTCAAACTATCCAGGATCAGAAATTGTACCATTCATTACAAATGGATGAATATAAACAACTAATAACAAAATGACCTAACTATTGTTGCTAACAGCTTACTATTGTTTGAAATAACTAATCTACACAAGCAGAATCTGTCTTCATCACATATAAAAATGGCAAATTTAAAATGAACCTTACTCTAAAAACACATCTCAGTATTATTACTCAGACATATATTAAACTGTGATCAAAGATTTAAACACAAGCAGTCAATAAAAAAAATCTCCATTAGTAGTATATCCCACACTGCAATGTGGGATTTCTTAACTAAGAAATTAACCTTCTTAGTAAGAAAGTGAATGGTTCCCACAATGCAATTAGTAGAAGTTAACCTTCTTAGTAAGAACATAAATGGTTAAGAAGTTTACCATTTAGTAAAAGTCACTTTGCTTCTAAATTACGTTATAATTTTCACCAAGGTGAAACCTTAAGAAAACTATCTTTTAGGTATAAAATATTTGTCAACAGTTTAAAAAAAAAAAAATATATATATATATATATGTATATATTATTTTTTTAAATCAATTCTTCAGAGTACAGTAAAGTAAGTTAAATGGACAACATGCATCAACTGCTTTACTTAAAATTAGTTTTATTTGATTTTAATTTTAATTTTTGGTTTATAAATTTAATTTGATTTTACGCCTTGACATCATATTTTTACATATGTAAAAAATGTTACAATTTAATTTTTAATGTTAATTTTAATTAATTTTCATATTTTTAATAAAATAAATAAAATAAGCATGTATATATACTATAATAATAATAATAATAATAATATGAATTTTAATTTTCACAGTTTCATAAAAATAATAACTATGAAACATCATAAATAAGTATGAATATAATCATTTAAAATACCTCAGATACTAGCGTTAATTGTGCATCTGGTGAATGGTTGCACGAAGACAGTGCAGCAATGAGGCCCCTAGCCATATTTGGTAATTCATGATCAGTCATTCCATCTCTGGTAGGCATAAGATGGTCCAAAACAAATGCAATTGCGCTGCAATCCTAAAACCAATGATTTAAAAAAATAATTATTCTTAATTACTAATATAACAATTAGTTCATATAATTAGTAGCCATGCAGTATATTAATGAATATATAATTATTTAAGAAAAATAATTAATGAAAAATAAGTCAAGAAGCTACAAAGCATATTGACACTTTTGTTTTTTAATGTATCTGTTCATTTTTTTTTTCCATTAAAAAATCAGTATGCCAATTGTATTAACAAAAAGTGACAAACTGATTGAAATTTGCAGTGAAGCTATCTTTTAATCACCGCAAAAGAAAATTCCTCATACAAATCTGTTGACTGCAGGTTTGTAACAAGAATAAATGGGACCAAAATTTACAACATGTGTAAAGCTTATATAAAAATGATTGCTGCAAATTTATCAAATGTGTCAAGTAAACTTTGATTTTCTTGATAAAGTTTTGATTAAGGTTTTCTTTAAATATATCATTACAATTTTAACTAAGGATGCGTTTATAGCAGTTCAAAATAGTAAAATAATTTATAAATTTGTATAATACTTTTTTTCTTAACATCTCAATTGTTAAATAAACAAGAAAAGGGGTGGTGTCAAATTAATAAGAAAGTACATATGATCAAGCAATGTAGACAATGTCGAAAGAAGCAAACAAAATTTGTTTCCACATTAATATGCACATAGTATAGATTTATTTCTGTTTGAATTTGCAGGTCTAAATAGGTCATACATTAATATTCTCTTTCAAGAATATATGTTGGCTTCTACACCAAAAACTTGGGGATTTAATTACTACTATAGCATTTCATGATTTCTATCAGCTGCACATAAGACAAATAATATACTACGCCCTACGTAATAATAATGAAAATAAGAAGCAATCAAACAAGGGCTATTCACCACTTGCATAAAAAAAAATTGCTAAAGAAAAACAGTTTATTCAGAAAGTAGATTATATTATGCAATATGACAGGAAAAAGGTGAAAAATTATGCTAATACTAATTCTCATTCTAAAAACAAAAGATATATAAATACAAGAATTTGTTAAGAAATAACAAAGAAAATTTAAAAATACTACATTTAGATAAAGAATTAATATTTCATTCAGTTAATAAAATAGCATCAAGAAGGTTCTGACAATAGAAAACCTTTAGTCCATATATAACAAAAATAAGCCCTCACCTCTTTAATCATTTCAACCTCATTGGCTGAATACGCATATTCTGTAATCAGCTTGGCAATAGTTGTATATGATCTAACTGCATCACCTAAAATTTTAAGTATAGCTGACTTTGAAAGTAATGGAAGTTTCTTCATTTTTTCCTGAAACATAATAAACATTAAAATTACTAATAAAGATATATAATATTTAGTAATATTAGACATTAATTTTATATATATATTCAATATTAACTGAAACTTAATCACCAAAGCACAGTGGTCAATATGTTGATGGATTATTTGACTTTCAAAAAAAAACTTCAACTGGATTCACAATTGGATCAATTTAAGAAAAATAGATCTTGCACAGAGCAAATATCTAATTTCAAAAATACTATGGCACATTGTAAATGTCAAAAATGAATGCATGTTATAACTTCTATTGATTTTCAAAAAGCGCATGATTCAGTAGGTAGAACATTACTTTTTTCAGCATTAATAGAATTAGATTTAGATAACAAGATGACAAACTTAATCAAAGAAACTTTAACTAACACATAATCTTAAAATAAAATCACTGGGAAAATTATCAAATCATTTTCCCATTGAAATCGGTATGAGATAAGGAAATGGACTTTCTCTACTACTTTTTAACTGTGCTCTTGAAAAGATAGTTAGAAAATGGAAAAAAAATTTAGACAAAAATAGTGAAATAAGCCTTGGAGCTAAAGGACAATAGATTAACTATTTATTTAGCTTTTGCTGATGATATGGCATTATTAGCTAAAAACTGGAATGAAGTTGAACAACAAATTAGAGAATTCAAAAAAAAGCAAGCTGCTAAAGTGGGACTAACCATCGCGTTTGAGAAAACAAAAATTTTGACTAATGATAAAACTGTCCGAACTTCCTTATATAAATAATAAAAAAATACAAAAAGTGGATAATCTCATATATCTTGGAGAACAGATCAGTTTGAATTCTTTAGATAAAAAACTTAGAAAAAAAAAAAGAAAAAAAGTTAAAGAAAAGAAAAAAGTTAAAGCTAATAAAATTGGATTAGCTTTCCAGCTAACAAAAAACACATGTAACAAACAGTCTTTATCATGGAACTTAAAATTTTTACTCTATAAAACTGTGATAAAGCTGGAAGCACTCCATCTGGCAGAAACCCTAAGATTGCAACAAAGGTCTAATAGAAAATCTATGGAAAAAAAAGAAAGAAAAATTATACAACAAATTTTAGTACCTAAATTTCAAAATAATCAGGTAAAATTAATTCCAAATAACAAACTTCATACAAAAATGTTAAAACTGTACGAAACAATAAGGAAAACACGAATTGATTTTACTCCCAATTATTTAGAATGAATAACAGTAGATTGATAAAAACAAATTTTTGATTTCTTCTTAAGTAAAAAATCTGAAGGCAAATGGTTCACACAGGTCCAAGAAGACCTAAAAGAACTGAAGAAATTATAAAAGAAATTGAAATTTTATGCAGAACATTAAAAGATGAAAATAAAATATTCCAGAAAGCGCCAAAACATAAAAAAAAACAGAGGTGAACTTTCTGAAAAACAAAGGAAAGAAATATCAGAAAGAATGAAGATGTACTGTACTGGGCAGTCAAAAAAAAAAAAAAAAACAGAAAAAAGATCTAAAAAAAAGAAAAATAATCTAACATGTTCCAACATGAACTATTCAGGGGAAAAAATCTATTAAATAAACCAACTAAGCAGTTTATTTGATCATGATAACGATCACGGATAAACTTGAAGATCTAGTCAACAACCTTAAACAAATCGCAGAATTAGCCCCAATAAAATCCCATAAAAAAATCAATGTTAGAACAGTGAATGTGACAAAACAGTGGAGAAAAGACATCAAGCATGGCTATTTCACCAATCCCAAAAATCAGAAACATTCTTCCAAAATCTAGTAAAAGAAAAGAAACCACCCAAACTATAAGGAGAATAACAAGACAACATCACAAGACACACTAAGGTCAACAGAAGAAGAATTCAATAAAACACAGTCGAGAGAATACTACAGAACTTTAAAAAATAAGCTCCAAAAATACGAACCCCCAACCCAACTAATAAAGAATGAAAATGGTAAACTGGTCCATAACAATAAAGACAACACAGAAATCCTAGCTAAATATTTTTAAAAACTCCTAAATTGCAAAGAGCCAACTGAACTCCTAAACTTCAACACAAACACCACCAGAAAACATCAACCCTCCCATAAATAAAAGAAGACACAAAATAAAAGAAGTCTACTAAGCACTGGGTGAGATGAATAAAAAAGTAACAGGAGATCAGACTTTTGTAGAGATCTGGAAACATGCAGGAAGATCAGCAAAAACTGCCCTTCATCTATAGTTTGTCAACATCTGGTTAAAAAAAGAACTACTAGAATAATGGATGACAGCCCTCATCCATCTGCTATACAAAAAAGGGAGCAAAAAAGACCCTAACAATTACAGAGGAATCTCACTCCTAGATACAACATACAAAATTCTTTCATCCTCAACAGGATGGGTTCACAATTCGAGAAAGAACTAGGAGAATACTACAGAGGTTTCAGAACCTGAAAGAGCTGTCAAGACTAGATCATGAGTCTCAAGCTAATAATCAATCGATTACAACAGGAAAATAAATGGAAACATGGTGATAACATTTGTAAATTTCAAGAAAGCTTATGACTGCAACCAGAGAATCCCTACCAAAAAATTCTGAGACACCTCAGACTACATACAAAATTAAAAACAAGATAAAACTGACCCTCACAAACACTAAGTCAAAGGTAAAATTCAGAGGCAAGCTCTCAGAACCATTTGAGATCAAAATAGGACTGCACCAAGGCAATGAGCTCTCACTGCTATTATTCAGAAATGTTAACGAGGGAATGACTCAAAAAATGCCCTCCAAAAGTAAAAATAAGCCAAAAAATCAAAACAGACTATCTTGGTTTCACCGACGACTTGGCAATGTTAGGAAATGACACTGTTGAAACTAAATCAAAGATATTAGAACTTCAAAACATTGCAAATAAAATTGGCGTCAAAAAACCATTCAAAAAGACAGAAATTATGCCCCAAAAACCAATACAATTAAAAGAAGTAAACATAAACTGTAATAAAATCAAAACAGTAACCCAGTTTAAATACCTCGAGAAATAATAACAAAAAAACCTAAAAGAAAAAACTTTGATCCAAATAAGAACCAAACTAGCTAAAGCTAAAAAATTAACCTGGTACACTTACAATAAAAAATGCCTATCAATAAACACAAAAATAAAACATTCCAACAAAGTTATAAAACCAGATGCCACTTATGCAGCAGAAGTACTGTTCCACCTGAATGACCAAAGCCAGACAAACTCCAAAAAACTGAAAGAACCTGCATCATCAATAAAAAGTACCAGAAAGGCAGGCATTGGTGGAGTGTGTCCAACAAAGTCGTGTACAGAGTTAAAACCCATCACTGATACCATGAATAAATGGAGACTAGGATTATTTAGACATATCATGAAGATACAAAATTCAAGACTTCTGAAACAGCTAGTACAGTACAATCTCGACTAAAAAAACACCAAGGCAGGATGCAGATGGATTAGAGAAATAAGAGAGGATCTGAAGGAAATTGACCTTACACCAGAAGACACCACAGATAAGATAAAATGAAATAAGAAAATAAAGAACAAAAACACTCGCTTCATACTCACAGGAAAATTCAAAACACGAACCCTTTTCAACAAACTAGAAAGGGTAAAAATATCGGAACATACAAAAAAGTACGGGAAGGACCTCTCGGTCCAAACAGTTTCATTGAAGAGACTTGGATAATGGACTGACTGACCCACCGGGTTGGTCTAGTGGTGAACGCGTCTTCCCAAATCAGCTGATTTGGAAGCCGAGAGTTCCAGCGTTCAAGTCCTAGTAAAGCCAGTTATTTTTACATGGATTTGAATACTAGATCGTGGATACCGGTGTTCTTTGGTGGTTGGGTTTCAATTAACCACACATCTCAGGAATGGTCGAACTGAGAATGTACAAGACTACACTTCATTTACACTCATACATATCATCCTCATTCATCCTCTGAAGTATTATCTAAACGGTAGTTACCGGAGGCTAAACAGGAAAAGAAAGGATAATGGACTGACTAAACTGATCCTATGTGGTCATAAAAAATAATAATAATAAAAAAGCCACCTAAGTACAGAATATTAGATAAGACGTAAAGACATATCTTACCTCAATTTTTCAATAAGTACTTTCGCAGGATTCCACATTCTCTGTAATGAAGATCATACTCATTGTGACTCAAGATGTGTGAAATAAGAATCTAGTATAAGTATAGAAATCCCAGTACTGGAATCTAGCGTCCAGTACTGGGCAGTAGAGTTACGTGTTCATCCATAACTAAATTCAAGATTACACACAGTAACAATTTCAGCAATTTCTAAATTCTAATTTTTAAAAAACAATTATTTTTAGTATAATTATAGAATTAGATACAAACTGAAGATGTGGGATCCCATGAAAATCATTTCTTAGTAATAATTTAGTTAAGTTTACTTATCTGTTTACTGTGTTTTGAAGGTTTAAGTTTCATTTGATATTAATTAAATATATATATATTTTAAAGTAGTTAGTAACATTAATCATGAGTTTGTTTTTATAAGTGACAAACTCCAATTTTTTTTAAAACAAAAGATCCAATGAAAGAAAATCTTTGTAAAAGTTATCAACTATGAAGAAATTACACACTCCAGATGTTTTCTTATTTTTATATATGCTCTATATTCATCAACCAAAAATAACATGAATCAAACAGTAATGAAATGCTAATTCACACTACAGTAATCCCTTGCTATTCGCAGGGGTTCCACTCCGTGTAAATAGTGCGAATAACAAAACCGTGAATACCAAAACCAAATTTATATGGCAAAAAGGGGATTACATTCTTAAAAAACCCGAATATCAATTTTATACACTAAAGTACTTATTTAAAAACTATGTACTGCTATATGCTAAACATACTATATGCTAATGTATGAGTAATAAATATAAATAAATATTTTTAAATTACGTACAGTACAGTATTCTATCTTTATTCACCTCATGTTTTTATTTTAATTTTGAACAATGAAAAACCGTAAACACTAAACACTAAGAAGAGAATGTTTTAACAACATAATGTAGACCTACGTTAACTTACTTTATTCTTTTAAAAAAAAACTCTAAATTTTTCTTTGTTTTTAGTTCTATGGTGCTAATGCTGTTTCATACTGGCATTTAAAATTTATTGACTGCTCTAGAAAAGGATCAGTTACAGAAACCTTCATTAACTGCCTAGCTGGACAAAAGATTTAGTTTACAGATTTTAAGTTTAGTAATTCACTTCTAACTTCTTTTTTCTTCATCTTCAGGAATAGGTAAAAAGCAGCAGTTTTGTTTTCTTTGTATTTTCAATTTTAATTTTTTCTTAACAATGTTGGGCACAAACTCAGCCACTGTGCATTGATCATTGATGATTTATTTCATCAACTGACGGCTTAATGTTTCCAATGGAATCTACAATGGTGTAATTTTTCCACCACCAACTCACAATCAATGAATTATCCACCTCTGTTTCACTTATCAATTCGCTAAAAGTTCACCATAGATAATAGATTTAGAAAGCAGCGATGATCCCTTAATCCAAAGGTTGAACTAGAGCTGACATATTTGGTGGCAAAAATACTACTTCTACATTAGGAAACAAAAATCTTATTTCTTCTGGATGTCCTAGAGCATTATAAATTAAAACAAGAATTTTAAATGGCAAAGACTTTGTTTTCAGACAAAGTTCATCATGTTTTGCAAAAATATGAAACCACTCAATAAAAAGAGATGCTGTTACCCACGCTTATTGTTTTGTTTTCCATAAAACTGGTAAATTATTTGTATAATTTTTAAATTTGTTTGCAGTTTAACCAGTAAAATTCACTCTTTAGAAAACTGGGAGAGGCAACCACGAGTAAGTTAAAACCACGAACGCCAAACCCACAAATAGTGATGGATTACTATATTTAAAAATCACTGCTAACTCAATAAATAACCAAATGTACCTTATTCATTAAGACTACAGATACATCATACAGGGGAAAATACGGATTAAATTTTTTTATTAAATCACTGACAATCTCACTGAAATATTCACACAACTTAAGTCCGACTTAATTTATACAAAAATATAACAACTTGTTAATGTTTATTAACTCATTAAAAGATGCATAGTTCGCACAACAAACTTACTCAGAGTAACTCTATTACAATACAGCTTAAAAATTCTGAATAAGATGTATTTGTCACAATTCTCCAACAAATCAACTAGACTTACAATCTTTGTAATAGATTTCAATGTTTTAGATTTAGTAAATAAGTCTGAATTTTTTCTGAGATTTACCTCAACAGCCATATCCAGACGGTGCTTCAAATTAGGATGTCAAATGATCTACCTAATTTTTCATTAATTCATTAACTTCAGATTAAGAGGCTTTAGATAAAATAAAAAATAAAAAAACGTAATAATAATTACTAACTTTCATTCAAAATTACAAAAAAATTACATAGTTCAATATATTACCAGTTAAGAATTACAAGAAATAAAGATGAAAATTGGAAAAACCAATAGAATTTTCTTTATAAATAGGTGAACTACAATAAATAATGGTTTAAAAAAAATAGAGCTGATAATGTTCAGAGTATTCTATTCTGTACTGGTTCCAGTGTAACCCCAGTAAGATGTGACAATACAGAACAGATATTTTTAAATATCTCACTGATATTTCTATAACATATTCTGGATTATAAAACAAAAGATTTTATTAATATGAAAAATAAAAAAGAACTTATTTTTAATTCAAATCACATTTCTTCCATGAAACAAGAAATAATTTTTTTTTTTAGATTTAAATGGTTCAAGGTTTTTTTTTATAATGTAGCTAAATTCAGTCTTCCACATTAAAATTCTGATTGCTATGCACAAGTGTTATTTTATTAAATAAAAATTCATTATTGATAATTAATTACAATCAAACTGATTTTTTACTTAAACAGTTTATTTATAAACTTAACATGAAATCTAGATGTGAAGCTTTAACCACCAAATTCTGTTTAGATAGCAGAATATAAGCACTTTTTTTATTTCAAGAATTATTCTGGCATTTACTACTATATTTCAATAAATAAAAATAGGAATTATTTTTGTTTATTACATTTTAAATGGCATCAATTGCAATATTCATTAACCAATAATAATTGCAAACATGCAAGAAAACTGCACTTAGTGTTTTTAATGTTCGCGACCTACTTACACAAACAGGACAGTTAACTATATATACATTAGACCTCAGGTATTTTACATCACATACTTTAATTTCTAGGATGCTATTTCTTAAATATTTTATGGTTTGCCAAACCTTCAGATCATAAGGACTATTATTTCTTAGACTTACTCAGAGCCCAGTATTACTAATAATATTATTTTCTAAATACAAATTGTACTCAGTAATATCAAAGAAATAATCCTGATTCATGTTACAATTTATAAAAGTTAACTCCAAAATCATTAATATAAACTTAATACGAATATAAAAAACGTTATACTTTTTTAAATATTATGTTATTAAAACTTAAATATTTATACTTTTCAAAATATCTTAAAGACTAAATAAGAGGAATGTAGAGAGGAATGTCACAGAATGAATGAAATTAATACCCACATAAATGGGATATAGCACTGATTCCTACAAAACTATAGATTGTCATTTTCAAATTACCTAATTCTATGAATGAATTATGGAAAAAACATAATAAAGGAAAATTACGTTAAGTACAGAATTACTTACAGGTGCACTTGACGGCTGTTGGTCTGTTTGGAAAAGCTGAGCTGATTGATAAACTCCACCACTGTTTTGAGATTGTGCCTGAGCAACCATATAAAGTGGAAGCGAAGCATTCTGATGGACAGAAATAGTTGAACCAGAAGTACTTCCTCCATTTGGTGTGGCCTGATCGGCATTAAGAAGATCAGGAAATGAACTACTTTGGTTACCTGAATGAACAGCTCTTGATGCCTGCTCAAATCCTGTATCAATACATTAATGTCAAGAATTATTTAATAATCAATAATAATTTACACAATTAACAATAAATATAAAATAATAGAAATACTTAATAAATAAGAAAGAAAAACTAATCAATAAATAAATACTTAACTAAGTTAGAAATAGCAAATCTAGTAAAACAAAATAACTAAGATCTTGCAACATGCACAGTTAAAAACAGATTTGATTAAATTAGTGGGTTATCTGAAAATAAATATTTTTGGACTGACCTGATATTTAAATTCTTTAACAATATCCACCTAACATAAAAATCTGAAGCCCAACCATAATTAAGTAATCAGAGAAATTAGGACAATACATTTGTTAAATGTTTTCAACTATATTTTTTATTATAGAAAACAGATAATTAAAGATGCAAAAACAAAAATAACCAGTGTAGAAAGGAAAGATATGTACATAAAAATTGCATTACCAACAAAGAGGTTATTAGTATGGTATAAAGAAACAAACTTCAAAACAAGAGTAATCTGAGTAATTATAAGTATTCTATATGCCAACAAACATACCAAAATACACAATCTATGCAAAACATTAGGAACTTTTCAGTATGAAAAGTTCATATAAGATTATATATTCCTTCAAAATAAATTACAAAATTACTATACGTTCATAAACTTAAATGTAGAATATTTTGTGGCAGCAGTACTGTGTAGAAAAAAATCAACACTATACTATAATATATGTACATGCATAATTAAAAAAATGTTATATGCAATGAAATCCTGCGGTAACGGTAACAAATATCCTTTGATACTAATTTCTTATGATATTAGTTTGAGAGAGACATACGATGTGATGAGACGTTCTTGAAAAAATAAATTATAAAAAACATAGCTGGAACATATGTGGTGATTTGAAAGTTATAGCTGTTTTGTTACGCATGCAGTTACACTATATGTAAGTCCATTTGTTTTTTTTTGTAGACGAGTCAGCGGAGCTAAGGATAAACATTACGTTACCAAAGAGTGGAAGAAACGACACAACATAACTCCAAATGGGAAAAATATTACTCATGAGCCCTTAACTGAACCCAAAAAAATATTTTTACCCTCTCACCATATCAAGCTAGGACTAATGAAAAATTTTATAAAAGTAATGAAGGATAGTCCGGATTTTTGTACATCAGGCAGAAATTTCAGAATGTAAGTGAAGGAAAAATTAAAGAAGGAATATTTGTTGGTCTTCAAATAAGAGAGTTGGTTAAAGATGATATATTTAACTCGATGTTAATTAATGTAGAAAGCACAGCTTGGACTTCATTTAAGGACATTTGCAAAAATTTTCTCGGCAAACAAAAATCCGACAATTACCACTATATTGTTAATCAACTTCTTACTTCATATAGAGCTATGGGATGTAATATGTCTTGGAAATACATTTACTCCACTCACATTGGATTTTTTCACGGACAACCTTGGAGATGTAAGTGATGAACACGGTGAACATTTCCACAGACATTTCAGTGATAGAAAGCCACTCACTAAAGGGAAATGGAATACTAACATGCTAGCCAATTACTGTTGGACATTAATACGGGATGTGCCTGAGGCTATTTATAAAAGAAAAGCATCAGCAAAATCATTCTAACACAACACAGATATAGCCATGCAAAATTATAAATTTTACAGATTTTAACTATATTTTCCATTAATTTTTTTAAAAGTATAATCTATTTAAAACTAAGGGTGATAGAAAAATTGTATTTAGAGATCTGTAATTTATGTAAAAAAGCAATTAAAGAGATGGTATTACACTTAGAGAAACATTAAAAAAAAAATTTTGTCTATCAGTAATATAGTTTTAAGTAAAATATTCTGTGTATAATACAGCATTATAAAAAACACACATAAAACATAATATTCACAAAAAAATTACAAAAAGAAATACATAATATACATTATCTTTCCTAATTCACAGTCAAAGTAAACAGCCTCAAACTAGATACATCACAAATTCCAAAAAAAAAAACTATTTAAACATTACTAAATCAAGAACTGCAGCTTCTTTCTTTATTCGCATATACAGAAAAGAAAGAAGTTTGTTAACCTCAGATTAAAGAAAGACTAAATTTCTGAAGAGTATGAAATAAGCCAACAAGTTAGTTACAGTCATAAGACTAAAGCTTACAACTTCATTAAGGATTGGAATCCATAGAATAATTCAGATTCTATAAGATATTTCCATCCAAAAATATAAATAGGCCAACCACTATAAATGAACAGGCTAAAGACCTATTTGGAATCTGAACTGTCATTTCAAAAGAGAGTGAAACATAACACAATATATTAAAAAGCTGAATATTTTGATTTAAATTTTGCAATCTATTATACAGAAGACCAACACGACCTGACAGGATTATAATTACCCATACACCATCGTGATACTTTATTACAGGATGAACATTTTTATTCTAATGCAACATTAAATCCCTACTATTATTGTATTCATTAAATTTAACTTTTGTCCCATGAACAAAAATAATATTACTGGAAAAAATAATCACGATGCCAAAGAAATTTTGCCACTACAGAGATGAGTAGAATTACATCTGCTGCAACAGAAGAATTAAAATACATTACTTAAATAGGAATGTGAAGAAACGCACAAATATTGATGCTACTAGGAGAGCCCTAATAGCAAGATTTCATTGTATTTGGAAGACTAGCAGTCCTGCACCTTGTCAACCGAGACTGAAGAAAAGATCTTATAATAGCAACAAGCACAAATATATATTTTATGTAATAACTTCACAAGAATGTAATAAAAACATAAATAAACAAGCAAATAGCTTTTGTAACAGCAGTTTATCAAATGATAGTAATAAAAACTAAACAAGTTCAAACATGATTCCAATTATTTACATGTATATAAATTCTAGAACATACAATGAAATATATTATAATTATTTAATTTGAATTTTTTTTAAGCCACAAGATCAAACAGAATAAAGAAAAAATTCTATCAAATATGATGGAAAGTTGCAGGTTCTTAGTTTTAAATGGAAGGAGTGTATGTGATGCAAACTGTAAAGTTACTTTTACTGGAGATAAAAAGAGGAACATTGTAAATTCTATGCAATATAATTATATAGGTTTGTAATTCTTTTACGGTTTTAGAATTTTCACTATTATCGATCATTTACACTGTGCTTTGCTACTAGCTAATCCTAATTTGAGATTTAATAAAAGTTGTATTACTCAGAAGACACAAAAATTATTGGATCTTTAAACAGAATAACAAATCTTAAATTATAGGAATGAGTCTGAATATTTTATATTTTGTGTGATCAATCTCCGTATAAAATGTATAGTTAAAAGTTGGCAGTTATGAAGTATAACTTACTGTGAAGTAAAAAATACAGGTCTGATTCTACTACAAAAACATGCAATAAACCTTGATTTTCAAGTGTAAGGAAGCCGAGTTGAATATGAGGAGAAAGTTTAGATTAAGAAAATTAATGATTATATTGAAACTTTGTATAAGAATTTATTGTTCTGTTACGAGGTTACAGAGATATATCATACCTACTGCAAAAAATTTGTTAATGTAAAACATAATCTAGTTTTGTACAACCAAAATAATACTAAGGAATTTTGTTAGCAGTTTTAATTATTAAATGAAACCATTTAATATCATTTGGGATAGTGAATGTTCCTACGGGATGAAATGAATCCAATCAGAATTTTTATTAAAAAAAAAAGGGGGGGGGGGGGAGCTCACACTCACCTGATAACTGTTAAGGGTATTCATTGCCAAATGTAATTGTTAAGTTGTTTATTAAACTGACACAAAAGATTAACAGATCGGCTTGAGTGCAGGAATCCACTGAATAAGAACCAAAATGGGTTTTGTAAGAATGGCAGTTGTATCAATAGTATTTTTACTCTTTAATTGGTGATAACTGTAAATAGTTTATCTTTGCCAATTTGAGAAAATCGTTTAACAGTACCGATCATCAGTTATTTAGGTTCAAACTTACAATATAAGCAGGAAGCTAATTAAAATTATTAGAATCATAAAAATATATGCGTTAAATATACATGTTATTGCTACTAGCCGGGTTAATAATCATTATATAGTGCATATTAATATACCTATCAAGTATCTCAGTCAAACTGAATTTGTTCAAGCAAAATTTCTTAAATCCTTACTTCATTTATTAAGGCGGGTAAATGAACCGTATATAAGGTTAGGTGTGAATTCAGTCTGATTAAATTAAAACTTATGGCAATAAAA
Source organism: Lycorma delicatula (assembly GCF_047948215.1). Taxonomy (NCBI): domain Eukaryota; kingdom Metazoa; phylum Arthropoda; class Insecta; order Hemiptera; family Fulgoridae; genus Lycorma; species Lycorma delicatula. The sequence continues at coordinate 56,759,023 of NC_134458.1, forward strand.
AGGGTTTAAACCAATGGTGTAAGTTATTATGAATACCTAATAAAGGAATTCTAAAATTATGAATACCTAATAAAGGAATTCTAAAATTATATTACAATAAAGAGCTAATTGGCTGCAATATTTTTAGTAAGCATAACCAGTGGTCACAGTTAGAACAGTTGTATAAGGTTGGTTTTATATTATGACTGGAACAAGATACAGTGCAGTTATTGTAAGATAATGTAAATATCAAATTGTAAAAAATTAAGAGGATACTGATAAAATTTGGTGTTCTAGCTATAATGCATTTTATCAGTGTTTCAAGAATACTGTAACAGTAGAGGAATATACTATTAAGAGTACAGAGTTAAAAATAACAAAAATTATGTCAGTTATATATTAATTATCTGAAACATGGTTGTAATTATGTAAAAGTGAATATCAGAAATTACGCACATTAATTTTGTAATTTATTAAGAGATGCCACTTTGGTAGTTTTTCAGGAAAAATGAATGTTTTTTTTTTTAAATTGATTTTTCATAATTAAACTCAAAATAATAATTTTATAAATCACAATGTAATTTAACAATTTTAATATCTTTCCTTCACGATAATTTTATTTCATAATTAATTTTAATTTAGTATTATAAGTGCAGATGCTTAATCTATTTATACTTATATTTTATGAAATACTCTTTCCTTTGTTTTATTTAAAGCTTGTAATTTATGTTCCCATCTATTATTATATATGAAAAGGTTAGATTTATGTTTGAAGACAACTGTTTCTTTTTTGTTTACCAAACTCAACTGTAAAAGTTTAAACTTTTAAGGAGTAAATAAATATATAATACAGAAAAAGGATGATAATACTAATGCACATTTAGTTTCAATGCTATAAAAGCTTAATGAAGAGCAACGAGCACACTAAAATCTCACAAAAATAAATATCAATAAAGCCACTGAAATATAAGATATATATATATATAAATATATATATATAAAATATAAAAAAGCAAACTATCATGGCATGTAGGTGGTGAATTACGCAATTTAGTAGCAAAATAAAAAAATATTCTAATTTATATATGTATGTGGGTTAATGCAATGCAAAATTAAAATACCATTAAAAAATAACAAAACTGAAAGAAGTGAGTGATACAAGAGAAAAATATAAAAGATATCAGTATTTAATCACACCTCTTCCAGTTTGTTCCATACTATCCCAGTTGGAAGTAAATCCCGAAGTTTGATCTGCAAATGTAAATTCAAATTATATGACATCAGTTCATGTCATTTTATAAGTACCATTCTCAATATACAACTACAACAGCAGCATATTAAGTAATTTATAATGTAATATAATTTCATTATTTCTAAAGATTTTCAAACTTAACTACATATAAGTAGAACATCTGCAGGATTTATATAGGCTGTGTCATTATATTTGTGTATTGTATATTGTATCTGTAAACTACAATCACAAGCTTTCTGGACTTCAGAAAGATAGAAAAATGCAAAATTGGAGGGATTAAAAATTTCAAATTAACTAACACTTTATTTGGTTTGAAGGGGCTGTAAAACTTGCATTACACTGATGCAGCTGTGCAAGTGAATTTAAAAGTATTACTATACACACCCATTTTATGAGACTTCACCCAGCCCTTCGTGCCGGACAGTGAATCACACCACATGCTATTTCTCACAGTCAGATATATGTTAATAGACAAGAAATTTCAATCAATCTAGTCTGTTTAATTAATAAATTTTTAATTACAGCAGTGCACAATCAAACATCTATAACAAAAACTAAACACATTCAAACAGTACTTCAGTCATAAATCTTTTTTATTTTTTAAGACCTATGAATAAACTTTAACAAAGATTAAATGCTATATTTTAATGGTACATCATGAGGTCAACTCCAAGAAGACAAGGATGTAATTTAACTACATTTTTCTTAAATATTCTTAGAATGAGATAAAAAAAAGAGAAGCATGACAAATTTAAGAACATTGTATCATGAGAATTACAGAATGCAACCACCTTAAAATCAAAACATAAGTAAACTGATAAAAAATATTTCTAAAAGGAAAGAGCCTCAAGTTCAATTTTTAAAAAATACTATACTATAGATGATGGCCACAAAAAAATTATAAAACTTACTTTTATTCTAATAACTGCACTTAAAATCCTTTTTGGATTTTGTTGCTGCACCTCCAACTAACCAAGCTGGGTGCATACACACCATATTGAGGAAACTAATGCGATACAGAGTATTTCTGTTACCACTGACTATAATAGGGCCACTAGGTTTTGAATGTTTTATTGTTACTTGGAACTATTCATTATACAACACAGTAACTCCAAGTTAATTCAACTATTTTACAAACTCTGTTTAATATTTCTGCATCAGGTAATTTTTTTATTAGTTTCTTTTTTAATAGTTCAAGAGTTAAATTTTATTAATATGATAGACTGTAATAAATACTCATTTAAAACGTTTATTTGACTTACTTGTTGGAAGCATTGTTTTATAGGAAATTTTTAAATACTTTCTTCAAATAATTATAATAATATTAATAATTTACATTATAAAAATTGAAATATTAATAATTTACTTATATAACATAATTAAATTGCAAATAACCTATATTAATTTGCAAATAAAGATAAATTCATTACCTACATATACAGTACAAACAACAGCACAAAAATGAAAACCTACTCTAGTATAAGTGATGAGAACACCTGAGTGCATGTTTATAATAAAATTTGTTAGTTTATTTTTAAAATGAGGTACACCATTTCTTTTATAAATCTTCATACTTTTTGTTTGGATTAGAAATTTTTCAATGTAATTGCTTTCAACTGAGTAACGCAAGGTCCTACAATCTGACCATTTTAAGTCTTCGTTTCTTTGAGATTCATATATTGCCAAATACATTTTCATATCCTTATGAGATTTAGCAGTAAAGTTCTTGTTTAGGTAGAATGATAGAATGATATGCAATATGTCTACTAGAAATAAAATTGAAAGGACTCTTGCAATCTACTCTTTCAGACAAGCTGTAACATGATAGTAAATGAAATAAATGAATTCTGTAAATGATAATAAATGAGATAATTTTATCGGATCAAATGTGCTTGTATATGTGTTGATAAAAACTATACATCCACCTAATCTGCAACATTTTTGTCAAAACAAATTTAAGCCACCACTTTCATCATCAAATCTATTGCACTGCTATATATAAAAAGTTTGCTGAATGCACTGAAATGATTATTTTGCAAAATTCCAATTTACAGTATAACATAACTTTTCTATCTCAATTTATAGCATAACCAATGACAGATTTTGTTATATTAAAAATAATAATTAATAAGTAACTGTAACCAAGATGTAATTTTAAGTTTTAATTAGATAGTCAACAACATGGAATATATCACAGAAATTATGTTAGCTTTAAACACTTACCTCATAATTTATAAATATTGTATTAAACACATCCTACCAACAAAATAAGTGCATTAACACATTTATTAACTTACTGTGAGTTTTAATCAAACTTCTCAACAGAAAATGGTTGTAAATTTTGCTATAACTTACACAATTTTTAATAATTTTTTAATTTCATGGAAATATTTTGGTATTTATTTGAAGTAGTAATGCATTGACTCACATAAATGAAATATATAAGACCACAAAAATTTTTGTAGGAGAAATTAAATAATCTAAATAAATTTATAGATTATTATATGATTTAAAAGAAATAATAAAAAACTATACCTGGTGGGGGGTTAACAGTTGTTGTACCACCACCACTACCCTGTCTTGATCCAGTTGTACCATCTGAAGATGAAGACGAGGAAGAAGTTGGGGTCATATCACTGCAGATAGCTGAATCTCCTTTATCCTGACCATTTTCTTCCAAATCTTCATCATGAATAATTGCAAGAGCATTTAAAAGATCATAGACAGTTTGTCTAGATGTCTCTTCAATGCAGACATGTGACATACTCTGCCTTCCTTCATTAGTCACAACTGATTTCATTAACAGACGAGTGTCCTCATCTTCGGCTATTAAAAAATTATAAAAATAATATTAACATACATTTTTTAAAGGTATATTCCTAACAAAAAAATAATATGTATGAAATAACAGAATAGGATAAGATTAAAACTTGTTATATATAAAACAATATGCAAATAAGTGTCATATATATATATATACATACATACATACTTTACAAAAAAAAATCACTGGAGGGGATGTTCAAACAGGTCTGATCTTAGAACTCAGCTAAGAGCAACGAGACTCTTCTGAGTTTCCTATTGAAAATTGTGTTATTAAAAAGACAACTAAAAATGATATTTAGATTATTTACTGTATCTTTAGTCAATACATTTAGACATATAGCAAATTTTTTATTTAAAAAAATAAATAAAAATATTAGAGGAAAGTAGTAAGTAAACTAAAAATATTTTGTATTGAAATAGTAATATGGGTTAAGCAGTTTTCCACTAAATTATTATTTTAATAGAATGGTAAAGGAATACCACAGAGAACAAACTACATTAAAACAGAATAACTTGACTCAAAACAAAACAGAAGTCAATCACATCTTACACAGTTTAATTCAGCTGCGCCAAATGAATTAAACTATTATGTTGGGGTTAATTGTCAAATTCAGTTTGCAATTAACTAATACTAAAATATACTAATAGTCAGTAAAATTATGAAAACATATTCAATTCAATTTATTTAGGAACTCAAATGTCACACGATATAACTCTATAAATAGAGTAAATCAGTTCTGCTGAGAGTTAGACCCTGTGTGCAGACCTGGATATAAAAATTATAAAGATATACTAAATAAATAAGAACATAAAAAAAATAAACACACACACACACTTAATTTAAATTTACATTTACATCTAAACATATATATAAATTTAATTTTACACCTTAATCAAAAAAATAGCGCACACCCTTTGTTTAACAGAATCATAATGAAAGAATTTACTACACAAATACAATTACAACAGTACTGTAAATAAAAAAATATGCAAACAATTAATTCATCAGTTTGAAGAGCTTGCAAAAACCCATTAGAAATGATATTTAAATGATAAATAAAAAATAAAATAAATTCTTAAATTTTTTTACTAGACTTAAATATAAAAATTGGATATAATCAGTTTTAGATAAAAAGTAAATTAATACAAGTTTTCATTACAACCTTATCAAGGCACATTTATCTAAGCGACGGTCACCAAACATTTTTTCTACATGAACATAACAACCTAACACAACTCAGTTAAACAGGAACTGAGCATTATACTAATTGCAACAAAGGCAAAATTAATGGTTGATTACAAGTCAGAAATTTAAATCATTTTAATTATGGATCAATAATTAAATATGCACTTTAAAAAATTCAAAAACTTGAGAAATCTTTAAATATTATATTTAGGACAAGGTTTAAATTAACTACGGTTCAAAATTAAATAATAAAACAAAAAAATTAAAAAAGATGACGTTATAAATAAGTCAAATTCCACAAGAACTTCATAGTCGGGTTAATTATGTATGTTTTATGCCAAATAAAATAAATATAGGCTACAAATTTTGGAATTACAGTTACGGTTACTGAATAAATAAAAAAATATATGCACAGCAAAGAAAAATAATATGGTTTTAACTTAACAATTTAAAAAAATAATTATATAATACACAAAAATATTCATAAGCAACATATAACATGCATTATTTATTCATACAACATCCAAAAGTGGATCACTCTACACACATTAAAAAAATTAGATAGCAGCCAAATATGTTTAAGAAAAAGATCTTAAAAGAAAATTAATTTTATAAGCCATTATTTACGAAAGTTTAATGCCATAATTATCAGAATCTTTTGTTGAAGTTACAATATCCTACTTTCAGTGTTTTAAAATTTCTACAGTAAGAAAAAAATTTCACAAGTAACTTGGGTTTCATTTCAATCAAGTTAAACTATAATACAAAATTGATGGGTTCTTTATTGTTGATATGATAAACAATCATTTAAAAAACCACTACTTCATAATTTGAAGATTTTCCCACGCTGTCTGATTTTTACTATACGGTGACATATCTTTGCTTACAAATCGTTGCTTTAAATGGTTCTGGACAGTGAGAGAACTAGAACATGCAGTCATATAAATATATGTTTTTATGATATACAGTAGTATAATATTAAAGATGTTCTTTTGAACTACAAGTCAACAGTTCTGTTGAAGTTGTAGTTATATAAATGAACAAATCATTACAAAATACAATTATTTTGATTATATATATATATATATATATAATACTAACACTGAAATAATACAAGTTATTATAAAACACACACACACACACACACACCCAACTGAGAGAGTGATAGGGGGAGGGGCGAGAAGGGGGGAGGGAGAGAGAGAGAGAGAGAGAGAGAATTATATTAAAGAATGAAAACAACTTCATGTTTCAAAACTGAAGTATAATAGGAGGTAAACAAGTGTAGATCTAGTTACAAAATTAATACTTTATGGTGTGTTTGAAATTTTTGTCCACCCTCATGGATCCGCCATACTGATTCAAACTCTCTCTCTATATATATATATATATATATATATATATATATATTTTTTAGGAAGGTGAGTATATGATACATGATTTTAATGAAGAGTTTCATGAAAAAAATTTTGTTTTAGAGTTATAAAGCAATCAAAGTTGCAAAAATAGAAAAAAACATTGTAGTATTAAAACGAGGTAAAATGCCCTGTAGTAACTTTTATTTTTATTATTATTATTACCTTAAAAATTACATCCAATAGCAATCTTTTAAACAGTTAATGTTGGAATTAATGTACTAAACACTAATAAGACTTTACAATAATAAATAACACTAATAATAATTTAATTGTTGCCCAAAATTTTCTAGAATATTTAGTAAAATTTTGCAGGCTAAAAAGTTGCAATAAGAATCTCCTGCAAGATTTCTATCTAAAATAAAAGGCCCTACAATACAATTACTCATGATTCCTGCCCAAACATTTACTTTCTCAGGGTACTGTATACAACCCTCCAACATCCACCTGGGATTATCACTGCTCCAGTATTGACAGCTATGTCTCTTCACATGGCCATTTAAATTTAACATAAACTTCATCTATAAACATTATTAAATTAGAAAATTTTGTGTTCCAAGTCTATATTTTGCATTATAATATCAAAAAATTCAACACGACAATAGAATAAAAAGTTCTTTGCACAAGAAGTAGCTTATAAGGATGAAAATTATTGCTTTTAAGAATTATGTTAACTGAAAAGTAACTAATATCAAATTGGATAACAGTTTTCTGAATCATTGGATGAGCATCTTCAACAAACATCTGCAAAACATCAAATGATTTCACATCATTAGTGGCAGTCTTTAGTCTCCTCGTGATGTGATGAAAATTTCTAACAGTACCAGTTACTTCAAATAGTTGTTCTTTCTTGGTCAGTCAATTTACTTATTGATTCTCAGTTTTTAAATTTAATAAATAAATCACATACCTCTTATAAAGGTCATACTCGATCAGTGTATGGATACTTCATCAATAGATTTATTCTTTCGTTTTCATTTTAAGGATGCATTATTACTTGATAAAGCTAAATGAATAAAGGAAAATAATAATTAGATTAATTTTAAAACTTTTAAAATTGTTTAAATTTTTTTTATTAAGAAATTTAGGACCAAAAACATGACCAAACTAAATTTTTAAATTAAATATTGTAATAATTGAAGTACGCGGTTCTCTCTAAAGTAAATACAGTTTCATTACAAAAAATTTTTTTCTTTATAAATATTAAAACTGTAAAAATATTTTATAAATATTTATTTCTTTAAATATTTAAAGCTTTATAAATATTTTTTTATTTCTCTTAAACTACGTAACTTATTCTACTTCTCCATATAATCCCCACATGGATTAAGATATTTATCGTAGCAATACACCAGCTTCAATATACCCTCATTGTATTCTTCTGCCACCAATCCATTCAGCCAATGATTAATAGCATTTTTAAGTTCATCGTCAGCCACGAATTGCTTACCACTTAAAAATTCTTTCAAATTCCCCAAAAAAAATGGTAATCAGAAGGAACTAAGTCTGGTCTATATGGTGGGTGATCGTAAATTTCCCATCCAAATATTCTCAGTAAATCACGTGTCAGACCCGCAACCATGTGGGATGTTCATTACCGTGCAGCAGGACAATACTGTCCATCAGCCGCCCACGTTGCCAATTTTAAATGGCACGCCATAATTTACATAAAGTTTTGAAGTAAGCTTCTGCATTTATAGTCGTTCCACATGGCACGAAATCAATTAGCAGGATGCCAAAATAATTCCAAAAGACTGTGGCAATCAGTTTGTGTCCAAATGGCTGTGGCTTGACCTTTTTGGTCTGGTTGGTGATTGAGGATGATGCCATTCACTTGACTGCCGTTTTCTCTCTGGCATGTAAAACAAAATCCAAGCTTCATCACTGGTAACAACTGAATTAAGAAACTCATCACCTTTTTCTGTGTAGTGCATAAAAAATCCAAAGCAGATCCCATTCGGATTTTTTTGACGTTCTGTTAAGACATGTGGCACCCATGTGTACAAACCTTTCTGAAGCCTAAATGGACATGAACAATGCAACCGATAACAGCTCTTGAAACATCAGGAAAAAGAAAGGCCAGGTAGGAAAATCACTGAGCAATGATCTTTCCTGATTTCATCATTGACGCATTCCAATAAGTACTAGGTGATTCTCAAGGGCCTCTGCAAATGTTCTTCATCATACACATTAATTCTGTTATTTCTAAACCTTTCACACAATTTTCAGATGTTTCTTTCATTTATTACATTATCACCACACACAGCAACCAACTGCCTATGAATTTTGGCCAGCTTAACATTTTGATGGTTGAAAAAAGGTATGACCTCCATGTATTTTACAGTCGGTGGCAACATCGATTTTCCTATTAATTTTATAATGTAATAACTCACATGTAATCAAAACTACTACAATACAACAACTTACAGACAATAATGCAGTGTGCGCATTACTAGTATTGGTATGAATGACACAGGTTCGCCAACCTTAAGGAGAGAAATTTCCCAGTGGTTTTTACTTGAGATATCCCTCGTAAATATCAGTCGATCTGTCATTTAATTTACAGTAGTACTGCAAAATATCAGTTGTATATCATTATTATTATTACACATTTTCACAGTTTTTTTCTTTTGCTGGTGACATTCCCTAAACTCGGAGAAACTTATACCGAGATTAGGCTTGCTATTGTGACTAAGTGCCTTCCAGGCAACATGGCAGATGTCAATTATCACGCTCCTTTGCATTAGCGCATGGGTCTTCCTCTGAATCTTCAGTTTTTCAAGACTGTTGTGCAAAGTAGATGGTATTATTCCCTCTGCAGACATAATTATTGGGATTATATAAACTTCTTTTTGATTCCACATTTCTTTAATTTCAAAAGCAAGATCTGTACATTTCTGCAGCTTCTCATTGTGTCTAATTGATGGGATGGCTACGTCTATTAGGTAAGTTACTTTTTCCATTTTGTCAGCTACTACTATATCTGGCTTATTACAGTTGATGGGTTTTGCTGTTACAAATCCTTGGTTTCAGAAAATCTTTGCATTGTTGTTCTCCAAAAAGGAGGCTGGTTCATAAGTATAGTAGGGCTTATTTTGAAACTCAAATTGTATCTGTTGCAGAGTTCTATGTGTACAATTTTTGCCACATTGTTGTGCCTCCTGGTGTACTCCGTCAGAGATAGAATCAAACAGCCAGTGATTATATGGTTTATTGTTTCATTGTGTTGCATACATAGCCTACTTTTGTTGTTTATATTTCCTTTAAGAATAAATATTTTAAAATTTCTTGTTGCTACTACTTGATCCTGAATGCTACATATAAACCCCTCCATCTCGGAATTAACTTTCCTTATACAAACCAATTATTTGAAGCTGCTTTGGTGACTCCTTCCTGGTCTAAATGGTACAAATATCTCCGATGCAACTCTTTTCTTCCCCAATCTAGAATTTTATCTGCATTGCTCTCTTTCTTGTGTTCTATGTTGTTAGACCTGTTGGTCAGGTTTAATGGCGTATAGTTTTGGTCTGCCACTACGATGGCTTGATAGAAGGTGTGTTGCTTGCTATGGAAGTAATCCTTTAAGTTTTCGTTCTAGCCGTAGCATAGATTTTTAATATCGAGTACTCTTCCACCTTCCTTTCTTGGGAGCGTGAATCTTTTTTTTGATGAGTGGATGTGGTGGGACTTTTCTTGGTAGAATATTTTTCTAGAGAATCTGTTCAACTCGTCTAAACTCTGTTTCACTGTACTTTATTATACCTAATGCATACATGAAAACTAGTACTGCATATGTGTTCACTGCCTTCACTTTATTTTCCCTTAAGTTCCAATTTTAAGATTAATTTTAGCCTCTTTTCATATGTTTTCTTAAGTTTTTCCTTAATGGCTTTGTGCTCCAATTTTATTGCTTGATTGCATCCTAGGTGCTTGTACATGTCCTCTTCTTTCATTGTTTATATCCTTCCTTGGGTCTGCAGGTTATAATTTTGTGACTGGTGGAACTTTCCCTTCACAATGGCGTTTATCTTGCATGTACTTATTCCTAGCTTCATTTCAATGTCTTCAGTGAACATTTTGACAAGTTTGAGCAGTTGCTGCAGCTGATGTTAAGTCCCTCCATAAATCTTTAAATCGTCCATGTAGAAAAGATGTGACAGTTTGTAATCTCCTGCTCGCGATTTTATATTGCAACCGTACTTTGACTTCTTTAACATGCTTGAGAGCGGGTTGACAGCCATACAGAACCAGAGCGGACTTGGGCGTCCCCTTGAATTATTCCTAACATTAACATTTAACAGTTTTCATAATCATTGTGTCCCACAATTTTACATTAAAATCATGTATCATATATTTTCCTATTTAAATAATAATAATTTTATTCAATACGGCATATCCAAGATGGTGGACAAAAATGTCAAATACACCTTAAAGTAGTAATTTTTTAATTATGTAGATTCGCACGTGTTACTACTTCCTATATATACTTAAATTGTATCAAATAAACTACCTATTACAGAATATTGAGGTAAGATATGTCTTATCTCAATATTCTATACTGTAATTTTCTACTATAATATTTATTTGATAGAATTTAAATATAATTTAAAAGTACAGAAGAATAATATGAATCTTAAAAAATGAATTTCAGTAGAATATATAGACATATACACACAGGTGTCCCAGGTGTTAGTCAAATTTAAGAAACTGATTTCAGATATCAAAATAAACAAAAAAAAAGTTCATGTGGATAAATGCCTTATCACACTTCATTTTCCTTCGATCTACCAAATAGTTTTTATTCAATAAAGAATTATATACTAAGAATGGATTGAAATATTTTAATGAAATTTGATTTACATGTACCCAACAATTTATTTTAAAAATAAATAAGTTTGAAAATTTTACCTTTGAAAATTCCAAAATGGCACCCATTAAAGGACACAAAAGGCACAATGAAGGAAGTGAAAATAGATACAAAATTGTCAACTGCATTTATTTTTCCAAACAAAAAAGAATACATGTTTTCACTAGTGAAAGTAAGCAAAAAACACAATTTCTTTAAAATGTCAAATATTTAAAACTAATTGTAGGAGAGGCCAACATTTAACCACATCAACATTTATTTAATTGCTTCTGCAAACTGACCGCAGAGTAATTTTCTGTTGCGCAAGTAAACTTTATTGTAAGGTTAACTGACATTTTATCATACAATAGCACCTGAGTATGTAAAAAAAGTTAAGTTAAAACCTATTAAAAACTTTCTTAATATATATAAATTAATTTTTTACTGAAGAAAAAGTGAAGAGAGATAAACCATTTCTTCCAGGTGAACTTTTTTTTTATTTTGATATCCTGAATCAGTTTCTTAAATTTGACCAACACTACTGGGACACCTTTATGTATAAATGTATGTGTATATATTATATATACAGTGTGATATTAAAGTTTGGAAATTGCTTCAAACAACTTAAAAGTGAATTTATTCATGCCCACCTGTAAAGCATGCTCAAGACTTAAAAATGCAAAAAACATATAATACAAAAATACTGAACAAATTTCCACTCAAGCAATTAGTATTTTAAAGTAAAATAGTGTTAATAATCGTTAAAAAAAAAACCAAGCACTACTTCCACTCATATCCAAGAAACCCTTGATTTTGTTGTTCTAAAACTGAAAACAAGAAGTAGGATGAGGAAAATACACAGGTAGAAGAATATATATACTAATTGTTGCTATCTTTTCAATTCTTTTCCACTTATTTAATTCTTTCAGAATGATGATATAATTTCAGGGTTTTGGCACTATCTGACTTCTTAATTGTACAGTTGTGCATCCTATTCGTCAAATAGGGACGAGTAGCTGTTTTCTGAACAAATTATAATAAAGGCAGAAATACAGAAGATATTTTTAATTTAGAAAGTTATATATTAACTGGAAAATAATTAAAGACTAGTCATAAAGAACCAGTTTCAAATAGGTAAATCAGACAGAACAAATTAAAATCACTTTAGGGACAAATTGTAAGAGTATACAATATAATAAGGTTTGAGAAATTTTTTAATTATGTATTTTTTTTGTAACTCAAAAAGAAATTTTGTTATTGTCATGCATGGATTGATATGTTTATGGCACTTTATAGTAATTTAAAAAAAATTAAACAAAAGAAGAAAACAGACATTAACATAAAATTAGAATCTACTAACACCCAAAATAAAAGCAATACATTAATTAAATTTTATTTAATTAATTTACAAAGGTTTTTACAAAGGTTTAAGTAATTTACAAAGGTTTTTTAAAAACATGGTAATTCTCTTCGCCTTAATAACTGATATACTAAAAAAAAAAGAGATAGCGAGAGAAAAATAGAACCCATAGTAAATAAACACAAATCAGAAGGTTCCTGGCAAGCAAGAGCGAGGTCAGAGATCAGGCACAAATGGATTGACCTATCAGCTCTGCGCCTAAAGGGCCTTCCTTCTTAGAACAAATTGAGTTGAAACCCTAATATATAAACAGATTTAAGATGATATAAATAATTTGTAATCTTACAATTACATCCGTTTACACGTCCCCTGGGACATTTTACCAGCCTCATATATACATTATTGTTCTCCACGTGGAAAACAAAGGTTCCTTCTCTAATGTTATCGTCATCATCATCATCATCATCATCATCATCATCATTATCATTATCATTATCATTATCATTATCATCATCATCATCACCATCACTATTTCTATCATTATTACCATCATCACTACTAGAATCATTATCAATATGACCACCAATATTTTGATTATTATAAATACCATCTTCACCTAAGAACAGTCAATTAACATGATCAAGAAAAATTAACATATTAAGAATTAATAAATAAATTTTAGAAAAGAAAGAGGTAATTTACAAGAAAAAACTTGAGCCTGGAATAGAAAGATCAGTGTTAATGGATTTAACAAATCTCTAAAGACAGCAGTGTAGATATAAGTATTCTATATACACGGTACCAATGATACCAAATAGTGTTTTATAACAATTACTAGTTAATGGATATAAAAGCACGCATTAACCAAATATTTATGACATACCATATTTATTCACACATAAAACCTTAGTTTTCTTAAATTTGAACAGAAGATGTTAACTAGGCCTGATACAGAAGTATTTAAATTATCAAAAGATCATAATTAGTATCTAGGGTTAACATATTAGTGTCATGATAATAAACAATCGGTTCAATTGATCTGAAGGATTTGATTTTAATTATGAATTAGAATTGTAACAACAAAATAATATTGCCATAAAGAAAATGCATAAAAAATAACACAGGATAAGAGCACAACTTGAACATAGTAACTAGAGGAATACATTTTGGTATAATTAATTAACAGCACGCATAACATAAAATCAGCAGAAAAAAGTGAAGTTAAGAATCATTTGACAAAACTTTTAAAAAAATTCACGACAACAAATATTTCTCAAAGAATATAAATAAATAATAATTATCACATTAATATATAATTAAAATTCAAAGCCTGAGATTATTACAGATCTTATTTGAAAATAAATATGGTAAATGATAGAATATACTTAAAAAATACAAAAATGCAAACCAATGCATCAGTACATAATTGACAACCACTTGCCTTATTAGCCTATACTATTATTCAAAAGAGTTGAATTAAGCACCACTTAGCGATATTTCACAGTAAGCTTACATTAAAAAACCTAGGATCATTTTAGGTAGATTTCATAAGAAAGATACCTATTGTAATGGGTACATGATTTGACTTCCGAAAAATTTTGATACATCTTCGTGCTTCACATCCCCCAGACCCCAAAACCACTGTCAGTTCAGAAGCTTATATATATATATTTCACTTTCTTGTGGACACGATAATTGCTATAATTTTGCACCAATCACTTTCAAATTGATTCATAAAATACAACTCAAATTCTTGGTCGAGTTCATTAGTGGGCAGAATCAAACCATGGGGTTAAAATGGAGGGGCTTTTTCGAAAAGAAAAAAACATTTCACTATAACTTCCTTAAAGTAGTCATTAGTTCTCTAAACATTACCTAAAACTTTTGTCTGAAACAATTTTTGATATGAACAGCCCTTACGGCCAAGGGATGACCAAAATATTGCTAGAATTGTAAGACGGAACTTGTCATATGCTAAACATGTGAAAATTTTTCACATGCAACCACTGTCATATTGAATAAATTTGAAGTTTTTCTTAACTTTAAGGTGGAAATCTTTTTTATCCCCTACTTAGCACCAGTGAAATCTACCTCCACCTTCTGGGGTGCTGAAAGGGATCTTTTAAGATCTAATTGGAATATACATGTATTCTAAAATATATATTCTCATATTCCAAAAATGAGCAGCACATTATCAGGCCTCACAACTTTTGTTTTTATTAATTAATCCAGCACTTAATCACACAGTTTGGTCGGTGATGGAATATAATAATACAGAAATTATGCAGTACATGAAAAATGCAAATCAACTTGAGCATGAATAAAAACAAAAAAAAAAATTATTGACATAAATAATGACAGAAGAGTAATTCTGTTATGTTTTATTGTTACCAGAAGAACCCACAGAATTAAATGGTCACTTTACTTATATTAATCGCATGCACTGACATAACAGTACTAAATCCAATTGCTTCATATCCACTCCCTTTTGCTTTTTGGTTACCGAAAAAATATTTTGCTCATGATTCTAATTTATACACAATTCTAGTTTTTTTTCTTTTCACTTGCTGTTAAAACCCTTCTTCTTTTTGAACAATTATTAACAGTTCATTACATGAAAATAATCTGAGGGATTAAAAATGACCATTCAGTTACTTCACACTGTAAGGAAGGAGTGCAATTTGATCCTCTCTTTACTCTTCAGCAGCCGATCCCACTTATTCACTCTTTCAATTTCTGTTTCCATTTTGAAAATGATAGTGATGCTGCTAAATTTGAAAATCTGATGTTAAAAAAATGATAATAGAGAAAGTTAAGGTAAAGGATTTGGAAGGAAATTCCAAAACAATTAAAATGGAACTGAAGACAAAATTATGGAGATAATATGACTACCAGTATTATAAAAGATTGTAATTATAGGTTTCCTTATTAAAATATTACAAAAAAAAAAGAACCATCAGACTTGAACATAAAATAATACCAGACATCATCCAACCATGTTCAGTTTCACTCAAACCATAATCCAGGTTTTAAGAGGAAGAAAAATGTTCTCACAATAACCAGCCTAACTTTTGGAGACAAAACTGAAATGAGATTTTGTGCAAGAAATAATGTACTAATAGCCAATCAGTCACGTGAAATTTGTTAACATTGCCAAAATGAATGCAGAAGTTATCGTCTTTAGTAATAATAAAGGAGAGAAAATGAAAACTTTTGAGAGCATTTCTGACAGAATATCTTATTTACAGGAGACAAATAACAAAAAGGCATAACGTACCACAAAAGGTCTTAATAAATACAGAATGACCCCAATTGTTAGTAATTTACAAAGGTTATAGGCACAGAAAAGGAAATGTTTGTACACGATGAAGGACACAAAAGAACCTGAAAATTATGCAATAAACTTGTTCCGTTCCTAGTTGAGCCGTTCCTAGTTATGCTACACTCTGGTGTCTACTAGCACTGGTTTGTGAGTCAAGCTCATACATCCAATCTAGTCGAGAATCCCGCTTGGGGCGGTCATGCAATTCATAGTCTAATGTGACTAGTGCAACTTATTATTCTACAGTCTAATGGGACTTATGTTGTTCATTAATAACATTCTAGTGTATAATTTCATCTGGTGCAGTCACTCATTCAATAGTCTGATGTGACTTGTTTTGAATAGTGTTTTAAATGTGTCTAATGTGACACAAATAAATTCAACTATCCTAGAAGAATATGATTTTAGTTCATTTCATCCTAATACAGTCCATACTAGATCTAAAAACATAACATAGCCGTTTTTTGGTCCTCTGACCCAGATCACTTCATAGCCATTTTTTGAATCACCGGGGCCAGATCTAACATTCTGGATCATTGGGCCGGATCGTTTTACATCATTCGTTTGTGAAGTCTCCGAACAGGATAAAGTGATATTTATGATTTTATTTATAAGCAGTGTTAAATAAAATTATGTAACGTTTCATAAGAACTGTGTGAACATTAATTTCATCGAGCAGTGTGCATTCAAGGGAAAATTAAATACATTTCAAATGGCTTGTAACATGCAGTTACATATAAGACTATAACAATAGCAGGTATAAGTTGTGGAGATTCAATAATACCGGTTTGGTAAGCTTCCTTTGTTAGAACTGTACTACGTGCACTCACGGTCGCAGTTAATGTTACATTTATTGTTTCATTTTTGACCTGAAGCAAGGCCGATATCAGCAGATGACATCGTATCAAGTACATGTTGAAACAACCTTATTCACTAAACTTCTAGTTACAGAAAATAATTTAACAATATTATTTTATATTCAATGTTATTTATTTTTAATAATATTATTTTATAATAATTTAAATTATTATAAATTTATTTTAATTATCTCTGTCAATATTGTGATTCCAATCAAAATGGAATTTAAAGACCTAATTAAGAAATGAGGTATTATGAAAAACTACATAGCAAAATTAAAAACACTCATTGATAATTTTAATTCTGAATCAGATTATGATCTGTTCACTATAAAATTTAATAAGCTATTAGAATACAAAATACCTTTTTTGAAGTTCAGTCTGAAATAGAATTGCATAAAGATGCAACAGATAAAGACTTAAGAAGATAGAGACATAATTAACAAACCCAATCAAATTACATTAAAACCTATATAAATTGAGCCCTTTGCTGGTGATGCGAGAGCTTGGCATAAGTTTTTTTATCTTTTTAATAGTTTAGTCCATAACCACAAAGAATTTTCTGATGTTGAAAGATTTTATTACTCTACAAATTTCTTAAGAAGTAATGCTCTAGATGTAATAAAAAACTTATCAGTAACATCTGAAAATTATGAAACTGCAATAAAATTACTTGAAGCTCGTTATGACAACAAACAGCTAAATGCAGCTAAACATGCTATAGAAATTATTAATCTAAAACCAATAAAAAAAGAAAAATTCTGAAAATTTATCCAAATTCATTGATCATATTAATTCAAATATTAATGCATTAAAGAATCTAAATATTAGTCATTTAGAATTTATTATAATACAATTAATTACTCAAAATTTAAATTTAAATACTTTAAAAGGCTAGGAAGAAACATTAGAAGATAATGAATTCCTGAAGTTAGAACAACTTATTTCTTTCTTAGAATCTAAGCGTAAATTACTTGAATCCACCAACATAATTCAAGGTAATGAAAAAGTGCAGCTGTCTAATGTATGCTTTAGCGGCAAAAGATAAGATTATTCCAAACCTATTTCTAATAAAAATGTATTTTATGTAAATAATTCTAATAATTTCAAGTATGTATTATGTAAATCTAGCAACCATCAATTGTATCAGTGTGATAAATTTTAAAAATATGATGTTAATGAAAAGAAAAAATTTGTATTTTAGGAAAAATTATGTCTTAATTGTTTAAGTAAGCAGAATAGCGTAAAAGATTACCCAAGCAATCGTAAACGTAAAAAATGCTCACAAAAGCATTATACACTGATTCATTTAGATAAAACGCTCCAAGAGGCATCAAATATATCTTAAAAGCCGAATCAAGCTCCCTCGACTAATAGCTCATATTGTACTTTAAAATCAGAACCTAACAAGTCTGTTTTACTTTCAACAACTGTAGTTAATGTCAAGGATAAACAAGGTAATTTCATTCAAGCCAGGGTTATACTTGATTCTGCTTCAATGATTTCATTTTGTACTGAAGGGTTTGCTGCTAAACTTGGGCTTCAAACCAAACCTGTTTTAAAAGCTGATATCAGGTATTTGTAATGTTATTATTCAGTCTAAGTTAAGTGTTAATTTAAATAGTAATCCTAGGTAAGAAAATTTTTATTTAAAATGTCATGTACTGCCATCAATTACAAGTTTGTTACCGAATGATTTTATAGACGTAATCAACTGGTTAATTCCTTGTAACCTTTTTCTTGCCGATCCTAATTTTAATGTCCCTGGGCAAGTCGATATTCTTCTTGGATCTCAATATTATCTTTCTTTGCTTAAACCTGTCCAGTTAACTCATAATACTAATCATATTATACTTCAAGAAACTTGTCTTGGTTTCATAGTCTCTGGTCAAATCCCCACTAAACCTATTAAACGGACAAATAATTAAAATTCAATAGCACTTTTTCTTAGAAATTAACAACTTTCCTCTCAAATAGAGTCACTCTGGAGATCTGAAGAGATGGAAGATCATTTACCGACTAAGGAGGAATCTCTGCAAAAAGCATTTTGTGATGACCAAGGCAGATTTGTTGTTTAGGTGATCTCATGGACTTTAGGAGATCTGATGTTACAAAGTGTCAAATACGCAGAGTCGCAGCATTTCATGCATACATATGATAAGGTTAAGTGTATTTTAGGTATAAGTTTTGATTCGGTCCATTTTTGGTCAGATTCTAAAGTAATACTTTGCTGGTTGTCTTAACTTCCTAAATGATGGAAGATATTTGTCACAAACAGAGTTTGCGAAATACAAGATTTAACTAAGGAATGCTTATGGAAGCACATTCCTTCGAAGGAAAACCCTGCAGACGTCTTGTCACGAGGTTGTGTACCAGACGTATTAACTTCATTACCACTTTGGTGGAATGGTCTGTTGTTTCTGGAACAAGATGAGGTCGCCTGCCCATCCAATCAGCCTATTGTTTCTACGATTCCGCCAGATTTGCTCAAGGAAGAGAAGAAGCCTAGCAAAGCTAATGTGTTTTCAGCTGCTCTTCAAACAACAGAAACTTTAGAACTTTCGAAACCATTTTCTTCATTTGTACGAATATTAAACATATTTTCATATTGTCATTTCATTTACAATTTAAAAAATAAAAATAATTGTATATTGTCAGATCTTTCACTGGAAGAAATCAATTCCATGTTGGAAATTCTTATCAGTCATGGTGTGTATGCCACACACCATGACTGATAAAAATTTCTCGATCTACTGATCCAGCTCCACTTACTCCTGGACATTTTTTAACCTTTGCTCCGTTAACTTTTCTACCAGATCCTGATTTCTTAGGCATTAATATAAATAGACTTACTAGGTGGCAGCTTATACAAAAAAATATTGAAAGACTTTTGGAAAACCTGGTCAAATGACTATTTACATTTCTTGCAGCAGAGGAATAAATGTAAGATCTCTAATAACAACAATTGTGTTGGCAATGTAGTTATAGTAAAAGAAAGTAATCTCCCTCCACTAATGTGGAAATTGGGAATAATTGTTAAGGTATATCCAGGTGATGACGGATTAGTTAGAGTACCTGATGTAAAAACTAACAATACAATTGTAAAAAGAACTATTAATAGATTAAGTATTCTTCCAAATTCAGATGTTTGTAATGACCTGAGTGATGACAATTGTAATTAATGAAATTTCTGTAACGTTATTTTCGTGTATTTATTTATTTTTAATTTTATTTTCTTCGTAGTTTTTTGCCTTTGGCAATCTTGGATTTGTATTTAAAGTAACTTCAATGTACTTTCAACATTTTATGTAATTAATTTTTATATATTACTTTTTAATTTTTTGTACATTACTTTGAATTTTAGGATATGTATCTTAGAATTATAATTTATTGTTGCCGGCTTATGCTGCACTCTGGTGTCTACTAGCACTGGCTTGTGAGTCAACCTCATACATTCAATCTAGTCGAGAATTGCGTCTGGGCGGTTATGCAATTCATAGTCTAATGTGACTAGTGCAATTTCTTATTCTACAGTCTAATGGGACTTATGTTGTTTATTAATAACATTCTGGTGTATAATTCTGTCTGGTGCGGTCATTCATTCATTAGTCTAATGTGACTTGTTTTGTATAGTGTTTTAATGTGTCTAATGTGACAAAATTAAATTCAACTATCCTAGAAGAATATGGTTTTAGTTCATTTCATCACTTCATCCGAATACAGTCCATACTAGCTCTAAAAACATAACAAACTTTATTGACATTATAGTGGCTTCATATGTAAAACAAATTGTGTAAACATAGAAGATATGAACAGGAATCTTGTTCACAACAGTTAAACAAAAAAAAATGATCGACTACATCAATATTAAAAACTGTCACCTAGACATTATACCCTAGATTGCACACATCTGATAGATCTTTTGTGTCCAAAGATATAAAATTTTCACATCATATATTGTTTTTAGTTTTTTTTTTCTTTACATTAAGAGTATATTTTCAATGTAATCTTCTATTTATATAATTGTAACAAAAAATTTCAATAAAGATTTTATTTTTTTTTTTAAATATCAACTAAAATTTTAATAAAAAACAAACACTATCCATACATATAGTTAAACAAGTATGAACTTTTACTATCAACCATAAATGGGTAATCAGCCTATAGTTGTTTAAACTAAATAAATTCTGGTAATTTACATACATAGATTATTTATATTAACATTAAAAGATTTTGTGTAAATTTGGAATTTTTGAAGTGACAAAATATAAACAATTATTTGATGGGAATTTAATCCAGCGTACCTCACACAGCATTACTGCTTTTGTTTTCAAATATTTTATTACATCTGAACATATCCGTTTTTTATTTATTTAGTCACCCAGTCAACCCTGCACTACCATTATATAGTTGAATTAATGCATTTAGTTTTATATGTTTTCACTTATGTTTTAGCATAGAATAACTCAAAAATTGCTGGTAAAACAAATTAAATGCACTACTAGTAAATCTTTATAAGGTGTATAGTTTATGTCAAGATTACTGAGATGTAAAAAATGAAGAAAAAAATAAGACAAGTGGTTGGTCAAATATCAAAAGCTTACGTTAAAATTAAAATAAACAAGTGATGCTAGTATTAGAAACTCTTTCATTCAGATTTGTTAATATGCAATCTGGGCTGTTTTTTCTCTCAGATTACTATTTTGATTAAAATAATGATCATTGTGCTAAATTCAATTTAAAACTAATTGAAAACCTAACCACCAAAACGCAGTAACAGAAAAACAAACTTAACTAACTAACACCGAAATCGATTTCGCAGGATTCTGCATCATCGGTTGGTATGCAATTCTATAATCACATCAATCAAAACTAAAAATTGAGAAAAAACTTAAATTATCACTATTATAACACTAAAATTAGTTGTATTAACCCTAAAGATTTTATGATGAATACACACTGCCATTACTGGAATCATAATTAATGATTTATCACAATTTAATTAAATTATTTATTTTAATTGATGGTATATATGGATAAACCTCTTTTTTGTATTTGTATGCTGTGTAATGTTCTGTAAATCTTTTTTTAAAGGATCTATTGGTTTTACCAACATAAATAGTACTATATTTGTTGCATTTAATTGTGTATATCCCTCGTTCCTCTCTATTAAAACAGAAATTAAAAAAAAAAGGTGTAACTAATGTAGCTGACCATTTATTAAAATGCAAACATAGTATTACAGATTGCAAAAACAACTTAGAGATTTTAGGGATTTGTAATAGTGATAACAAAATTGATATACTAGGAAAATATTACATTTATAAACATAAACAAAAATATAAAATTATGAACCACCACCTCAGATTTAGAGATGATGATATAATTAAAAGCATAATAAAAGCACAATCTCAACCGGCAATAATGACATTAGAAGAAAGGAAAATTATGTTTAAAAAAAATTGTTAAAGGGCACTCCAGTAGGAAAATATATATGTTTTAAAGATCACTCCAGTATTGGAAAGCCAGATTTACATGTACACTCATACTATTATTCAAAATTTTTAAATATAAAAAATACCTTGACAAATCATTAAAAGAACATGTTTTAATGTAATAGATATAGAATTTAATACGAACTGAAGATGCAGGATACCATGAAAACTAGTCACTGGAAATTAATACTGTAAATTTAACTTATGTAATTACTGTGTTTTGGTGGTTTATATTTCATATAATATTAAATCTTATTAACATAGTTGTCCATATGCTAATGAATTATTAGAGTATTCAAAAAATATATATATCCTCATTGAATAGACAACCCTATCATTGTGATCATTAAAATAACAAAAAATAGTTCACTGTAACTTTATTAAAATAACAAAAGGACTTCCACATCATGGTCATAGAAGTCCATGTTACCCTAAGCACCAAAGAACAGATTGCATTGTAAAGAACAAATAAAAAACAAATGAAATATTTATCAAGCATAATACAAAACTACAAGTAAATGATTAATAAAACAGAATAATGAATTAAATAATAATAAGACTCAGGTTAACCAGAACAAGGAAAGCTGACCCCTTTTCAAATACACAGGAATTTAGAATATTTCTACTTTCTACAAATTCATTAAACAAAATTCTATAAAAACATTTTTTTGCAATTTTATAAGGCAAAAATTCTGAAACCTGTATAATCTTTTTTTCTCAAAATCTTATTTTTATCACACCAGAACTTTAAGAGTAAACTGACCAGATATTGTACAAAATCTGTAAATGCAACTAATAACTGCTTCCTGTTCTCAAAAAAATTACAATTCATCCATTTATTAATTTAATAAGAATCTATTTAAAAAAACACAATTTTACATACACACATAATATTCCATTAATATCAAGAGTTCTGGTAAACCTGACTCAGAAAAACAAGAAATAAGTTAAGTAAGACAGATCTTAAACAAATCCCTAAAAATAAAAACATGGAAAACATTTAGCACAAAATGATGACGCAATCTTTTTTTTTTTATTTTCATGTAAATCAAACACTGCATTAAAGAAACGAGAGAGGACATATAACATAGAGTGATGCGAATACAGTACTACATACTGGCTAAGAAAAGGAGCCACTCTTTTTAATACTGTAACAAATAGGTATTAAAAAAGATAGTATAATATTAAGGTGTCTTATACTTGGAGTTAATTTAAAAGAAAAAAATTAGCTTAAACAGAAACATTTACATTAAAAGAAAATAACAAATTTTATATACAACTTTTAGTTCCAAACTCTCAATAACCTCCCCAAAAACAAGGTCATAAAATATGAATTTAGCATACATTCTAATTAGTCGTATTTATATATCTACTGTACGCAGATAGTGGATAACATCATAATTTTAAGTAAATTTATTTTAAAGTAATTTAAATTTAATTAATTTTATGTTTTATTTGTAAATTATTATATTGCAAAAGCTTTAATATTCAATTTTTACAAAAAATTGATCTGCTACATATAAATAGATGTGTTTAAGTTAAGAAATAAATTTCCTTTTTATTAAAGATTGTCAGCCAGGAGCAAATATTTATTTCATAATTTATAAATTGTAATGATATAGTATGATATTATTATAATAAACAATGTTAGCTACTAATTTTGTCTTAGCTTATCAAAGTCATTGGTGTAAAAAGTAGAAACAAAACAAAAAATTAATAAAACATACATAATTCTATTTACTAATTATAAGCTTTAAAAGAAAAGTAATAAAAAACAAAAAAATAAAAGAATTAATTTAGAACTTATTAAAAACCAGTTAGATAACAACTTGTTAAAATAATAAACTTTTTTAAATATTAATAATATATTTCATTAGTATCTATTTTAGTTCTTGGCATTACAAAATATATATTTTAAGTCATAAGTCAGAATGGTCTTAACATTTTCATAATTTACTTAATGAAACTTTTACTTAATGTTACGTTTCTGAAACATAAAGTATTTATGCATTCTAATAAGAGCTGAATACTGCCTTAGGATTGCTAATGTTTAACATTAAATAGGCTGCAGTTTACTTCCTCTTTATTACCAGCAATCTTTTGAAACTACAAGATGTTTAAAATATCTTTTAATTTTCTTCACAAATATTCTACTTTCATATGTTACCTCATTTTTAATTACTATAACAAAAAGTTTTCCAAAGTTCAAAAATCATTTTGACATAACTAGAGATAGGGATTTTTATTAAAAAAAAAGAGACCCAATATTGGCAACATAATCATCAAAATTACCAAAAATTTTACAAGTCTAAAGGTATGTCTAAATTTTAACATATGTTGATATATTTTACAGGCTTGTTTTGTGGAAATTACAGAGATCAGAAATTGCATAAACTGAACAGGTACTACTTTGTTTAAGAACTATTTTATTTTTAACTAATTTTTCTAATCTTTTGATTCAGATAAACATATCCCTTTTCAATGTTATCATCAAAATATTGATGAAAACATGATAAAAACAAACTGGTGTAACAAAAAGAGTAAATTTTTGAATATTTATTTTCATTAACTTATTTTTCTGTATTAATGTCTTAAATTTGTCTTCACTAAAGTAAACATGTAAATTTTCCATAATTCTGTAACTTGGAAACAGGAAGATGTAGTAATGTTCTTGTTGACAGCCATACACTCATTTAGACAAGCCGAAATACTTATTGCTATTAAAACACAAAAAACACTTAAAAAGCATAGCTTCAATTTGATTTTCTGGTTGGATTAGTTTTTTAAACTCAAAGAGATTCTGCCACGAGTCAAAATAATTTTAAACTGTAAAAAATAATCACAAGGTATATCGCTGTTCATCCAGAACATTACAAAGATTTTTTTCTGTCCAAGTGGCCAAATGTAGTGATAACTGAATGAAACTTCACATAAGTGTATGTATTCGGTAGTGAAAGGACTTAGCATGCTTAGTAATGAAAGAAATTTAACTGTTTCAAATAAATGCGGGTTCTAAATATAACAGCAGGTACAGACATTCTATATGCTACTCTCTTTTCTCTCTCACAGCAAGAATAAATCAATCATAGCTAAAAATACTTTATTAATATTAAGATTTACTTATGCAATTATCTAAAAGCCAGTAATAAATATGTTTTGCATCAACTGATATTTTGCATTATCCAAAATCATGTTAAATGTTTTCCGAGTGTATAATAAAATAAAATCTTAAAAACTTGCATGCAAATAAATTGAAAATCTTTTTAAAAGAAAAAAAAAATGTTACAAATTTTTTTATTTAAAACTATAAAATGTATAAAAAAAACATGCATCAAGATCATTACATTTTATAAAAAATGAGATGAAAACATAATGAAAATTGTTATTTCACATACCTGTAGTTGCACATTATCTTGACAAAGCATGCATACATTCAACTAATTTATTTTTTACATTCACACACTGAACAGATCTGTAGTGTCAATTAAACCCAAATCAGTAATTTATTTAAAAATCATTCTTCTTACAGAAGTACTAGTCATCGATGAATAAAGGAATATTCAAGATTTAGAGTCTAATTATTTAGTACAAAGCAATCAGGTGAACATCAACTATCTTTAACTAAACCAGAACATGAAGTAAAAATAAATTTAAAAAATAAATAATGATCAAGTATTATTGCGGACAAATTCAATACGCAGCCCTGAAAATTGTCTGCCTATCAAAATCACCATCTGATTGAAGCAGAATGGCTAAGAACCCGGAACTGACAATGAATATTAATTATTAGTTGGACACATTTTACAAATATTAAAAATGTTATTTTTTTCTATCATGCATTCTTATGGAGTAATGAGCATTCCTACTTTAAACTAAAGTAATACTTGTAAAGACATAAGATGAATTTCCAATTTCAATTATTATAACTTGATAGTGGAACCATTCAAGAAGCTTTGTAAAAAGCAGAAGAATACATGTTTTCTTTTAACTTTAATTGCCAAAAATCCGATAGTTTGTCATAAGCCACTACGTAACACCTAGGCAGCTGAAGCCCAAAAACAATTTTTGTACTTTGACATAAATTTACAATCACTTGAACACAGTAATCTAATTCAACAAGTGATCGTTTGTGGGAGTCTTGACATAAGTAGAATAAAATAATATAATGTAAATAAGGTGTCAATTAAGTATCTTAAGTATACTATACAAAGTATTCATTTATGTATTCGTTTAAAACTTGTTTTTTTCTATAAGTTGCTTTTATTCTGTTACGGAGATAAAGGAAAAATGACCAGCTGTCACCAACAATTATCAAACATCACCAAATCATAACCAGCAACTAGGATTTCTGTTCAATTATAGCTCTAGCAATTTCTCCTCTACTGTGAATTAAGTGTAAAAAATTGGTTATTACAATACAATAAATGGAGAAGTAATGATCCGTTAATGATGTAGTTTCAAAAATATGAATTAAAATTAACATAATATCACCTACAAAATATAAGTTAATGACAATGCCGACTTTCCTGCCCACCTGCAGCAAAATGTTAATACTTTTATGTTTGAGCTAACCCAAACAGCAAAGTATTAACATTATGCAAACTTCTTTAAATATTGTAAACCTACAACTACACACACAATGTACATTTGCATCAACAATGTGCAATTACAGGAATGATAGTCAATATTTACCTAAAATTATAATAAAAAAGAAAATAAAAAATACCTATGCCATTTAACAAATCAGGCTGGAAAAAATCTAGATTTAGAGGATTTCCAGCCCTAAGTAACTCAAATACACGATCCGAACAATTATTACAAATACAGCCATTATAATTCGCTATCTTTCCTGAGAAAAACAAAACAAAGTTGGACAGTTTAAAACACAAGAAATTTCATAAATTGCCTTAAAATAAAAAAAAAAACTTTTAATCATCAAAATAAAATGAAATTTAATGCAATTAAAGACTCATCTATTTTTCAATCTTTCACATCTAAAACAAAATTTTTTAAAGATTTGCCAATGAGAACTAATATCGGCTGATATGGTAAAAAGTATACAAGGAATATTTAAAATCAAGAATATTACATGTTATTAAAAAAAAAAATTAATGTTAATAAAATAAGTAAGGAAATCATAAATACATTATATTATAAATCAGTGAACACAGAGCCAAAAATTATTAAATAGATCCGTTAATTCATGTTTGTATGTTTACAGTCTATAAAGTCATTACATGATTATTTGCCATGATGCAAGCCCCTTGGCACCATATCTATCTCAATTCTCCATTATTCCCAACAAACTAATAAGATCTTGATAGTTCCAGCTTCTTTTTAGATAATTTATAATATATATATAATAAGATCTTGATAGTTCCAGCTTCTTTTTAGATAATTTATAATATATATATATATATATATCTGTAGGATTTATCATAATCTTTGTATTTTACTTTATTTTATTCTTAATGTTTTTAATAGGTGATTAAATACTAATAAATTTGTATTATCAGGGAAATAAGTTTCTAATTTAATGTAGTTTTAATTTAAACTTAAATTGCAAAAATTATCTACTTATTCAAGCTGTTTCTATTTAGGCTTTATGTAAAATATTGAACAATCTTTATCACGGAAAGATTACTTTCTAAATAGTTATTTTAATAATACAGAATGGCTTTTTATAACACAGTTTTTATTCTAAAATAGCCAAAAACACAAAAGAGACCTATCACACATGAATTTCCGATAAAATCCGTGTTCACTCATCAAACACACAAAATCATATTTTGACAAGTATTTAGGTGAGCGTAATTTTATTCTTAGGTAGAAATAACTATAATTTCAATTACTACTTGCTATATAATGTAGAAAGGTTATAAGTTTCATGCAGAGACAAAATGCTCATTACTTACATTAGTTAATGTAATATAGACATCATTAACAGAAAAGTTAATCATTTTAAAACAGGTGAAGATATATGAAGCATGTAAAAGATTTTACACGTAAATTTTTTAAATATTCTTGTTTTTTAACTACTAAGCATTGTTTAAATTGACAAAATTTAATGCACAAAAAAAATTGTGTTCTGTGATTAGTCAGATATGATGATTAATAGCTTAAATGGTAAGCAACAATTCTCAACTCTAACTCAAATTCTTGTCTGGAGACGTTAGACAGTTAAAACTATATAGTTCAAATTGTCTCACGTATTCCATAATACCTTCTGCTGTCCCATATTATATACCAGTAAGTCCCATAATACTATAGAGCACTGAACGGGTTAAAAGACAATGCAGATTAACACATGGACACAAATATCTGGAAAAATATGGCGACTGAATAAAGAAAATAAAAAGGGAAGAAAACACAAGAAAAAAAAACAAAAAGACACAAAATATAAACAAAAAGACACGTACCTAAACTGGAATTAAATTTGATTAAGTCTTTATTAAAGAAGATTTACATATGAGTTAGCAATTTCAATCTTTTATGAAATGAGAAAAATCTTTCCAAAGAATTCATATAGTTTAATTATCTGTGCACTTAACTGCTTATATTTTCAATATTTCTTAATGCAATAGACAGAGTTAGCATCTCTTAAAAACATATGTTACAGATCTCTTATATATTGAAAGTTAAATTTATTTAAATAAAAAGCAGTACTGGGAAGGCTAGTAGGTAACATAAGTAATCAAAGTAAATTTAATTCTGAAATTAAATTAAAATTTAACAACCATAAAGAAACAAAAAACGAAATCCAGAGAAGACGATGAAGATGTAAGACACATGATAAAGAAAAAATGGTACAATAAATATTACAATGATCAGATAACATGTGACTGTTGTCAATTAATAAATAAGCGAATGTAATCTAGTCGCAAGTAATTGCAATCAACTGATGAAATTATACTTTTAGTTAAGTAAACATTTTCACTGATCCATGAAGGTAAAATAAAATAGCAAATCATACTTTACAAATGGCAATTTTTCACAATAGAAAAAAAGACTTAAGAAAACCATTCTGTAACCGACACAAGTAAAAACAAATAAATTCATTATAGAAATAAGAATACATGCATATTAAAAAAAATTAATATGATTAAAAAAAGTTGTACCAAAGTTTTTTTCTTATTTATTTCAATGTTGGCAGGTATTAATCATATAGTAACAACTTCTTTACAAAACTACACTTAGGAATTAGTATTTTAGGAAGCATTAACTTCTTTAAATACACTTACAAAGTGTGTTTAAATTGTGCACAAGACAATTAAAGTTAGTTTATTAAATAAAATATGCGAAGCATGGTTCAAAAGAAAGGTCAGTCGATAACAAAATGAGTAGAGTTGAAAAAATAAAAAATTTATTTAAAAAAAAAGTTCTGAGATGTAGGAACAGATGGTATTCACTGGACATGAAGATCAAGACTGTAAGATGATGAAAAATCCCCCATTTAAAGTTTTGAGTTGCTTCTGTTTTACATGCGGCCATGTATGGATGTGCATTATCATGGAGAAAAATTCCTGATCTCAGTATTCCCTGTCATCAGTTTTGAATAGCACAATGCAGTTTAGAAAGTGTTTCACAATAGATATGTGATGTGATGTGATGGATGTTCCAGGTTTCATGAAATCAATCAAAAGCACAACATTTTGGTCCAAAATACAGTTCCCAAAATTTTCCTTCGAGACTGGACTTGTTAAACATTTTTTTGGTTTAGGTGAACCAGAATGATGCTACTGCATGAACTGTTGTTTCATCTCGGCATTGATGTACGAAATCCATGTTTCATCACCTGGGTAAAAAATTTGTCTCCCCTTGCGTGTAAAGCAGTTGACAAAAGCATGAGATAACATCATTCTGTGATCTTTGTGAACACTTTCAACATTCTCAGCACCCATCAAGCACACAGTTTACGAAAT
The DNA here is from genome assembly GCF_047948215.1 of Lycorma delicatula. NCBI lineage: Eukaryota > Metazoa > Arthropoda > Insecta > Hemiptera > Fulgoridae > Lycorma > Lycorma delicatula. The sequence goes on from NC_134458.1 coordinate 56,789,480, forward strand.
TTAAGAAAACAATTCTTTATCATAAAGTGATGATTTTCTCTCACTTTTGCGTTCACACATTTAACAAGTTTGTCAGTCTGGACACTAGACCTGCCACTTCTCTGTTCATCATGAACATCTGAATGATCCATATATTTCACACAATTGACGGTGAACTTCAGCAGCATTATGTCCTCTACCGTTTAGAAATATAATTGTTGATCAAACTTGACATCTAGCAGGATTTGTTATTACCGCACTCATTTTTACACAATGTTTTGCAAAGGCAAACAACAATGAACTGATAGCAATGTGGCAATTACATGCTCAGAAGGCCACTACTTGAAGCTACTGCATTGTTGACCGTCGCTATTTACGACTCTTTGGCCCTAACCTTTGAACTCTACCTCAAGTGCATGCACATGTGTGTATGGAAGCGTGCGTGCATGTGTGTGTGAATGTATATATTTGATGATATATACCTTATTTTACTCACAAATAAAATTTCTTCTTTTATTTTTATGGGCTTGAAATTAATATTTTATTGTATTAAAATTTCAAATAACCTAATAATAAAGATAATTTTTTTAAATTAATAATGAAAAGGTATTACTACATCACTGATTTGAATAAACACACAATTTGAAAGATTGCAGCAGTTCAGCAGGTATAAATCATTGTATTTCATGCATGCATGCCCGCATGTGCATGTTAATGTGACACAATATTCCATGTAAAAAATAATGCACAAAAAAATTTTTAAGGGTAATTGTAGATAAATATTTTTTTTTTTTATTTCAAGAACCATACCAATAGTAATAAAAAAAAAACAGCTGTTACAATGTCTAATATTCTGCATATTCATGCCAATTAGCTAATCATGCCAACTAGATTCACACTATTCATAGATTTACTATACATAGTACATACCGTTTTTATTTTACTTGTTTTGTTTAATTTTTAGTGTAATATAATACAATTCAAAAAGTAAGCACTTACTTCGTTTGTTAAGGGCAGCAAGGTCAACTCTGAGGATTCGTTCAGCTACTCTACGGAAAGCAGCAGTGTCTCGGCAAACAGCAGAACTGCACTCTCTTAAAATGTAATGTAACTCCTTGTAGCTAGGTGGAATATTCGTCAAAGTCTTCGCTCGCAATACCTTCAAAAAAAAAAAAAATTCCATAACACTGGTACTACATTAACTGACTGATGCAAAGCAAAAGGGGGAAAAATCAAAGCTATCATTACCAAAAAGCTAAATATAAGGAATCACAATTTAATAACCAGAATGGATGTATAAAAAAAGATATGCCTGAAACTGTAAATCAATGGTAATGTCATCTACAATGAGCTACTATTCTTGTGCATCTATAAAACATTTAAGTAGTGTTCCAATTTCTGGCATCAGGCTTGGAACTTTTTCTGAAATACTCTCAAATATTCCTTCAACACATTGTGCTGGATATCAGTCATGTCAGAAACTCATCATCCTTTTAACTAGGTCTTGAATTTTGGGACAGCCAGAAATCTCAGAGGGCTAAGTTAGTTCAATAAACTGAATCACCTAACTTGGCAGTTGTTTTTTGGCCAGAAACTACCACAATGAGTGCACGGTGGCTAAATGTTAGTTATGATAGATGATCCACTTGTCATACCACAATTCAGTTAATTTTTTTCTCTGAACAGAATTTCCTTTTAACCATCAATTATCATTTACCAGCACTAATAACCCGTCAAACTGCACAAAATCTTATACACTATTCATATATGCATCTATCATTTTTGTTTTTGGCTGCCCACTATTGGGATCATGGTTTACATCTCACCCATCTTTGAACCTATTATGCTATTCTAAAAGATTTAACCTATCCTACACCTTCACCCATATTTCACTTTCAACAATACCAACACTTTACTAGCAGTTATGCCAATTTTCACACAAAATTTTATGTTAACATTGCTTCTCTAAATTTTAATCCTTCATTTTTATGGCTAAGTTTACATGTAGAGTTTAACCATTTTCTTAATGGCCAAAAAACAAATAGCTTTATTGGCTTTATGTTAAAAGAAATATTAGTTGAAACACGTGCAAACATAACAGCTCATATAGTTCCCACCAAATCTTTCAGACAGAATGCAGCAATTCTGGGAATTATCAATCTCATAAATGGAAATGAGAATTACATATTACATAAATAAGAAAAAAATTACACACATATGTTTATTTACTTAACATACTTTAGGTGTAATTTTTATATTTATTATTATATATATATATATATATATATCACTACAAACACAAAAAAAATCAATATGAATAAATAATTAGTCCATACTACTTTAACTTTAAGTAAAGTCAAATTTATGGAGTTAATGAATCCTCTACATTATATTTCTTAACAAAACGAAGCTTTTCTTTTATAAGATATTTATAAAGAACCCTTTTTATTTTAGTTAATCACATTTAACATTGTGATAGATTTTTACATCAATTTGTAAACAAAAAATAAAACACACATAAATGAAGCCAGCACTGCATAATTATAAAAAAATATTGAGTTGCATATACACTATGAAAGCATCTAACTTTAATGTACTTAAATTGATAATAGATTGTATCAATAAACCAAGTCATTAAATATACTGTGTTTTTGAAAATTGTTGTGGTTATTAAAAAATATATTTATAAAAAATGAATACTTATCATTGAATGAAAAATCAAGTTTCAACACAGAAGTCAAATTAGGGCTTAAGTTTTATCCATGACCTACTTTAAGTCATCAATTTTTATTATCAATTTAGTAAAACATATAAATAAACAAAAAATGCATTGTATCTTTTGGCATATAAAATTCATATTTAAAGCAATAAGAGCATAGCTGTATATAAACACCAATTTAGATTGCATTATCTTCACATTTACTTACATCAGCATTATCAATATGAACAGTTAGATTCACACCAGCACATATGTTGGCATAGGGACTGAAAGACTATGTACTAGCATTTTACATTCATTGGTCTCTGTAACAAGCAAACTAAAAACATTGTCATTTTCTATGTTACAAGCAAACTAAAAACAATGTCATTTTCTATATGTCTTTTGTAGTATGGTAATATATAAAAAAATAGGTTTCATATACTTGCTGTAGCATATGTAATTGTTGAGTTTTATTCTAAATTATATATTGATATTGTGATCTAGGCATACTTCCTGTTGTATAGCAACTAATAATAGTAGAATAATTCTTCATGAATCATACATGACTAATGTGCTATTTATGAACTGTTGTAAACACAACACACAATTATAGAAATTTCATTTACTTATTTTTAATCTACTCTAATCACTGTGCTGTGAAGACTTATACGTCACATATTGTTTGTAATTATGTTCTACAGTGGTTATTATAGAAACATTTATTGTGGTGTATATTTTACTAAATGAAGTGAACAATTGTTAGTGATTTATTTTTACTATTTGCTGTGTCGTTTTCATTAAAGGTTTTCATAAATTCAGTCATGAAAATTTTTAATATATTAATACAGTTATTTTCTTTTAAAATGCCCAAGTTAGGAGGAAAAGGTATAGTTATTCAGAATCAGGAGAGGGAAATTATATTCAATGTTTAAAATTTCTTTTTACAAAACAATGCTGGAACCGGAATAGTGAGGAAACTGAAGTGCAGTGAAGAATACAGTTGTTCAAGCGACAAAAGAATCAAAACAAATGGTCCAAAGAATTACAGCAGAAGAGAAATCAAATGAAACTGAGAAACCATCCATGTTTGTTTCGCTGAGAAAACGTGTAAATCGCCCCAGTATTGTGTGCAATTTAGATTTGTTTGACACAGATACTTTGAGGCGTTTAATAGGCAAATTTTATGCAACCGAAAAATGCGTTCCTACTGTGAAGAAAATTATGCAAAAAGCTCGCAAAAGTGAGATTAATTTCTAATAGAGTGATAGATCTTTATGAAGAATACATAAAATGGGATTTAGATGGGAATAAACAAAAGACTACAGGAAAATACCAATAGAATGGCATGACATTAAAATGCAAAGAATGAATTTCTATGATAAATTTCCCAGTTTCACGAAGAAGGAAGACCAATTGTATACACAGATGAAACCTACATTCACAGTAGTCATGCACCAAAATTGTAGATAGACACAACAAACCTTCACGAGGGACTGAAACACCAGTATCTAAGGGCTCACTAATAACTGTTCAATCCGGCTGTAATAAAGGATTCATTAACAACGCTTTGCTTATGTACGAATCAAATAAGAAAGGAGATTATCATAAATCAATAGATTCCAAAAAGTAAACAAAATGGTTTTGGGAGAAGTGTTAGCTCCAACTTGCCACCTCGGTTGGTCATTGTACTAGATAACGCATTGTATCACAACATTCTATTACAAAAGTAGCCAAATTCTAACTCTTTAAAAATAAAAATGATTAAATCGTTAGCTGAACAAACAAATTAAATGTTCTGCTATGATGAAGACTGAATTATATGATATTATAAAATTACACAAAAAATATCATAAAAAAGATTCTAATAGATGACTATCAAAAATCATGGTCACACAGTTCTACAGTTGCCACCTTATCAGCCTGTCTTAAATGCCATTGAAATGATTTGGAGTCACGTGAGAGGGCAAGTAGCTAAAAGAAATACAACTTTTAACATGTCAGACGTTCTCAAGTTAGCTGAAGAGGAATTTCATAAAGTGTTTGAAGCCGAGTGAGCACGTTGTCAATGTTGAAAAGAAATACATTGAAGATGAACATTTATATGATGCGTACATTGACAATTTCGGGATGAATGTGAATTCAGCAACAGACACAAGCTATTTAGAATCTACAGAAGACAGCGACTTCGGAATTTGTGACCTACAGCAATAAAGTGAGTAGAAGAAAATAATAATTTAAAGTACTTTAAAATAATATTATTAATTGGGATACTAACCTACTTTTAATTAAATAGCATCACATATTTTTTTTAGCTGTAAATAACATCTATATTAAACTGACAATGTTTTCAATCAGCCTAATACTGTGCCAAATGTTTGCTGAATGCTAGTAGTTTTTTGTGCCAACTTACGTGCTGATAGTTATAATATCTCTTGTAAATCATCACCTTCTTGCTGGATCCTGCCTGAACTTAAAGGTCATAAAATTTCCCCTCAGCTAATCCTAAAGTTCTCTTTAAACAACACTGAAGATCTTTAACACACAAGAAAAATATTAAGAAAAAAAAAGACTATGCAAATCAGCACAAAATAAACTATATAAAGTTGACTGTAAATTGAAAAACAATGTGAAACAAAATATTTATTCATAAAATTTATTTTGTATTTTTCAGGCTGAAATAACAGCAGAAATCAAGTTCTCAAGTTCTAATATATACTTTAACCAATCATCTTTAATTTTTTAAATTCTAACTTCATGAATTTCATTACTGAACACATACCTTTTCAAAAGCAAGCTCTAGTGTCAATGGTTCTTCAAGAATATGTCTAATCAATATAGTTGCAAGACCACTAAATCCAGGGAAAACAGAATTCTGTTTCAATTTTAGGAGAATTTTGACAACACCCATCTTAGCAACCATTTTTGCATTATTATAATCTCTTGTAAATCGAACACATAGTTGCATAGCAGCATGAAGGGTATCCTTATTCACTGGTATATCCATTAATCCAACACAAGCACTATAAAAAGAAACATAAATAAAAATTATCAAAACTTTTCTATTCCAATTCTTTCAAAAATTAGAAACATATTCAATTTTATTTTTATTTAAATATATTTCTTTTAATACTTTGTTTCATGCAGATTTATAAATAAGATTATCTACTTCCTCAGCTCTCCATCAAATTTTCATATAAAATCTGGCTATTATTTGCAAGAATATTTTAAAATAAAAAGAATACTAGTCTGATGGATAAAACCACTTTCAACTGGTGAGGTGACGTCAAAATGAAGGCAGCGTCTGGTCGCTACATGATTAGCCCCACCCTAAATCACATAAAGAAACATGCTTTGCAGTAGCTGGTTATTTTTTTGTTATAGTTAGACTGCTGTGCATGGAGAATTTTTATAGTGTCTGATTTTTCTCAAGCGAGTGTTAAAAATCAAACTGACATGTGCTTACCATTTATGTCAGTATAATCTCCTTTTCGTAAAATGACCAAATAATGTGGATATTTGCTTAAATATTAATTTCTTTGCATCAAGTTGTTTCAATTTTATTAGCAAATTGTATTATTTTTTCCAGTGTAAAAATGAATGGAATGATAAAAATTTTGAAGAAGCAATTCTTCGTGAACTAGATGGATGGGAAAGCGAGAATTCGGATATTGATGAACCAATTACAGGTCAAAATAGGGAACAAGGTGCAAATGGTACTCAAGAATGGGCTAGAGATGGAAATTGAAAGGTGGTTATTGTAGGAAATGAGGAACAGGTTGTTGATCGGAATGACTGCATTGTCAGCGAACATGACAGATTCTGAGGTAGAAGTTTCAGTAGGTGACAAAAATGTAGGGACTGATAAACATGGGGAAGTAGATGAAAACGTTTATCAGAGTAAATCCAATTTTAGATGGTCAAAAGCAGAACCAAGAAGAAATGTCCGACTTGTGGCATGTATTACAAATTGTAGCAGGCATAACATTTGAAATGAAAGTAAAATTGAAGTATGGAATAAACTATTTCCCTATTTCCTATTTTAAAGTGTTTTACTATTTTAAAAGGTGGTTTAAAAATTAAAGGTGTTTTAAAAACCTTTATTCACTTAACAATAAGTGAAATTAAAAATTTTCTTAAAAATGATGTAAAAAGTATCAAAAAATTAAGGGGTGTCAAAATGATGTCTCCTCACCGTATGTGTCAGTGAAACGTCATCTAACCAGCTGAAGGTTAATACTGAAAATAAAAGGATGCATTGAAAAATAACCAACAAATAAAAAAATGGCAAAAATCTTTCAAATGTAGAAAAGGGAAAAATCAAATTAACTTTCTTAAAGACAGCACTCAAACATACTAACTCAGGTTTAACTTTTCAATAATCTACAGTTTGTTAAGATATGGATATAGACTACAAATAAAAAATTAGGTATTCTGCTAGAATAAAACAGTTTCAGCAACTTGTTCCTAGTCATATATTTACTATAGTAAAAAGTAATACTACATTTTTTAAAAGACGCAGCTGTTATTATTGCTTAAAATATGGTACATTGATTATAATTTTTCTTACCAAATGTAATAAAAAAGAAAAAGGTAGAAACTATTTCTAGAAATCTATCTTCTACAGAAAATATAAAGAGAAGAAAACAAATGTCAACAGAAAATTAATATCTTAATTAATATTTATATGCTAACTTTGCAGGATGTTTAATAATTTAATAAAATAGAATCTGTACTTTTAAAATTATCAACTTGTGAAAATGGTTTAAGAATGACAGTTGATAAAAACTGAGCTACACAGCATAGTTTGAACCACAACAGATTAACAGATTCCTTAACAGTGCAGTCAATCTTCTTGTGATCCAAAGTTTGGTTCTGGAAAAGCTCCAAATAATTAGTAACTTAACTATAACTAAATTGAAGGACAAGGCAAAAACAAACCCTAAGGTATTTAACTATTTGTAGAGTTTAAAGCATACAAATCACATTTAAATACTCATTAAAGATTTCTTTTTTAATTACTCTCTACAGCTATTGAATAAATTTTTTTACATTCATGAATTTTTAAGAAGTGAGAATTTTATTTATTTATATGATTTGATGATTTAGGAAAACTTCCAACACTTCTAGTCCCTAGGATGAAAAATAACATTCAAGACAAGTTGATTCCTTGGCACTTACAATTATGTTTGTTGCTCTAATACTTCCCCACCCTCTCCACAGAAAGATTGGTGCTTCCTACGGTTACGAAAGCTGATCATAGCTTCAAAGGTAACCCAGCAAGGAAGTGTCAAATAGATTCAAGGATTCCATTTGGACACAATTTACATAATGAGCAACATAATATTGAAACTAGCATATATTCTCTACAAATATATAAAAATGAAGTAAAAAATACTTGCTTCTAAAACTGAAAAAATTATTGTAATGCTCAAAATCTTTTTTTAATTTCATTAAAAAAATCTATAACTGTTCTGTTACATACATAAACAAATAGTCTAAACTTGGATATCAAAAGAAGCTGATGTATAACTAAAATTCTAAATATATATACTTTAATAAGTTTAAGTGATGCCTGATCAGGTTACTACATTTCATTTGTTTTCCTAAACTTACAAATTTGTAGGTTATAATCATTTCAGAATAAATGATGAGGTTAATAGAGGGTGACAAACAAGCATCACAATGTAAACAAATGAATTTAGATAATTATTACATAGAAAAGTAAAGATTTTGTTTTGAGTACCAAATAAATACTTTCCTTTTTTTCAATTATTACTTGTTTTAAAATTATTACAACCATGCATTCTTTACTTTATGACTGACCCTAACACAATGTCACTTCAAAAATAAGGGATATCGCTATCTATACAGACCAATGAGATTCTTTCCCCCTAGAGACTTCTGGATCATCATATGATTCATTCAATAAAAAAACCTTAATACCCCACACTAGTGCAAGGTTTTTAAGCTCTACAAATACTTAAGATGTAAAAAAGCTAAACAATATGCACAACAATCAGCAAATTAGATATAAAATTTTATAACATATTTTCTTTATGAATATTATTATTATTATTATTATTATTATTAAATACACATAATCCATTGTTATCTCTCTCTATATATAAATTTGCTTGGGACAATAGTTTATGTAAAGAAATTAACAAAAATTTATGACTAATTTATTACGAAATTGAAAAATTAAAATAACTAACGAGACAATAGTTGCAGCATCCTCTGGTGTCACTCCTCGAATAGACTGAATGGCTGATCGTCTATGAAAGAAATCTGAGTCACCTTCAACTTCCATAGATTCAGCACTACTTGATGAAGGGCTTTTCTCTGGGGGTGAGGAAAATAATTCACTGGATTGTGTATTTCCTTGCGTTTCTTCTTTTGAATATTCTATTAATGATCTCATAATTGGACGCTGTTTACCTGAATCTTCATTTGTCTGCAAATATAATTACAGGACCCAATTAAGAGTGATTACACTGATCTGTTCTGAAATTGTAGTCAACAAGCAAGGACAACAAAAAAAAATTATATATATACAAGCTAATTTATAAATATCAGATACAAAAAAACAGTGTTTTATATAAAGGTTACATCAGCCATTTGCCAGGCAAGGTAATAAGACTGAGATCAGGTAGCCCTGTTCTCCAATAAATTATGGATTTACACATTTGTACTTTTAATTTTGCATGAAAAATTCTGCAAAAAAAATATTATTTGGCAAATAAATTCTGAGGAATGTGATGGATATTACTTTTTCTTAGGATGTTGACAGGAGCATCAACATACCAAGAGAGATATCATCTTGAAAAATATGAAATTTCTAACAAAATTTAAAAAAATAAAAAATATGCACATTTAAATTACAATATTTAATTAACTTGTATGTTTTAATAATTAAATTCACACGTGCCTAAAACCCTAATTCCTAACAATTTTTTTTTTAAATATTATTTATTTAAGCCAATAAACAATAAAGTTTCAGGAAGCGTTCTCTATGAAGTCTTTTTCTGCATCTGTAGCACATTTTAAGATGTTCTGTTTCTTCACTCTGCAATAAAAACAGCAGCATGATTCTTCCCTTGCAGTAACTATTACAATAAACGGGGACCTTTTTTTATTTACCCAATTGCTGCTAACTCATCAACAAACTCAGAATTATAACCCAATCTAAACAACTTCTTGAAATTAACATCATTAGGTTCCCTACAAATACTGTAATAAACATAGAAATAATTACAAAGTAGTAGAACTTAACCATACAGTAAGTTTAATAGGAATAAAATCTCTCCTGCCAACTACGAAAGAGCTATTCCTCCCGTCTGGCCTTTAGTTTTTAATTAGTAATGTATGAACTATTTGCCATCTAGTAATGTATAAATCAACTAATTTTAAATAAGAGTGTACTTATACATCAGTACTGTCAAAAAGCACTGTCAAGCTTTTTTTAAACTATTGGGTCCTGGTGGAAACTTGTCTGTCAAAAAGCTTATCTAAGATAAATAAATATATATTAAAAATATACACTTTTTTACAGAAAACAGAGAAAGATTTTGGGAGGAAAATGCACCCAAAAAGAATAACCAGCAATTATTTGCTAAATTAATATTAGAATTTTTCATATCCTGAAAATTACATAAATACATCAATTTTACTCCTAGACAACTAAAATATATTACCAACATAGCTCGCTTGATTGAGAAATAATTAAATTTTAAAAATAGGTAGAAATTATATGAAGTAGAAACAAACTAGAAACCCAAAAAAAAAATGTTTTAAGCTTTATATTTTAATAGCAAAGCATTCTGAACTTGCTGCCTCTATCAACATAGAACAGTACCATCTCACACATATATATGTAGATATAGCAGCAAACATGACAAAATATATTCATATTTTATATAAGATTGGTCCGGAGAACGATGTTAAACTGCACCGATTAATAACACCAGATGGTCTTGCCAACACCACATCAAGTGTAGCATTTTTAAAAATTGAAGAGTGTAATTAAGATATTGTTACAAAAACAAATAAAAAATAATATCAATGGTTGAACAAGTTAATCAAAGCAGTATATCACAAAAAGCTGCACCGGGACATTTTTTACTTTTCATGGTTAGTTTAAGTAAATAATGTTTTAACAAATTAATTGCAACTTTTTTCTTTTATTTTTAAACGCACCTGTATCATTTGATGAAAAATAATTGTATATCTACGACGTCCACTTGCAATACGTAATAGACTATCACCTCTCCAATAAGCATCGTTGATTAATTTATTATTTATTGGTGAATAAGAAGTCCACTTTCCAGTTGTCAAGTCAAACCACCTCCAAATGTGTGTTGTATACTACAATAAAATATACATACATCAAAACATTTTAATAACACATAACAGAGCTCAACATTCAACAACACATGGTGAAATTATTCCTTAAAATCCATGTATGTAAATCTGAGTTTAAACAATCTGATGGGTATCGACTACTGTGTTATAATCTGACACAATTAATAAATCCAAACAGGATGGAAGAAAACTGCATTCACATCGCTGAACTACAGGAATCCGTTTAATAAACTTACATTTTACCCTACTTTTAAAATTTCCTGAGATGTTCCAGAACCATCAGATTTTATTTTACCAAATTATTTTTATTACTTAGTGATTTGCTAAGTTTAATTTAATAATTAGGTTTTATTAATTTGTTTAATATTTTGTAAATATCTGCTGGCACTTCTTTAATTGATAACATATTTTTTCTGCAAGAGGGCCATCAAACAACAGAACTTCACAGCACACCTTTGGGATCTTAAGAGAAACAATATCATTCAAAAGTTTCTGCAGAGAAAGGAAACACATATATTTTTAGTACAGTTGAGAATATGCTGCATTGGTTTGACAAGGTTCAAACCAAATAGCCATTTGACAATAGCCTCAATTAAACGTTTGACAATAGCTTCAATTTTCGGCAAAATTGATGCTGTGTGTGCTTCACTATGTATGGAGTCTGGGAAATTAAGGAAACTTACTTTGGTTGCAATCTAGCAGATAATAAGCAACTATTAATGTGGCAAAGTTCTACTTGCAGGTCTGTTTAATTTTTGTTCCCTTTGACAAGGTTCTGACTGCAGACTACAGTGCAGTTATATCACTGCAGACAGCTCTTCCATTTACTGCACCATAATATCGGAAATAAAAATTAGTAAAACAACCGTATAACCTTTTCTTGAATTCCGTATTGCTTGAATTCTTCAACATTCGGGTTAAATTTGAAGTTATATTTCTTGTTTTAGTTGCTTTTCTTCATTTACTATAAAGTCAGACTCTGATGAAAGTTTATCAGACTTGTTTAGTTATGATTCAGATGACTGTGCTTCCAACACCATGCTTCGAAAGTAACAAATCACCATTTGACTTTTTGAAAAGGTAAGTAGGCTGGAGCTTAGGCCTAACTATAAAACTTACTGTTATGCAAGTTTCCTTTTCAAACAAAAATGTAGGCTATTCACTTTTTTATTACATTAGTTCAGATACTAGGCTTAACACACAAAAATAATAAAGAGTAAAGTAACTGAAAAATATTTAGAGAACTAAGACATAAATAAATTGTTAGCCACCACCATTCTATCATGTCTAATAACATCAGTGCATTTTTAGGCTTACATTTCAGTTTAAGGACTACATTAAATTTTATCCTAGAAAGTAAGTTGTGGTCCAACCTATTTTTGTTTTTTTATTAATAAATATTACTCTTAAGGTACTGTTGTGATGTTTGAGAAAATATTAAAAAAGAGTGGCAGTGTCAAGTCTGAATATTGATACTCTTTAATATAGTTAGTAGTATACACAGCAATGACAACCAAAGAATTAAGTAAGCAAAATAAGTTTCGCAAGTAGTATTGTTTCAATTTAAACTACACATCATTTTATTTTGCTTCTAGGAAGAATCAAAAAAGCTGCCATTGCAAAAAGAAGTTATTTTTCAAAAGTGAACAAATATTGATGAGACCTCTGACAAAGTGGATAACTTGACAAGCGAAATCCATTCTAGTAGGCCTATGCAAATGGTAGAGAAAGAAACTTTTTAAGAACAATCAGAAGATCTAAAAAGAGATAACAATGAACTGAATTTAAATGAGTAAGTATAATGTTCCGAACACAATTTTATTCTACCCTTGGAATTCTAGAACGGAAAAAATTTGAGCAAATTTTCATCTTTATTTATTTAATTTTCTCATGGTTGTTCAGTATAATTGACCTGTTAGTTTCATCACAGAACCAAAACTAATGATCAGTTTCATAGTGTCAAGAAAACCAGATGGTCAGTTTCATAACAATACGGAACCTGATTCGATTTGTGGTGTTACGAAACTGATTATTTCACCATTTTTCTACCTCGGTAGTTAGAATGGTGATTTCAAACCCTCAATAATATTAATAAAGTAGATTTTTGCTATACACCGTTTTGATTTTGTTGTTATTGTTTGCAAACGTTTACCAAGCAGTCAAAGTAAAAAAAAATAATAATTTAATACATAACAACAAAAAGACAATTAGTCCACTTTAAAATAAAAGAGAAGATTCATAGTAATCTATTTTACATGTATAATTTTCAAAACTTTTCCAAAAATCTGTCTTATTTTCCTTCAATTTGGTAATGGGTCAGGCCTATAAACTTTGGACACTGGGACATAAATAAGTTTAATGTTGTTATTATTTTGTAATATAATTTTACAACTTTTCAATATGCAAATATGAATTACTGTATTTTCTGAGACAGAATTTTTTTTGGTTTTATCAGCAATGATGTTATCATGCCTGAGAAGAATGATCAGAAGAGTATACCTAAGCCATCCAAGTCGAAATGCAACATTAGGAAGAAATACTCATTAACAAGGCAAGGAATATATCAGTAGAAGAGGAAAGAAGGTAGGAGAAAGAGAAGTTAAATATTGTTACCACATATATGCCTAGCTTAATATCGGCAGACGGCAACAGCTCAGATGTCAGCGGGAGCACAGCATATGTATGTGCTGGTAAAAGCGTCACTTCCACCGCGCAGTTCTACAACTATAGTGGCGCTGTGACCCCACCACTCCACTCTCAGGCTCCAATAAAAGAGCATGCACGAAAATGAATTTTTAATTCATCGTCGACCACCATTTAGAGAAGACCAACAAGAAGAAAACAGAAGTTCCCTGGATGCCTCAACATAGGACCTCCCAGCAGATGCCAACATCCCCACCAGAGCAGCAGGCCTGGCCGGCCCGCCGAAGGAGCTGCTGAACATGGATACTACCTTCCTGTTAGGCTTCAATTGTCCTGGCCAGCAGACTCAGCAGCAGGAGCCACCCCAGCGTAGGATCGCTCCAGGAGAACCCCCTCAGCCATGCTGGTGAAAGACAAACATGCCGACCTGACACTGCAGAGCTCTGGAGCCCACCATTGCCATGCTGTAGTGGGGATCCAACTGCTGCTGAGGGGAAGCCTAGTCTGATTTCAATGGACAAGCTGTAACTTCCCAACTTTGCTGGAGACCAGCTCCTGGACCCAACAGCTCTTCTCAGAGGTAATGCAAAAGACAGCCCTTTTCAGGGCTACCATACGGTTATAAATTACAATGAGCCATCAAAAACAACAACAGCCCTTCTCAGGGCTACTACAAGGTTATAAAGCGCCATGTGCCGTCGAATCCACTTGGTGACAATATAAAAAGAACTGTTTTAATTGTGCATAAAAGCAGCCAGAAAATCTCAAACACTGAATGAGCAGAGATCCATGCTTCATTTTACACTTTACAAAATGCAACTCCTAACAGACATTTTATTATAAATACAACATCTAGATGTTTAACTGCTTGACCAAAAAGGTACCAATAAAAAAGGAAAAGTTACCAATAATCTACATGATGATGGTGCAAACATAGAAATTTCAGATGAAATCAATAACAAAGAACAATTTTCTAGAAGGAAGTACACTTTTAAATATTTCTTTGTTGTAAATGGAGAAAAAATACAAGTCTGTAAGCAATTTTATTTAGGGACACTTGATATCTTAAAAAATGATCTATACAGCACACAACATCAACGATAAAAAAACTAACACACCAACACAAGAACAGAGAGGAAGTTATCAAAATAGCAGAAGGAAACCCACAGGGAATCCAGACTTTGCAAGAGCTCATATCAAGTCCTTTCCGAGTGTTGAGTCACATTATTGCACACTAACAGATGTTAGGTGTTATTTTAACACTAACAGATTACACTTGGGTGTTCATTTAAGTGTAAGCAAAATGTCTGAACTGTACTTGGAAAAATGTGGATGCAAACATAGTTTCAACAAAAAAATTACATGTATTAACAGAATTTTTTCAATGGAGTTTAATCTTGGATTCCACATTCCCAAAAGTGACTGTTGCAATATTTATGAGACTGTCAAAAAAAAGTCACACGACAAACTGAGACCATAACATCTGATGTTAAGGAAAATTATGACAGACATCAGTTGCTCAAAAACCAAATGAAAGCTGAAAGGAAAAAAGAAAAGATAAACAAAGACCTGCCAATTCTTTTGCTTGATCTTGAAAATGTCATCATGACATCACATGCTGATATAAATAGCCTTTATTTTCTGCATAGATTAAATGTGTATAATTTAGCAAATTACTAAACATTAACAAAAAATGTTTACTGTGCCATATGGACAAAAATAACAGCTGGATGAGGTAGAAATGATACTACCAGCGCATTCAGAAAAATATTAGAAGTTCTGGTTGATGAAAACGAGATATGAGTAAATTAACGTGGTCAGACTTGTGTATACCAAAAAATAGAAATTCTTTCATCTCTAATGCTGTGATGGATTTCTTAAGAGATCACCCTAACATAGAATCTGTTACAATGAAATATTCCCTTCCTGGTCATTCTTGTGTCCAGGAAGTTGAAACACACACACACTGTAATCGAAAAAACTGTGGCAAAAACAGACTTTTATTCCATCATCACATTAATCAGAATCTTGAAAACAATAAATAAATAGAACCCATACAGAATTATCCAAATGAAACCACGTGATTTCAAAGACTTTGCTGGGTATGCCAAACTCCTAACTTTAGAACTGTACCTTTCACACAAGTCTCATCTCTACATTTCACTCAAACATTCAGTGATTTATTACAAAGCAAGCCATGATGAATAGAAGCTACTGAATTGTGCAAACACTAAGTTTCTTAAAACCTGTGACAGAAAATCCTTCAAGAAGAAAACCTCAACAGTTTTTGATGCAAGACCTAAGACATCAAGAAAACCTCAGAAGTTTCAGAAACAGACATAAAGGCTGCTTTCCCGTTCATGCCCATTGTGGACAGAGACTATTACAAAGTTGTACTAAGCTGTAATATAAATATTTATAGGCCAAATAAAAATGTTGTTTTTATCTTTGTTGTTTAAAATAATATTTTCATCATCTCTGAAATTTTTTTATCTAGTCCTTTATCAATTTTAATAGAAGTAAATTTTGACAAGGTTTTAAGTGTAGTTAGAATTTTGTCATACTGAATTAAGTCACTTTTGATTTGGCAAGGTTCTTACTGCTTTTATACAAAATGATTTTGTCCAGGCATAAAGGTTAGTTTTACAAACAAATAAATGTTAAAACCATAGAAATTAAATAAAAAATAAACATGTCAGAACAAACTAAATCTCTGGGTGCAATTTTGTCAAAACAGGACCTGCATCAGTTAAAACCTTGTCAAAACAATGTAGCGAATAGTCTAGCATGAGAAAAAATCAAGAAAACTAAGGAATTGCAGAAGCATAAATTCAAAGAATATTTCATCATGATGGTTCATCACATCCTTACTAGCATAAAAGTATCTAAGCTCCGATACCTACCCAACTGCTTAATCAAACACTAACTTGAAAACACTTCTCTGAAATTTACACAGGATTACGGCAGACTACAGACTTCTTCATATTTAAAGAATAATGGCTTCAATCACTGCCCAGTTTGAAAACCTACTGAGCAGAGGCACATATTTTTTTTCATAACATACCTAATATTTTAATTAATAGAAGAATTAATTAATAAGGATTGTAACTAAAAAATTAGGATGGCTGACTGACATAACAAAATTTTAAAATGTAGTATCATATTTATTAATATATTAGATGATAATGCAAGTATAAACTAATTATTATTAGAAATATTTTGATTTGTTTTTGAGGCATATATTTCTAATTACATACAAAAAAACAAAATGGGATAGGATAATTATTCATATCCTGAAGCAGTTTCAGAAATAGTTGTGCACTTCATGGGACACCTGAAAATTGAATACATGCACAAAATACACATGTCAACTACGGTAAATATGTAATTTATTCCAACAAAGCACTCTGTATAAAGCAATCATAATAAAACATTAATCTAATTAATTTTTACCCTATGCATAGCTGCTTTACGAGTAGTCACTTGTGATACTTTTTCTAATAGGTCAATCAATAATAATAAAGGTGCCATCCACTTAGGGGTTTCCGGTGATTCACAATTCGCCAATGCCACAGTACCTTTGCTTAATAAACTTATTAGGTTTGGAAGCATGCATGAAGTATGCACTACTTTAGCACAAGGCACTTTTATTTCCTGCAAAATAAAAATTTAATAGATAATATGATCACCTTTAAGGAACAATTATTTACATGTAACATCCATAAAATCTCTACAGCAACCATTAAAAAAAATTAATTTTTAAGATAAATTTTAGCTTTATACTAAGATTTTCTGATTTTCGAGATGTTTAATTTGTTCATAATCTCAGATTTTAATGATTACAGACTTTTAATAGTTAATTACATCTTAATATGTATATATCCAGTATATATATATATATATATATATATCTTCTATATATATATAAAAATCAATGTTTGTCTGTCTGTCTGTTCCAACTTAACTCGAGATCTACCAGACAGATTTGTCTAAAATTTTGCACACCTATACTTTGAAGCCCTGAGGTGGACATAGGCTAATTTTTTTGGACCTCCGACATAACAAAATTTAAAACACTTTATTTCTTCCTTAAAGCTTTTTTAATTTTCAAAATGACTTTGATTTTCAAGAAAAATTTAATTTTTAGCTAACATTTTTTTTTCAACATTGACTTGATTAATTTTGAAAAGAGCTGAAGTTTTAACGTACAGTTATTCCTAAGTTTCAGTTGATTTAGCGCACATGCATATGTAATTTTTATGATTCATTCATTTACAATTTTTTACAGCTGTTTAAAAACATAAATAAATAGCTGCTTTTGTTAATCATGTGTGTGTTACTAATTTAAAGTGTGTAAAGTATTTAACTGCAATCTTTTAAATTCAAAGCACGTATGATGAAAACGGTTCGTGCGGCAGAGACTGAAGATGAAAGACAGTCAAGATTGGAAAGCGACCAAATACACACAGACCAATCCCGTTCGACCGAAACAACTAAGCAACGGGAAATACGTTTAGAAAGCGACCGAATACGCACAGATCAATCCCGCTCGACTGAAACAACTGAGCAACGGGAAATGCGATTAGAAGGCATCCAAACTCGTGCAGCTAAAGTCCGATTAACAGAAACAATGGCAGAACGAGAGGAGCAACTACAATTGACACGATCACGAACTGCTCAATCTAGGCGGGCGCATCAGGCATTGAATTGAAAGAATGCGCCTATCATTACGATGCCAACTATGATTATTCCGCTCATTCAAGTGTCGCAATTGGAAAAATGGTGCCCATATTGTTCTGCACTTACATTCAAAAACGAATCACAAGGAATCTGCTGTGCAAGCGGAAAAGTTAAATTGCTCGATATTGGTTTGCCACCTGAGCCTCTATTGTCGCTTCTATCAGGAACCACAAACGAGTCAAGGCACTTTTTAACAAACATTTCCAAATACAATTCATGTTTTTAAATGACGTCACTCAGAGCAGAAGCTATTGTCCTCGAAAATTATATGCTCACATTCAAAGTGCAGAGACAAATTTACCATCGCGTGGGGTCATTGTTACCTCTACCAAAGGAAGGCAATAAGTTTCTGCAAATTTACTTTATGGGCACCGCTGATGACAAAGTTGATCAGCGTTGTCGCAACAATGTTGGTCTTCGCCATCAAATCGTTGTTTATTTGCAAAACTTAGTTGATGAACACAATGAGCTGATTAAAATATTCAAAACATCACTAGAAAAAATGCCAACCGAGAGGCCTGGCTGGGAGGTCCGCCAAAGCCATTTTATATATAAAATGGCTTTGGCGGACCTGTTTATATATATATAAACACACACACACACACTCACTTATTTTGATACATTTGTGGGAAGCTTAGATTATTATATTAACCAAGTGCACATCACAAAAAATATTTAGCTTTATTTGCAATAAGCGAAGTGTTAGTATACATAAATAGTAAAAAATGCAAGATAACAAAGACAAAATTTTACAGCTAATGATAGACAATAGTTATAGTTATTTTAAACTAAATCTTAATACATGTAAACTTAGAGGATACAGAATATCAATAATAATGGCCCCAGTTCAAACAGCATGAAAAAAAAACTAGCAAAACAATCTTAAAAATAGAACAAAAATACAATTACATACGTAAATTTTCAAGGGTTTTCTCATATTTGAAGTCATTATTACTATATTATAAAAAGACTTCTGTTATAACTTATGACACTGTTAACAACAATCAAAGTGATAGGTGAGAAAGAAAAATTTCAAGAGATGTTTACACAGGTAAACATCGTAATACCTCCCTCAGTAGTTTAGACAGTATCAACAACTTATGATGTGAATAAAGAAGATATAAATGGACCTGATGGTCACTAAATATAAGAATTTAAACAACTTTTGGATGAGATTAATTTATACTCATCACTCCACAATTGTTAGAAAAAGTAGTTGCCAGTGAAAAAGCCAAATCAAAATAAACTCAACAGTGATCCTTTCTTTGTCCTTAGTAAATAATTTTTTTATATTAATCAGATGAAACATGGTTTTTTATTTTAATTACAATGACCATGCAGTAACAATAAAGAAAAATACTAACACTAGTTACAATTAACATATCTAAATGTAAATCAATGTTTGGATTTAAATGCTACTTGTTATCAGTTGTTTAACAGATTTGATCTGCTTCTCCATTTATTTCTATTCTG
Source organism: Lycorma delicatula (assembly GCF_047948215.1). NCBI lineage: Eukaryota > Metazoa > Arthropoda > Insecta > Hemiptera > Fulgoridae > Lycorma > Lycorma delicatula. The sequence continues at coordinate 56,809,377 of NC_134458.1, forward strand.
TACCGACCTCTTGTCTTCAATGTACAACCTAATCCTAAGATATGCATGTTCCATTTTTTTTCTTTTAATTGCGTACCCTTTCTTCCTCAATTAACAAACTAAATTCACTAACCCAGAATGTTTCAATATACATGTATGGCCTATACAATAATATAACTGTATCCTTTTTGAAATTCCATATCTAAACTTCCTGTAGGTGATTAACAGGAAGTAAGGTAAACATATTTTTTTTTTTACAAAACAGATATACATACTACAGAATATTATATACTTATATGTATGTTTCACAATTAAATGAGTGAGCATTCACAAGTTTTTACACTAAATATATATTGTACACACAGTATCAGATAATATGCTAGAGGGGAAAATGTCCTAGACCATTAATACATTTTGAACAGGAGATATAATCTACGCAAACAGCAACTAACTGTACAAGCATAATTGTTAATCTTATAAAAAAAATATCCAACAAAAAAGTACATGAATAGTGACCGACACAGTTATTATAAATAAGAACTCACCTCAAACAGTAACATGTATAGATGTATGATAGCAGCAGCACGGTGTGCTTCAGAGCAATGAACTAAGATCGTCACTAATTCGGGATCATTTACCGAAAATGAATTACAAGCTTCCAACAGATATTCCACTTTACTATTAATCTATAAACATACATGAAAATAAAACTTAATAACTGAACATAATTTTCTTATTATAGCAATTAATCAACATAATTTATTATTTTCATTACCTACAGGCTTCACATACTATATGTGAAAAAATATAGTACACCTGATTATCATTCAGCTTTAATAAACCTATCAGTGTCCTGCAAATAGTTTTAATAATGTTAAAATAAAACAATAATAACACCGATAACATAATTTTTGTTTCTTAACATGCGATACATGAATTTAATCTGTTTTTTATGCAGAAAACGAATAGGAACTCAAAATCTTTACCACCCACTATTTTTTAAAAATCGTTAAATTTTAATTAAAGGATTTTTTTTCATTTTTCAACGTATAGTTAAGATTTTAAGCTCCTATATTGTATTTTGTTAGCTCATTTTTTATTGTTTAACTTTGCTAACATAATTTGTAAGCTATAAATAAACAATACTAGACAGAGAATTTAATCATATCATAGTCACATATTATGACATCATATCTAATACTGAAAAGTGAGCCTTCACGGACAAGATTAATCATGTCTGTGCAGGTCAAACATGTAGCTGAAAACACAGCTGTGTTGATTGTATTAAGCACTGGATTTAGGAATGAATTAATTTTGTTCAGTCATATTGCCATCTTAAGTTTGTTAACAGTGCAGTGTCATAATGCCTCGAAATTGTGTAAATGATGTGGATGCCTTTTGTGTACATGGTTTTGAGTTTACTGTAAAAGATAATAAAAAAAACATTACACCTTTAATTAAAAAAGCACATCATTTGTACTTTCAGTCTAAAACTGGTGATCAGGATAAGACGTGGGCTCCTCATATAGTATGCACTAATTGTTCTGTATATTTAAGAGAATGGCTGAATGGTACATAGAGGACTTTTGTCATTTGGTGTACCTATAGTTTGGCGTGAACCAAAGGATCATGTAACCGACTGTTGCTTTTGTTTAATAAGTGTCTGAAATTTCTAAAAAATCTAAACATAATGTAAAATATCTTTCATTGCAATCTGCAATCAGACATGTACCTCGCAGTGAAATTATTCCAGTTCCTGAGCCACCTATGAATGTATGTTTTGAAAGCAGCGATGAAGAACCAGGCAGTACTGAAGAAGACAACAATGATTTTGATTTAGAATTGTCTTCCAATAAGTCACATCTTATATCACAAGGTGAATTAAATGACTCAGTTAGGAATTTAAATTTATCAAAGAATCAAGCTGAACTGTTAGGATCAAGATTGCAAGGTTGGAATTTACTTCAAAAAAATACAAAAATTTTGGGCTTTCAAAGCCGACAAAAAGAACTTTCTCAGTACTTCATTGATGAAAATTGCACAAATATTAATGAGCTTCTGTTGCACTTAGGACAAGTTCATAAACCTGAGGACTGGCACCTTTTCACAGATTTGTCCAAGTATATTTTAAAAACGGTTCTACTACACAATGGTAACAAATATCCTTCAATAGCAATCACTTACAGTATTAATTTGAAAGGGACATACAATGTGATGAAAACCGTAAAATGTAAAATGTGGGAAAAATTTGAGACATTAAAAATTTTTTTTTGTCTATCAGTGTAATTACAGTATTAATATAGGGCTTTAAGGTGGATAAAATAATGTTAAGATTGAAATATTGCCATTTAATGCTTCTTTTCAAACATACGGTAAAAGTAAAATATTCTTAAAATTCTATATTTAAAAAATACAAAAGGAGTTGCATCCTGTTTGAAGTAGTACATTGCAATTCCCTTGCGACCTTATAATTAAAAACATGGAACATCTCAGAATATAGTAATCTGGAAGACAAAGGGTTGCAAGTGAAATATAATGTTAACAGCAGAAGTCACATCTCCATCATCTAAGTTAACACCAGATATTACGTTTGCAAATATGAATGTAGTTTGCCCTATGAATATATGGTTAGAATTTATTAACGTTTGTTAATCAAGCTGTGAATAACATTTAAAACAAAATTCAGAAATGTTACATTAACAGGTAATAGAATATTATATATTGAATGAAATATAATACTTTCAAGTATTATATATATACACATACATAATAAGTATTATATGAAATATAATATGTATGTTATGAAATATAATATATGTTAACATATATTTCAATAAGCAAAATTGGATGGCTGTTTTAATGAAACAAAATACAAATGAAGGTAAGATAGCTGTAATTTTAAAAAATTAAGTGTTATTTATAAACAAACTGATGATAGAAGTAACTCAAAAGAAAATTAATCAATAAAATAAATGGATCAATTACATGAAAATAGTTTCCTTGTACTTTACTACTTAGGCTATTTGATTGATTTAGACAATATATAAATATATATGCAAAATACATAAACAATATTTGTCTATCTTTAAATACTACCAAAACATTAATAAAACAATGTCCTATAGAATTCTCTTATGACTGGATGAGGCCTACAGTAATTATTGAACAATCCAGTGTATGGATGCACACAAAATTTGAAATTGTAGTTACTTTTTTAGTTCACAAAAAAAATCCACTTGCAGGAGTGTAAACAGATCAAAGACAAGCTTTCAATTAAACATCAGCAGCAGAAATAAAGCTATAAATATAAAATTAAATAAAATAATAATTTTAATTATAATGGATAAGAAATGATTACCTTACTAGCCAACGCATTCAAAAGTTTGTATGAAAACGTTTCACCGTTTCTTCTTGAAATAGTGTTGAGCAAAGAACAAACATGGTAGACAGTATCAGGAAGCTTTTCAAGCATGTTTAGACATACGGGAAGAGCATCTTCAGTGAATTTATCGAGTTCTTCTTTCTTTATCGGCTCAATAGCGACTTCATCTTCCTACATTAAAAGAAACTAATTAATACATGCAATCTCTATATAATACTCTATAGCTAAGAACCTTGTGATCAGAGCAACTGAGTTGATGGAACTGGTTTAAAGTATGACATAAAGAATAGAAAACAATGGAAAACAGCATGAAACCTATCGAATGACTGATGACAAAAATCTTCTACACGAATGTTTACAACAGTATTAATAAATACAAATAAGTTCTCAAGTCAGCTGGTATGATCTCATAAATACTATTAGCTGTTATAAAACCCTAAGCAGCATAGATAAAGAGTAATAAGCCAAAAATTAGGGGTATGGCACACAATTCCTTCCTCCACATTAGTCAATACATATAATCATATAAAAATCGATGCATTAGCTAGATAGAAGTGTGTATAACAAAATTAATAAACTTTCACCACAAACTACTTGTTATAAATTTGTTAGCAACAGAGACAAAGAAAATGGCACAGAATGTAGCATGATCTAATTGATCACTAAATATTCCATTATAAAAGGAAAAATATTATATTAGTGAAAAACAACATAAAAGGAAAAATATTTTATATTAGTTAATTAAAAAAAAAATTATGCGTAGGTCATAACCAAGATATTTAAACTCCTGACTACAGATAAAACTAACTGGATCAAAGGAAGTCCCAACTTTTATCTTCCTTCCCCTTCCTTTTGCCTTGGATGAGTACTATGGGATTTGGATTAGCTATCACCCTGATTCAAACTGTGATACCACACTGGTACCTTGAAGCAGCCAGCAGGGTAGTCGCTTGTTTATTGGAGGGGGCCTAATTTTTTATTCCTGTTGAAATGCCCAAGGACTGCATAAAAAAAGCCACCTTGTAGCTGAGGTATCAAGTGAATAAAGCTGGAACTTCCATTTTCTCATAAATCTATAAAATATACAAGCCTTAATATAAAATTAACTTTAAACTTCTGTTTTTAAGAGAGCACTTGCTTAGTTGAAGTAAAAAGAATCAACTAGCTTTCAAAATGATACAAAACTGATATTATAACCAAGATAAAATAATTGTCCAATAAGGAAGAAAATTTGGTGTGAAGAGATTTAACTTCTGGATTTAACAAATTAATTTATAGATATAATACATTATATGAACTGTCTCTCACTGTGTCTCTCTCTCTCTCTTTCTCTCTTTGTCTCTGTGTGTGTATGTCTGTGTGCATACACGCATGCAATATTAATCAAGAATATTAAAGTATTTTATAATACACATGAAAGACCCATTAATATATTTACATACAAAATTTTAAGGAAAGTATGTATTACTTTTCAATTATTTTGTTAATTTAATAAAAAAAATGAAAAATTGTTTTCTTTTTTGAAATTTCCATTTTCTAGTTTTTGAAATGTGGATTTCTTTAGAAATCCATTTATACATAATTATTAAAATACACATTTCAAAATTAGGATAAAAAAGTATATATTTTTAACATTACATAATACAAAGTACATTTCTATTACTCAAAAAAATGTTATATAAACCATCTGATTAAAAGTTAAGTGTGGTTTCTTGGAAATGGACTATGAAATTATCATAGAGAACATAAAATTTAATGCTAATCTGTTTTATGATAATTAACTTTTATTATTAAAGGTTTTATACAGGTAAATTTTGAAAAGGGCCTGTTTTCAAGCTCTGATTATGAAGACCTTACTTTGGCCAATTACTCATGAAATCCATAACCAAGATTCTAAAATCTGAACCATTCTTTCCTATTGTTTTTAATGGATCTACCAAATCTCAAATTACAAACTGTTACACTTTTCTATTTTTTATGATATGCTAGTAATTCCACAATATCTCATAAAGATCGAACAGTTTTCATTTCAAATTTAGCATTATAAATTAAAGTTACCTTATGAGCAGATTTTTTTTAACAGGTTTGTTTTTATTTCTGTAGGCAATTGATCTGGTGGAGGAGGGCTCAACATAACCAGATTCCTTTCTGACAAAAGTAAACAGATTCCTCAGAGATTGGTCATCAAAAATGTCTGCCAACACTAGACCCTGAGTCATAATTCATAGACCATTATTAGATTTAATCACATCTGCTTTGTAGACTTATTGTGCATACATTCATGCAGTTTTTTCTGTGTATCTTGTAGAAAAATAAATTTCTCATGTGGGTAAAATATCTACATGTTGTTTTGATAGTTGTGGTATCCAACAGTTTAGCAAATAGAAGCACTGCATCAGGAATTATAAACCAATTTTATATTTTAAAATTTAGGTTCTAGTTGCATTCAAATAATGGAATTTCTACTCATTAACTAACCTGTTCAAATGTAAGTCAGCTGCATTGCTTGACAACAGAACATTTTCAAGGATAATTACACAACATTCCATTTAGTTATTCTGGCCACATTTCATTAAATTTCAGTACAAAGATCTTTTTATAGGGATGGAATTTAAGATTAGTGAGTGAAATTTTCATAACAGTTAGATCTGGCAAAACCAAAGCACACATTTTTCAGGCTGAAGAATTAGGAAAAATTTTAAATGTACTGTCTTACAACCACCACATTTTCTGGTGCCCGAACACTCTTTGGTTTTCCAGGTGTTTTTCATTTTAAGGCTGAACCTGTTGCCTAAAAATGTTCAATCCATAGCAACATGACTTTTTTCTCTGGGACAGCATCTTGGCAGTTAAGCTCAAAATGCATTCAAAAAGCTCTCCACTAGCTATCACAGATTAATTCATTGTTTAAGATGAATGATTCAACAAAAGAGGATGCAATGAATCCTAGCCCCGATGGAAAGTAAAACAGCAAGGCATATGATATTACAGCCGCCTCCCCATCTCACCAGTGCTGGAGCAGTGACCAAACAAAATATAGGATATTTTACTGTCATACCTTGTACAATATAGCAATGAAAACCTAAATTAAACACAAAATCATTTAATTATTTTATTACTATTAATTTCATAGTTTTATAAATAAAAACTTTTTTTCCAATAAATATTTCATAAAATGTTTCTACATTCTATCTTTATAGCTAAAAGCTACTGAATTTTTTTATCTTAATAATGAATTAGAATATTGATTAAATTGTACAGAGGTGGAAATCAAACTTCACACACCCACAATAAAGAAATCAAATCTATTATTTCACTAACATGCAATACTTATCATGCAAACCATAGCAATATAATTTATTAATTTTAAAAGGCACATGCAATAGCAAAAATAAAAACAGAATATAACGTTTAATATAAGTACCAAATTTATTTATTGAATTTACTATTAATATTAAAATGACTGACATCTTCAGCAAGTTGAAAACTATTTTTATTTTTTTTTTTTAATTATTCTCCAATAGAAACACATTATTCTATGATTATATTTTCTAGTAATGCACTGGATGATACATTTTTTAATGTGACATTTAACTCAAAATAGCAATCAACACCATTTATATGAGAATTGGATAAAAACGGATTCATATTTATTGCAGAAAATAAAAAAAAATTAACCATATAAATTCTAACTTTTAATCAAATAGTCAAATTTGGCTAGATATTTAAAGATCTGAAAATAACATACTTTAGGAGGAGTTACCTCTATCTAATGGTATTATATAGTTATGAGCAGAAAATGCATTTGAACAAACTTAATAATTACAAAATACTAAATAAAAACAGTGTGTGTGTATATATATGTGTGTGTGTGTGTGTGTGTGTGTGTGTATGTGTGTGTGTGAGTTAATTACAAACAAAACAGGACCAGGTGTTTTCTTTCAAATGATTTATTGAGAGATTTTTTAATACATTTTTTATGTAATTTTTAAGATGAAAAAGCATAAATTTAGTTTCAAACATAAATATCTACATCTTCGGCACAAGACAGAAGCTTCACCTTAGTGACCTAGAATGCTGAAGTGATCTTAACACTCAACATGACCTTAAAAATCCTAATTTTTTTAATACACTGAGTGCTTAACAAAATCTACATAAAAAGAATAAGTTATAGAAAGTTCCCATTGGTCAGCAACTGATAAAATTTCATGCAATCTAACCCAAGCTACTGATAAGGCACATTTATCCCTTCAGTTTTATCATGCAAGGAGATATATCTTAGGTTTGTATAGCCTGTATGACTGGTATTTTTCCTTTGTTGTTTATTAAAAGAGAAAAATTTTCCTTTTGTTTTGGTATTGAGACTCTAAGTAGTTCTTTAATTCTTATATTTAGAACAGTTTAAAATTTATTACTTGTTCATAATTAATTATAAAATTGTTTCAAAAACAACTAAAGAACAAAATGTAAAAGCTATAAATTATAAGAAAAGAAATATATGTTATTGTTACAACTAGATAACTAATTTCATGTAGGTAAAAGTTCTACAGCAAATAATACAGTTCAGGAATTTATCAAACTAGGAGAAAACACTCATGATTAGCTTAAAGCACAAAAGAGTAACAAAAAAGTAATATTAACTATCAAGAGTTGATAGTCCTGATAGTACCAAGCTCACAACTAAAACACAGCAATGTGGTGATCAGCACATTGTTGATAAGCTCTGAATTGTTTGCCAGCACTTTACACAAGTCTTTAGTGTCTAGCTGTGCATACTGTTTCCAGTTCTTAAAACATGTTTTTTTTTTTATGTGGAACTATCAACCAGCAATAATTTTTCCTGTTTCAGAGATTTAGAATCTTTTATTATACTTTATTGATTAATCTGTATTTTTTAGTTTCAGTTTTTACACATACATTTAAATTTTTATGTACAAATTAAAATCATTTTTGTGTATAAAAGAATAGACGTGAAATTTTTTTTAATTTTTACTGAACCACACTTTTCCCTTTTTGTTCTTGTTTATTGCTTATTACAACAAACATACTTCTAATTTTAAAAATAACTGTTTAAATTATCGATTTGCTGATAATAAAAAGTTGATTTATTTTCTATTCATTTGTAAAATCATTTAGAGTACCTGACATAAATCCCCTTAATATTTTTTTAATTTTCCAGAAAGCTTATGTAAAATCAAAATGTGCACGTCTTTAACAAACTGTAAAAAGTTAATACAAGAAATATAAAAGCAAACTGATAAAATGTACTTCCAAAACACTGATCTGTGACTCAGTGTAATTTATTGTGAAAGTTCATTCACGGATAGTTTTTTAAAATCCCTAAAAATATGTAATAGAAGAAATATTATTTTAATAGATATTAAAATGACTTTACATGAACTTAAAAAAAAAAAACAATATATTTCACAGCATTTGTGAAAGTATTATATTAATTGGCAGGTTAAGTAGCAGCATAGAAGCAAAGAAGTTTGTTTAACAAGATGAAATTATATATACAAGAAATTAGAAATGATTTTAATTTTACACCCAGCATTTCACAACAAAATGAGGAAAAAGAATTTACTTGAAAAACCATGTTGAAAAACGACTTCAAATATATTTCAAGAAATTTTAAAATAGGTTAACTATTTTACACCAAACTTTTTTCACACTGACATAAAGTAGAAGATTTGAACATTAAAGTAATAGGTCTAAAATGAGTAACCATAATTTTTAGATAAGAAATTTACTAAAACATACAAAATAAAATAGCCCAATGCTACAAAGGTATAAATAAATTAAAAAATTCCTGAAAAAAATTATTTCAAAAACTAAATAAACATCATTATGTTAATACTGTCCCTTTGGAAGTTAAATTAATAGAGACTTCAAATAATCTTGATACCTTCCAAAAGAAAAAAGTAAAAAAAAAATCGGTTTCTTTATTGATGAAATATTTCCTTATAATCCATTTTAGTAAATTGATGAATTCCTTTATTACTTTTGTCACAGAAGTTTTAGTATTAAGTGAAATATTGTAACTGGGAAACAATACACAAATTTATGATGGCAAGTTACAATTAGCCTTATTACTCGGAAACTTCTGAATGCTTAGCTTAACCTCAGTTATGTAGTCTATTCACCAATAAGATGTAATATTTTAATAAACCATACTTATTGGTAATAGGTCTTTACAGCAGTATTACATCACCACTATCATGTTCCTTTTAATATTTGGCTATTCGTCAGACTTAGGTCACAAAAATTTAAACATTTTTATTTCCACATGTCATCAGTATGTGCTAACTGACTGATGGGGCATATAAAATGTGACAATATCTCATACACAAACTCCGGAATGATAAAATTTCTACTTACTTTGGTGCTGAATATCATTATGGTCCTTTCTAAATTATCTAGAGGAAGATATATATACAGGGTCATTCACGGGAACCGGATGTTTTTAAAATAATCATAAAAAATTGAATATTTACTTTAAAAAAAGTTTTATCGGTACTGAAATACTTGTTAAATCAAAGCATTTGTTACTTACTCATGAACGAAAAATTATGTCCGGCAAGTGATGTCCATTTTGGGCAATACATTGTTGTAGCCTTTCACGGTAACTGACCTCAATTCTTTGCAGCATGTCTACATCAATCTGGGTGACGTGATGACGAATTGCGATCTTTAGGTCCTCCAATGTACGCGGTTCATTGCCGTACACACGTGAATTCAGAAACCCCCACAGAAAAAAATCACAACTACTCAAGTCGAGGGACCGAGGGGGCCAAGGAATGTCACCGAATCTGGAAATGATCCATCCCGGAAACAAGTTACGGAGAACAGCCATCGTTGCCCTCGCTGTAGCTCCATTCTGCTGGAATAACACATTTTGAAAATCGATTCCCCGGTTTCGTAACTCAGGGATGAAAAACGTATTCAACATCGCAATGTAACGATCAGCTGTTACAGTTACGGCAGCGTCATTTTCTTCAAAAAAAACATGGTCCAATAACACCGACCTTTCCTACTGCACACCAGACAGTCACCTTTGGGCTATGAAGTGGTCTCTCGTGAAGCTGATGTGGGTTTCTTTCTGCCCAATACCGGCAATTCTGTTCGTTGACGAAGCCATTCAGATGAAAACGGGCTTCGTCACTCATTAACAATAACAAATTTTCATTTTCTTCAAAAACGGTAAGCATTTGTCTACAAAATTGTAATCGCTGCGTGAAATCTTGCTCGTTTAACTGCTGCACGACGGCTATCTTGTAAGGATGGAAATGCAGGTCTGTATGCAGAATTCGTCTTACCGTACTTGTGCTCATTTGAAGCGCTGCTGAATGCCTTTGAATAGAGCGGCGTGGGCTTCTGACAATGGCTTCCCTTACTCGTTCGATGTTCTCCGGAGTGCTAGCAGTTCGTCAGGGACCCGGTGGTTTTTTCTTCAATATTGAACCACTTGTTCGAAGGTTGTTTACCCATCACAATATTGTGTTACGAGAAGGGACACTTGCATTACGATGGATATTAAATTGACGGCGGAAATCTGACTGAACAGCAGTTACGGATTCGTCATTTCGCACAAAACTGTCATACGCGTACAGGCGTTGGTCTAGCGTCCACGGCTCCATCTCAACAACTAAAATGTAAATGCTATGAACAAAGGAAACAGACACCAGCCACGTGCCCCTCCCACCACGAACGCCCGAGTACAACCCACTTCAAAAACATCTGGTCCCCGTGAATGACCCTGTGTGTGTGTGTGTGTATATATCACTGGTGACAGTGAGTTTTCATTTCTGAGTGAACCGATTTCAGTTAAAAATAAAATCACATTGGCCAACAACACTATGAGATAGCAATATGAAAACATCAACAAAGCAAAAGCAAAATGTTTCTATATTGTGCTGTCACAACATATGTGGTTCAGCAAGTTTGTCAACTTTAATGTAAGAAACCTTACCTTATCATTAATAAAATCTGTACTACAGATTCGTTATTTCCCCCTCCCCAATATTATTTATAATTTTTTTAACTACATTTAGATCCATAATTTTGCTATATGAAGGATAAAATTCTTTCATTGCTAAATGCAATAAGATGTAAAAAAATAACCAGTAATTTAACAAAATTAAGAATCTTTTATTGATAGTTATTGTGATATCTATACTATATTAATTGATAATATAATTATGTTTTTACAACAGTTTTAATTTAAAATTAAAATAAAAATAAACAATAAAAATTTTCACAATTCCAAAATAAATTTGGTGAGCAATTAAAACAAAATTCACATCACTTTTTTATGGATAAAAGTTTGATATTTTGCTTTAAAAAAGGAAATAAACCAGTAACAAGTTTAGTGGTAATCCAGCATACAATCGGAAATTTTAATAAAACTATCTCTATACAAAATGAATTGAGAATAGTTTAATAAAAACTTAAAGGGCATAATACTACAGTAGTAGTTTAACAAAATGTTGACTGAAAAATAAGTTCATTCAAGTCTTCAGAATATTCCCATTTAAAATATAAAATCTATATAAACTTATAATAAAAAACAACGTGAAATTATAACAGAACTTCAACTGATAAAACAAAAAAGCATGCACATATTTCATAACAATCATCATGATTACTAACATGAAATTCAAAAAGAGCAGAATAACAAACAAACCTATCTGACTACTGTTTCAAACCAGAACCTAGTTTCTATAACTTCCAAACATATACAGAATGAAAAACAAACATTTGCTACGGACAGACGACTCTTCGCTATTACCCAAGAGTCTTAGTTGTAAAATAAATATCCTATCAGGTTTTTTGGGATACTGCAGAATTATTTATACTTGAAGGTGCTAAGTGTTAAATTATAACATTCCATCATGAAAGCCCTTACTACTGAAGCTGTAGACTCCCAGTAAATGATTACTCCTACTCTGTACACTATAAAACATAGGACACTTGCATCTAAAAATATTATTCTTACACCATTATGTGCTCAGACAAGTTCTTCCGAAGAAATACATGCACGAATACATAAAATCAAGAATAGTTTACCATTGCATTCAATGAAACAGATATTTTTCAAACAAATCTAAAAGTTATAAGTTTGTTTGAGACTCAGCCTAACAACACCCAGTAATTTCAGACATCATTACATCCCAACACCATAATTATACACTAACTATATAAATATATAGACTGATAACATTAATACTGAAGCTTGTACTGTATTATAATAAAGATATTATATATGTGCACAGACTGAAAGAGTTTAATATGACAAAAAAAAAATTTGTACCAATTTATTCTGTATGAGGCTTATAACATTATGCTTCCACCTGAATGAACATAATTAAAAATAGAATTTACTTAGGACTAAAGAAACCAACCGTACATTTAAATTACAAGTGTGAAACTGCAGACTCACTTCAAGTATATACTAACAAACAAGATTTAAAACTTGATGATACCTACCGACTCCACAGTCATTTTCATACAGAGATCAAGGAGAAAATTTTTCAAAACAAGCAAAATGTTACAGCAGAAAAGCAAACAAAACAATGATCATGGTACAGCAAGTGAAAAAGATGAAGATGAAAACAACAATAGTATACTGGTCAACCAGGAAATTGAAACAACCACTGTAAAGTCATTATGCTGCATGACAGTATAATAAAATGTTCCCATGACATGAAGGTGTGTGATAATTTTCATATAAGAAAAAACTGAGAACAAAGTTATAATACTTTACTGGCATTGGTTATTTATTCTTATATAGTGGAAAAACAATGATACATGACAAAAGTTGCCTAAGATTTCTTTTTTGTAGTGGGGGTAATTTATGATGATGGCTCAACTGTAAAATTATCATTATATATTAAAATAAACCAAAAGGTTTAAACAATCTAAGAATTATAACAAATTCTTTTTTAAAAAAAATCCTTTTTCAGCTCCCCAACCTCCAAAATCACCTTCCACAAATTTTTTTTTTGATTTTTCTATTTTACTATGTTAAATGGTAGAAACTAAAAATAAATTCTACTGCAAAATGTACAACCAAAAAAAGGTTACCCAAGATTTATTTTCTGTGGGTGGGGGTGAATTACGATGAAATGTTATTGTAACATTATTAAAATTTTAAATAAACAAAAAAAAATTAAAAAGTTTTTATCCTAAAAAAATACCCCCCTCCTGAAGATACTGACCCCAAAATCTTAACAACAAATTGCCCCATATATAAACGAGTCTCTACAAAATTTCATCAAAATCAGTTAATTCAGTCAAAAATTATTAAATTTCAAACACACATAAATGCGTATGTAAATATATATGAACATTACCTACTTTTTTTTTGTTTTTTTTTTTTTGGGGGGGGGGGTCCCTGCTTTTTCTTGATGAAACATCAAGAAATGAAAAAAAACCATACTCCATTTTCTGAATAATTACCATGCTTTCCTTCTTGCACCATAACTCTAAAATTATGATGCCAGTAAAGTAAAAATTATTGTCAATAACAAATCTGGCCATTCAAAGTAATTAATTGTAGTGGTAAAACTATCAAATTTGTTCACACCTAATAAAAATGATAAAATATCTGATAAAATCTGATTAACCTTAAACTTCAGGGTGGATAATGTCACAATAAAAAAAGAATAACTTGCATTGAGGACCATTGGGGACTTTCTCATTAATACTGTCAAATATAATGTTACCAAGCAGGTGTATAGTCAGTTCATATTAACAGAAATGTATAACTTTCTTGTAATAAGAACTTGTAAGCCGAGTAGACATGCATGAATGATAAAATGACTTGATTATTGTACGATGACAAATATGTTGAAAACATTGGAAGCGTTAATGAATATGCACAATCATGTTAACTTAATGTTATTGCAAAATACTACTTCTTCAACCTATAGGTCAAGAGGTGATGAGGATCAGGAAAAAGTTACAGCTTCTTCTTCTTCTTCTTCTGACCAATGAAAAGCAGAAGACAATATAGCTTTTTTAAGAAATTTAATGTTAAAAGATAGTTACTATATGGAAGCTGATTTTTGGGGCTATATCACAGAACAAATTTATTAAGTTTGCCTACTATGCTAAAAAAAAAAAACTATAACAAACAGATTTTGAATTATCAAACTGAAAATACTCCAGAACAAGATTATCATTTATTTCCAATCTAAGTTTACAATTTGATTCAATAACTGTAATCAATATTTTTTATCACTTGTGCAGTCATCTTCCAGCATTTGCCTACTGATAATTTCATAAAAATAATGATTATTAGTAGTATATTTCCATATTTCATTATCAGATTCTGAAAATATAAAAGATTGAAGAATGTCAAAATATAAAAAAGGGGGCATTAAACACAACAAAATACTAAATGCACACACAAATAAAAACTATACTGTTGTAGATGGGTGACCCACATAAAATAGTGTCATGCATTTTATAACATTATTTATTTTCAACAGCTTCGGAGTTAAAGATTGTTAATGAAGACAAGAGAGCATAGCAATAATAAATACAGAAACTGTAAATCTAAGGAAGTGTACCCACAAAACGACAATTTTTTTTGCAAAATCACTATCGTATAAGTATACTGCTCTAATTATCAATAAAACTAAGGAAAAAAACAGTGCAAATAAGAAAAAAACAAAAGATGAGTTCACAACTTGTGAAGAGTGCAAAAAAGGTCACTAGTTACTAGAGAACGGGTGAGAAGTAACAAGGCTGCTAAAGAATTAAGGAAGAATATCATTAACCTTACCAAGAATGATGAAAAGTTCAATTACGATGTTAACAATTATGATTAGAATAAAAGTTGTCATATCAATGGAACTGCACCTGTGGGCACATACCAATCCTAATACATGGCTTAGAAAGTTCCTGAATGCAGTCATTTGGATCTTACATTGTTATATTACAATTACTGAAACAGTTTTCCAATGCTCTTGCTTTTAGTAATGAAAAATACTCCATAGGGTGTCGTAGCAATAGAAATATCTGATAAAAATTAATAACATTCAAGGCAGTCTGTAATGTATAACAGTAGTTTGTCCAAGATACGTGACACTAATCCTAGTATAAAAGTAATAAAAAACTATTTACAAAGATGTTAAAAAATAAAAATGTTGCGATAGACAGTAACTTGTTTTACATTAACTGAACTATTACTATATGTTTAACACATATAAAGTACAGTAAAAATAAATAATACTAATGATAATAATAAGTTAATACAAAGCTCATTTATTTATTAAAAAAGTACAGTATTTACCACATTTAAAAAAATACACAACATAAGCTAGCTACCCCAAATTACTACAGACTGTACTACAATTTAAGTACTCAAATAAATAAACTTGTGTAAATTGATGAATCACTATTGGTATAAATTAGTTTTAAAAAACTGACATTCTATTTAACTGTTTCCATCCACTATAATGTATAGCACTATTTAACATGTAAGTCATACATCCACTTTGACTATCTTCAATAAAAATCAAATTGCTTAAAAACAATAAACCACAATAATTTCATTTAATGACTAATTAAGGAACTTTCAGATTTAAAAGGATTCTCTCAGTAAGAAAAAAATCAGATCTTAGCTGTTTAATTTGTTTTTAAAATTATTCAT
This sequence comes from Lycorma delicatula, assembly GCF_047948215.1. Classification (NCBI taxonomy): domain Eukaryota; kingdom Metazoa; phylum Arthropoda; class Insecta; order Hemiptera; family Fulgoridae; genus Lycorma; species Lycorma delicatula. The sequence goes on from NC_134458.1 coordinate 56,825,396, forward strand.
TAACATTACATAATTAATTGGCAACTACTAATTTAAAAACTATGAGATTAACACAGGTAAAAATGTATCTGTTACAAATAGCAAATGTGACCGAACATGAGTAGAAAACCAAAAAAATATACATGAAGGACTCATTTAGAATAAATGGGAACATTATTTAAATTGAGGACCCAACTGTTAAATAATCTTTCATAGCCATAAGGACTCACATTACGTAAAAAAAAGCTCATCTATTACAAAACAAATTAAAAATAATCTAACTTTTGTATTAAAAAAAAAAAGGGAGAAGAGAGGATGAATATATACTTAAAGTGCAATGTTTTCTAAATGTTAAGTCATATCTGTTGATTAAATATTAATAACTTCATGCAACTAACTAATCATCAGTGGTTTGTGATGTGTACCGGTGCTATTTTATTATATACGGGGGGGAAAAAACTTTGAGATACCTTAATACACTTTACTATAAACTGATACAGGAATAGATCTTCAATACAATTTACCAACAGCAGTGACCAGAAGTAAATTACATACCATCATATAGAACTATATAATAAAGCAGATTAGCAATTAGTATGTGATGCAGCGGGACAGGAAATTTGTAAGTGTGAAAAACTGTCACCTGTACAGTTCAAATAGATTCTATACAACATTAACATTAATTAGATACAACAGTCGTCAAAGAAGTAAATTATTTATGTTAAGTGATATTATGTACGAATGTGATATTAGTCATAGGCATTCTCAATAAGCTTACAATTGACATAGAAGAGTTGGCCTCGGCAGGACTCTGCCCACTTTCACCGAGTGACATAGCTATCGCCTGATACAGCTGGTCCTCTTCAGTTTCCATTGATGGCTGCTGAAAACACGAAATTCGAAAAACTCAAAAATGATTTTTAAAATTACAAACTGTAATTTTAAAAATGCTCATGTATTTTTCTTCCTAAATTTGAAGCATCCATAGGTAGCAACTTTCTGACCATAAAATTATATCGAAAATTTCAGTAAAGTATAATTGTTTTTTTTCTATTATTTTTAAGTATACAAAAAAAAAACCACATAAGATTACCATGAACTGGAAACAGCTCTCAAAATATTTACTTAAAATTTTAACATGTTTAACAAAATTTGAAGTCATACAGAGCTTCCACAAAACCTCACAAAAGCTTGAATGCCCCATGTATAAAAAAAAAAGCTTGCACAGCTGAGAAATGCATACAAGTGCAAGCATACACACAAACACAAAACCAAATTGTTAACAGAATAAAAACGAGTACAATGTAATGTAACTTTTTCTGAGAGAAAAAACATACTACTAATTGTCTGGCAACTTCAACATATTTCTGATTAGCAATTCACAATTCCATTCATCTATTTTTTGAAACCACTATTTATTAACATTAAAAAAAAAATATTTTTACAATTAAATTTACTTCCAATAGTAAATATTCCAGAGAATTTGAAAAAAATTTTTTTTTTTTTCAATTCACATCTGCAAATACAAAGTAAATTAAGTATTTTACTTTAAAAGAAAGATATTACACAAAAAAACTCATTAAGATAACATAAACAAGCAATAAATAACATCAAGTAAAGAAAAACCATGCTAAAATAATACAATCACAGCGAAAGTTACGTTAACACATTCAATGTAAAATGGTAATTACGTTTTTGTACATATAAAAATCTGTTACTTTGTATCAGACCATGGCTAATAGGAACAATTCCAGAACTTTATCTGTACTTTCATCAGTAACAGATGGAGTTTTGAAACTGCAAATATTTTTAGGGTTTCTTAGAGTAGTACAATCAGTACAACTTTTTCTAACAGTTCCACACAGAACAATATGCCCCAAACCTTTCACTGTGTGAAAACTGTTTACGTGTTGTGTAGTTGTTCAGTGTGTTGGAATGGCACCGACGATTAGCACAGCCTTCCAATGCGAACACTTAAGATTCATGGCCTGGACAAACCATTATATTTTAACACTAACAGCTCTCCCAATGTCCTTAGCCGCTGTGCTGTTGTCAGGTTCTAATTACACACATCTAATATGCAGTAATTCGTAGATGTAACAAGTTATTGATAATGCATTACATGAACAAGGAATGCAAACTGCCTACAGGACCCAAATCAAGAAAACTTCATCAGATATCTGGAGACATACAAAATCGCACAAATTAGGTAAAAATCTAATTTTTTAGTTCAAAAAACTTGAGCCTGTTGTGCGTTAAACTAAGTAATTATCTTGTAGCAAGAAAAACGATTATTGAATTACTTAAGGTAGTTCACCCATAAATAATTTGCCTTTATGGAAAATCAGAACTGCACCCCACAGTGAAAGTGTTTAATTCCTCCAAATCTTTACTTCAATTTCTTCATTAAATACTAAATGCTTTTATCAATAATACAAAAAAAATACCTAGATAACGTGGGAAAAATAGTTACAAGAAAAATTTGGATAGTAAGAGACTAACAGACAAAAAAAAATTAATAAATAACAGATATCATTCATGTTACACAGCTTGCAAAAACAATGTAAACTAAAATCCTAGTATTAAATTAATCACTAATAATAAAAAAAGGAAGAAAAATGAACAGTGCAGAAAATATAATAACAGGTTTATACGTTATCTTACTTATTACTAATGTACTTAAATTACAGATTACTGGTTTTTCAAGCATTTAAACAACAAATAATAGAAGCATATCACAAATAATTTTAGCAGAAAAGTGCTGTACAAACTGAATAAAAGTTTTACTAATTAATTTGGGGTGGGGATCAAACCTTAGTAACCCACCACCAGGTAATTTTAAGTAAAGAGAAAATATTTTAAAATAGCTTCTTTAAAAATAAATATATGTGCATGACAATCAGCAATAAGATAAAATTCAGGCGATTACTAAAAGAAAGAAAAAATGTAAGTCCTGTTCCTAGGAACATTCTCACTAGGTTATTAATAATGCTTAGACTTAAAGAATCTGAACAAATTGATAGGCTGTGTCCTATGATTAAATTACAAAATTTGAAGAATAAGAAAAATTATGGTTGTGAACTCTAAAAAAATTCAATGATTATAAATATTAAATTACTTTTAAGAATTAAAAAGTTAAAAATCGATTACATCTATAAGAAAGAATTGCTGGTAACTGAAGTATTCATCAGTAAGGAAGAATGATAAAAATAATAGTAGAAAAATTAAATTTAAAAAAACAATAAATAAAAAAATTAATAACAGTATACAATTCTAATAAACAAAAATCATAAAACAAAAGGTGTAACTCTCTCCCTTAAAACTACTCATTGGTAAGAAAATTAGAAAGTAAAAAATCCAGAGAAAGAAGTCTTTCAAAGTAAACAAAATGGAGATCTTGGACTTTAAAAAAAAACAGTAAAGACCTTGACCTTAAATCCTGATGTACATATTATTAAAAAAATAAACCCACCCATGATCCATTTTTATTAAACTGATTAATATTCAAACAGAAGATAAAATAATTTATTATTAAAATCTCACAGCAAACCCTTACTGAACTACTGCCACGAACTACGTTACAAATACTACTTTAAACACTCATTAGCATTGATAACACTTTTTGTTTGAATGATGAGGTTAGGTTCTTGTTTATTGCTCTTAAGTTAAACTAAGTAAAATCAAACAATGGTTAAATTTTTCTATAATATTTTTAGTTTTTTAGAGACTTCACTACATTTTTGACAAAGCATTGACATTTGACATTCATTCATCATGTCTGTTATAACATTTCATTGTTCTTTATTTAACTACACACTGTTTTTCTTATATTTTTGTAAATCAAGTACTATCATCAGAGCAGAAAGTGTTAGCACTGTATGATTTCATCAGATAAGAAACTTAAGAGGTACTAGAAGGATTGGATTAAGGTGAGTTTAAGAAAACGGCAATCAATTTTTTGGATTTTATGAAACAATGATTAAAATAGGAAAAGCCTATACCAGTCAAGAACCTATGACTTCTTCACATTCCTTTGTATATACTAAAGAAATCTAATTTTGAGATTTTGACTGTTGTTAATCCAACAGATAAATTTAAGAAGGGGTCCTTCATTAGTGGTCCAATAATAAAAGAGAAGGCAAAATACTTCAATCACACACACTCAATGGAGGTAACAGTTTCACTGATTTCCATGGAAGATGCTCATGGGAGTTCAAATGACAGTAATTTGGCATATACTTAAAATACATAAACTAAAATTTTGTTGTCATTAACATTTGTTTGTTTTTACAAGGCACATTTATAAAATAAAGGCCGTTCGGTCATTAAAAAAATTAACTTGTGAGAAAAGGTTTTTACTTACAGTTTTAGTTTATTACATATCTACTTCACATAATCACATAATTTTCCACATAATCACCATTCAGTTCTAAGCATAATTTTTCATAATGCTGCACCAGTTTCTTTAACCCCTCTGAATAGAAGTTTACCGCCTGGGAATTGAACCAGTTGACAATGAGAGTTTTGAATTTTTTGTCGTTTTCAAACCATTGTCCAATAAGACACTTTTTCATATGCAAAAAGAGGAAGTAATCGCTAGAGGCAAGGTCGGGACTATATGGAGGGTGGTCAAAAAGTTCCCAACGAAAATCTCAAATCTTCTTCTTGGTTAAGGCAGCAGTGTGGGGACACGTATAGTCGTGAAGGAGGATCACGCCAGACGACAGTTTCCAGCGTCTGGATTTTGGATCGCACGTCTCAGTTTGGTGAGCGTTTTGCAGAACACATCAGCTGTAATTGTTGATCCAAGTTCAACGAAATCAACCAAAACGACACCCTTTCATTCCAAAAAACAGTAGCCAACATTTTTCAACCCAAGTACAGAGACTGCTTAAAATTTTTCAGTTTTGGGGAACTTGAATGACTCCACTGAATTGACAGTTGTTTTGAATATGCATTGATGTAGGAATCCACTTCTCATCGCCCATAACAATGTGGGAAAACAAATCATCTCCATTTTGTCAATAGAGGTCCAAAAACAATCATCCGCTGCACATTCTTTGCTCTTTGTGTCGGTCAGAGAGCATTTTCAGTACCCACCCTGCACACAATTTGTGATGTCTGAGCTTTTCTGTGACAATCATGTAGAGGTGCGTCCAACATGCAAAAATTCATCAACCAAAGCACTAATTGACAATCACCGATCACATCAAAGTTTTCAGTTCACTTGTTAAAGATTTCATCGGTCTGAATACCAGGCCTGCCACTCCGCTTTTCATCATACACATTTGTGCAGCCATTTTTAAAGTCTCAACACCATTGTTTAACCTTTCCTTCACTTATTACTTACTGTAGGTCCATACACTAGAATTCAGCAGCTGAAGATCCTTTTCCACACAAAAATCAGATCACAGCACACACTTCACAACTGGCGGGAGAAACGATTGTCATGGACACTGCGATCTGCATTCACCGGCAGGCAAAACAAATACTGAATCAAAACAACTGCATGGTTTCGTAAATAGGCAATAGATGGCCCTGCATGCGCGAAACTGTATTCAGACCCGCTAACATTTAAATTTAAAAGCCGATGGCCCTTACTTTATGAATACACCTAGTAATTCAGTATATTTTACAACTCAATTAAAATGCTGCATATCTATTAGACAATGTATAAAACTTAAATTTTACAGTATTAAAAATAAACTTAAAATAAAATAAATAGATTTAAATAAATCAAATATAATTGTAAAACAGAAACATCTGTACTTTAGTCCATCCCATTAATTACTAATCTTCTAAAGATTTATTTTACAAAATCAAAAATAATTACAGAATTCAATTCCTGATAACTTTTTTTTATTATTGTGTATATAGCTAGCTAGTTTTTATTTTGTGCATTATAGTTATTAAACAAGACAGAAATGTGGTTTTAAAAAATTAATCTTCTGTTAAAAAATAATCTTTTTAATGCAATTTAAGTTTATAATTAATTTTTACCAATATTTTTAGAAATCTATTATTTCATGAACTGGATATTACTGCTTAAAACAGTGAGCAAAATATAAATTTTTTTTTTGCACAAATGATAATATTTGGTGTTTAATGAGCAAACTGATTTGTTTGTTTTAAGTGTGCAGGGAAAACAGTTACTGGGCATCTGGCAAGAAATGGATTACATGGATCTACATGAACTACTCCTAAGAAAGTAGGTAAAAAAGGGATCATATGGATGTGTATAGTTCCTTTTTTTGATTACTATCAATATAAAATTTTTTAAATAGTTTTCCCCATTTATTATAACTTATTATCAAATCTAAAATGCTGTAATTAATTTTTTTTTTTAATAATCATTAACAATCTTTACAAATCATTACTCAGAATTACACTTATCACGCATGATGAGATGATCGGCTGAAAAACATGTAAAATGGCCTTTAGAATATTGTTTTACATTGATATGTGCTTTTCTTTGTATTTGGAAAACTAAACCTTTTACTATTAAATTGCTATAGATATTAGTTCTGTGCAAACGATACAAATGAAGATCATGATAAATATGGAGTTGTCATGGGTGTTGAAAGAGGTTTAACTAATTAAATTAAAATATTAGATATTCTGAGATATTTATGTATTTTAGAAATGATCAATGTTCAGTTGTTTTTTTATTCTTTTTAACTGATCTTTCTCTTTTTGGTTCAAAAAAGTTGACAACTTCTTAAAAAAATAAACTAAAAACTGATTATACAAAAATATTTTAAGACACTAGAATTTTACTAATGTCTACAAATTTCTATCAAATGACATATAATCAAGATTTCATTTAAACCATGGCAAAATTTTTGGTTTCCAGAAAATGTAACGCATAGAATCTTATATAAAAAATCAGGATTCTTCTTACTGAAACCCAGTAAATTATAAGCAAATTTCATTCATTTTCATTTTAACTGAATTGCTATTAAGTTAGAGCTCTATGAAAAATTTCAACAAGATTAAGGAGATTTTAGAAATTATTGTTTAAAAAGCCAGATGGACCAAGTAATCAATTTCAGTTAAGAGCAGACTTGCTCTTCAACATAGAATGAAAGTCAAGCAAGCACATAAACGTAATACCTAACTTACATAAAGATAGGTAAGAGCAATATCGTAGAAAATTTAAGGCTGTAAAGTAAGGACAAGTGTCAACAGTTTAAGTTAAATTCTATAAACTAATTCTTATAGATCAGAATTTACAGAACATTGAGGGCAGTTTTAACTGCAAACTGTTGGCATTCATTAATGACTATAACAGTTTCCCTTAAAATATGAACATAAAAGATTGGATTTTTGAAAAAACGTTTTTTAGTTGAAAGATTATTGTGAAGAAGTCCTTACACCATATTAATTATCCACATTCTGTCATTTTTAAATCGTTGTTTTGTAATGTGAATTTATGTTAGCCAGCAAACAAATTACAAGATGTCACAGAGATTCCCACCTAAAGTAACAAGTCAAGTCCCAATTTGTTTCAATGTTACATTTGAGAAGTTTTTGCACAAGTTGAATATTAATTACTTCAAAGAAGGTTAACTTATAAACAAAAATGGCATTTAATCTATTTCTTAAGCCCCTAAAGGTTTTGCATTCCTTTTATATAAAAAATAAAACACAAAATATAAATAAGCAAAATAAAATATATAGGAAAAATAGTAACCTCAAATGGTTCAGATAAGGAGTATGAAAGCAGAAAAATAGTTTTAGAGAGACTGAAATCTTTATCTAAAAATATGACAAGAAAATTTATCCATAAATGCAAAACTGAGAAACTATAATACAGCATTGAAACCAATGCTCCAATAATCCTCTATGGGACAGAAACCCTCCAATATAACAAATCTAGAATCACTTTTAAAAAGTAACAAGAAAATTTTAACAATGATCCTCGGCCAAAGAAAAAAGAAAGACTGATAAAAATGAAGTCAAATAAAGAAATTACAAAATTAAAGAGAAAAATAAGAAAAAAGATAACGTTTTTGAAGAAGAAACCACAATCCAAACGAGGAGATTAAATTTTGTGGGACATAAATGGATTCAGAGAGACTGAACAACTTTTTGATAAATTTTGGAAATATAAAACTCCGCCATACATAAAATAAATTAAAAAAATCTAAATAAAACACTGTAAAGATGGCAAAAAATTTAGAGAAAAAAATCAGAAACAGAGGCTCTTGTAAATGCCGGGAAAAAAGAGCCCATGTGTTAGAAGAACGAAAAACAAATCATAATAAAAGAATTCTGGAAGAGAAAGAGGGAAATCAGAACAGAAGAGATTAAAATGATATTTGTATGGTCCTCTGCAGGTCTGGTAAAAAAAATCTTTACACATGTTGAACAGCAACATTTAATTAAAAAAAAAAAAATTGGACATACACAGTATAACATGAATGTCCACAAGTCTATCACGAAGAAATTTTTCATCAATCAAAGGTGACAGGAGACAATTTCAACTCTCCATTAGTAGTGATTCATAGAAACAAATGGTTGTGGCTCCTTTAATATCATAGTTGACGTTGAAAATTCACCTTCCAAGCCATGCCAGCCATCAAGAGTAGGAGAGAAGTATCCTACCATCACCTGTCATCTGCTCACTGTCCAAGTTATCTAGTGGGCTCCTTGGCACGTTCTCTTTCAATCCTTGATGTAACAATACTTAAGTTGACTTTATATGTTCCTTGTTTCATATTTAGTATTTAACATAGTGGTAAAATTATGTTGGCGTTATCAGAAAAGTGTCAATTTTTCTTAACATTACTGCTGTGCAAAAATGTAGTACCTTTTTTCTACGTTTTAAATTAATATTATCTACCTGTATATTTCTTTTGCACTTTAGTACCCATTAAAATTAGTAGTAAACCTAAAATATTGAAGACATCACTTTCATGAAGAATGAGAACTTGATTATTTTTTTATAGTGATGAAAAATAAATGTTGTTGCTTACTTTACACTTACATTTTTTTAACTTTACATAACAAATATCAAACAGGTTATCCACAAAATAGTGACTTGAGAAAAAAGAAAATTAGGGATCTGAAGGTTCAATAAAATGTTTTTATAAAAAGGGCATGTGAAAATCACTGGAAGTGATTATTGCATCATTCAAAGTAAGTTATACGTTCAAATAAGTTCAAGAAATATGTAGACTGGCTGAATTGCTCGGGTCCAGTTGGTTCCAGTCAAATCCGCTTGGCATCACCATGTTCGTACAGATCAGCTGATTATAACACAGTTTTTTGATTGCAAATATCATTATTGGCTACTTAGCTAGGCGGTTTTTTGTGAAGTGTGTTTATTTTTTATTCGGCGGATTTTAGAATAAGTGACTTGAACGAACAAAGAGTTGCTGTGAAATTTTGTATTAAACTCGAAAAATCTGTGATTAAATCTTCTGATATGCTCAAGATGGCTTACGGTGACGTTGCTATGAAGCATGCAACATGTTTTAAGTGGCATGGACATTTTAAAAAATCTCGCCAGGTTCGTTCCAATGTGAAGGTGATTTTGACAGTTTTTTTTTTTATGCTCAGGGCCAAGTCCACCACGAGTACCTCCCCCAAGGCTCCACAGTGAACCAGACTTACTACATTGAAGTTCTCAAATCTCTGCGGGACGCTATCCGGCAGAAAAGGCCAGAAATGTGGAGGAGTGGTGACTGGTTTTCATCACGACAATGCTCCAGCCAATTCAGCCCTCAGAACTCGTGAGTTTTTGGCCAAACACCTGATCACTGTTCTTCCCCACCCACCCTACTCACCTGACCTCACTCTTGTGACTTCTATTTGTTCTCCAAACTCAAAAGACCTTTGAAAGGAAGAAGATTTGAGACGATTCCCAAGATTGAGGCAAATGCAACGAAGGAACTGTACATCACAAAAGAAACGTTCCAGCACTCTTTCCAAAAGTGGAAACACCGTTGGGATAAGTGTGTGCGTCGGGGACAATAGTATTTTGAAGAGGACCCAGACAAGTAACTTCTAAATAAAGTACATTTTCTTTTATGACATTAGTCTACGTATTTTTTGAAGACTTCGTATTTTAGCAAAAAATTTTTTTAACCAATTTGCAATGGGGAATTTAAAAAAGAAACTTTTTTGGAAATGACAGATTCATTTTTTAAGGATTTTAAGATTAAGATTGAAATTATTAATACAATTAAAGATCTGCAATTGTCTTATTATTATTATTGTCTACATAGAAGTGTAGGATATATTCAACTCTTTTAAAAATTTTCTCACAAATTTGAAACTATCACTCTTTAAATTAGTTTCAATAACAGAAGGACCAGGAGCAATGTTGGGCTGCATAAATGGATTTATAGCTCATTGCCAAAATGATAAATTCCCGGTTTTTTGAGTTATGACTGTATAATTCACTAAAAAATGTTAGTCAGCAAAAGATTAAATACAAAAGAAATAATGGGCATAGTGTTAAAAATTGTTAATTCTGTTTAAGGAATCTCCCTCCAATAGAGTCTCTGCTGATTGCAACTTGATGAAAGACGGCCAGAATTATTATTACACACCAATGTAAGACGGCTAAGATAAAGTAAATTTCTACAACAATTTTCTGATTTATTAGAGATAAAAAATTTTCTCGAAGAGCAAAGATCAAATTTAAATGATGAAGCTTAGCTTGGTAATTTAGCATTTCTTACAATTATATCAAAATTAGGTGATTTAAATTTAGAAATTATGAAACTTAGCTTGGTGATTTAGCATTTCTTACAAATATTACATTGAAATTAAGTGATTTAAATTTTGAATTGCAAGGAAAGAACAAGAAAATAGTTGAAATGATTAGTAGCATTAACGCATACACAAAACAAAATTTGTTATGCTAATAGAAAATCTTCAACAAAATAATTTTAATCACTTTATAAATATGTCCGATCACCTACAAAATTTTAATAACAACATTTAAAAATACATGGCAGAAATTAAAAGGCTGATTAAAGACTGAGGTCAGATTTCATGATTTTGAAAACGTTACAAGTTATTGTGCAGTATGTGTATTTTCCTTTTAAAAAGGATTTAAATATTAAGCACACTGCCGCAAGGATTTACGATAATTTAATATTGAAAAAAAAATAATAAACACAATACGAAATGAAATTATAATTTTACAAACTGATCTAACCTAACAAGCCAAAGAGAACTTGAGAAAGATTTTTGGAAATACAATAATCAAAAAAAGTATAGTAATAACAACAAATATAGCAAATATATCCACTCTTGTTTTGGCTCTATATATTTAGGTGAATCAGCTGTATCACCTAAATTCATGTTCATGAAAACATTTAAAGTTTATGAAACTTTAGAGTTTAAAGTTCATGAAAACTAAACATTGTTCCCTACTTACAGATTCCCAAACTGAAGATTTATTATCAATATCTTTGTCTGGATACACAATAAATTATTAACGCTTTGTTGAATACATGCAGCTGCTAATTCCTATTAATGATAAGGGATAAAATTTAATTTATATTTTTTCTGTAACTACTTTTCAATTAATAAATATTAATAAAACATTATGTTGGTTTAATACCCCCTTCCCCACTGCCAGTTGTTAGTGCACAAGATACAAGTTTGAATGTGTTAATGTCAAGATTTTAGTAGGTAGATCGCACATTTTAAAAGACGAAAAATGTCGATCATATAGATACATAAGTTGGCCACCCCTGCAGTATAGTACAAAGAAAATTTAATAATAAACAGAAATATATGTAGTGACTGAAAATGCTTCTAATATAAAGGACATTGATAAATTAATTAATAAATGTTAATTTAAATAAAATAATAAAATGAATAAATTTACATCATTAAAGACATAAAATAATTTACATACCCCTTAAAAATACCTTTTTTTTAATTTAACTGTTAGATTATAATTGCCTTTACAAATAGAAAAAAATAAAATTAATAACAAATCTATAAAATTTATAGCAAACTAATCATTTAAAAAATAGAATGTGGAGGGCAAAAATTATAAAAATACTCTATATATAAGAAAAACAAACAGAAATCTAATCATGCTAATTACATTAGGGATAATAAACAAGCATTTTTAAGAGTATAAAACATAAATATAAACAGCCCTACAGCCTTTTTATTATATACATAATAAAAAGCTACAGCAATGAAAATATAATTAATGAATACATAAAATTTAAACATGATTAGATTAGAAAATCATTTATTTTAAAAATTATTCAAAATTTGATTAAAATTATATATTCAAACTACATATCAAATAGCTTTATTTTCTGCTAGATTTTATTAGCAGCTGAATCGTTTACTTTATATTAGTGACCAAATTATTTTTAAAATCTCTCCAATTTCTTCTTTATTTAATATATTAACAATACTATTTGTTTTTTATCTTATTTTCTCAAAAACATTTTGATGAAGCAGATCTCTGCCAAAATACATAAAGGAAAAATAAAGCAGTAAATGGAAAAATTAATTTTTATAAATAATAAAAAATACAGTACATTAACCAAGCTTAAAACACAATGAGACCATCAGTAAAATTCTAATCAGGCCAGAAGTAAAGGTTTGGACAAACAAATTTTAATTTTTATACAGTAACAAGAGTCTGTCATAAGCAAGATTAAAAATCACATGCTTGGAGAACTTGTAGGTTCCACAGCAGCTGAAACCTCAGGCAATAGCATACTGCAAACTGTAGATTGTAAAATAACGATAATTAAGTATACCAAAGACCAAAGCCACATCAAATAATAAATCAGTTCCTGTATATCACTGAACTTAAACAATGTCTAGTGGAGTTTCACTATATACTGTTAGAATCTATTAACAGTTATTTCCATCAACAAGCATTTTATGATAATAATTTATCTACTCAAAAGTAGATTTAATTTGACAACATTTAAGAGGACAAGTAAGAACTCAGAATTCTATGAAACTCTTGAGAATGCACTCTTGAGAAATGCTTAGTTATCGAGAGGCCAAAAGAAAAATTTGGACTACTTACACAGGTAGTCCAGTAACTATAAACTGTACCTGAGAGGAGTCCAGTAACTGTAACTTTATCTTTATGCAGTTTCTAACTTTTATGCAGTCCAGCTTTAATGTAATTTATTTTATACAAAGAACCAATTTTCATGACTAAAGATTAATTTCATTTTTCAGGACTTTAGTGAATCTGTACACCTTTTTTTTTAAGGTTACTGCATGTACCAAGCAAATCCTGCCAAATGATGCAGTGACTATTGAAACAAATTGTGGTTAAATACAAATATTTAATGTAAATCTGTAATGGTAACACAAAAATTACTCAAGAACATCATCTAAGAAGACAAACAAGCACGCAAAGTATGTAAACAATAACAAATTCAAAATTCATAACCCGCTAAAAAAAATTGATTGATATCACATAGATTAAAAAAAAGAATCTTAAAAAAGAGAAATAAAATGCTACATACGTAAGAGAAAACGTACCCTGTAACAAAAATACTTATATTGATTTAAATTTCACCCATTAAAGAAGGAACATTTGAGAAACAAGGAAAACAGGAAAGAGAGGAATGCAAAAGGAGAGTGAAAATACTTAAGGAATTTAATAACACAGATAACAATCAAGGTGTTAAAACGTAATTTTAAAAAAGTTAGAACTTAATCATACCAAAAAAGCAAAAAATAAACCCAAGAAAGTGACAGTCATAAAAAGCAATAGAGCATATAAAAAATAAAGCCTAGCCTGAACTACAAAAAACATGACTATTATATTCTGACTACCAATAAAGGCAACCAACTACCTGAGTTGATGTGCGTGAAGAACTGTGGGGAAAGAAGTTATTGAGCAGATAGTCTGTTGCATGTTCCATTGTAGAAGTAAGTATGAGAGCCTCATAACAATGTTCTCTGGAAAATCCCATATCCATTAATTGTTGTAATTCCGTAAGATTAACTTCAGGTCTTTCACGTCTCCTTGCTTCAGTACCTTCCCGTCCATTAGACTCTTCCTCTTTCAACCTTCGTTCCTAAGACCAGTAAAAATTTGTACACATGTAACCATGTCTTGCATATGCACAAAAACCAGATGAATAATTTAAAAAAGCTACAAATTTTAAAAAGCTCTACATAAATTTTATCTTTAACATAGAAAAAAAAAACGAATTTTAGGCTTCTAATAATAGTTAAAAGTATCTGACCTCTTGCAGCTAAATTCTAAAGTTCTTTAACTTGGGAAGCACTGGTATAATATAACAGTACTTGTATTCAATTGTACTGAACTAAATAAAGCAGAACAAATAGATCAATTAATATAAAATTAAAACTACCTAAATAAAAAAAAATAGTAGGGTATGTTTTAAAATTAATTTAGTTTTTAGTTTTATTTTTAGTTTTTAGAGCTTCTAAACCTTTTTATACACTTGTTCTGAGCATGCCACACCAATAAAATATGACAAAACTCTGTTGTAACATTTTCTCTGCAAATTAAAAAAATAATAATTAGGGAAGCGCTAAGTGAGAATTGTAAAAATCTGTGTTTTCTAGCTTTATAAACAGGATCTAATTTTACAATATTTCACACTTTCCTAATCTTCTACATTATATAGAATGAAAACAGAATATACCAAATTACATTTATTTGAACCATTATTGTTTTCACAACCCAGAAGTTTATGTTACTTCCACTACTCAAAACAAACATGAAAATTAAATTACTTCAAAAAATTTTAATTGATATGAGCAATTATTTTTATCATTATTTTTTAAAATTTAAAGTAGTATCATACAAGTCAATATTAATATTAATATTACATAATATATTATATTTATATAATTAAAAGCTTTTATTTAACTCGCTTTAGGAATAATCAAATCTTGCAACTGCTATATCTTTTGATCTATCATATGAAAATCAATGAAATTTGGTACACGTATGTAACTTCGTATGTGTAAAAATAAATATTTTTACTTTTTTTAGTCTTAAAAAAAATTACAAAAATATATTTGATTACATATAAAAAAATATTTTTTTTTAAAAAAGCTTTTATTTAACTAATATTAATATTAACATTAATAAAAAAAGGAACAAATTAGAAAAACCCTCTAAAAAGTAAAAAATAAGAATTAAATCAAATTGAGAATTTTAAACAAAAAAATATAATATATTAACAAATACAAAAATGCACCGAAAAGTAAAAAATAAATTATATAAATATCTAATAAATAACCAATAAATAAATGTTAATTATTAAATTTTATAATTAAAAGTAATGAAAATATTTAGTTAAATAAAAGTGTGGCGCAGTTTTGCCAAAGACGATTACACATTTACCTAACTGACCAACAAACATTAAATAAAAATAAACAAAAAAGATGAATAAAGAATCATCACGATTATTATACATGCAGCATTCACCTTCACCAAAACTCATGCTGTATACCAAGAATTACTGCCAGTGCTGATGTCGAACAACTTTACTGTAATTTATACATTTTCAAGTTTAAATAAATTAAAATAATTTAGTTTTAATGAAATTGTAAAAATAAAATTTCATTAAAGTAAGTAAAAACCAAATTATTTAATTTCATCACTTTAAATATAGTTCATGGAAAAAAGTACGCCTTCATGATGAAAGATATTCAAATGATTTTGAATACAGAATAAAAGTAGATCCCATGACCTACAAATTGTTCCACTGAATATACAATATAATGAAGAGTGGCTGACAACACTGTTACATAATATAACATCATAGAAAATGAAAGGATGTCCAAATTAAATGTAGTTCCTAAAAGAAAAGATGTCAGCAAAATTACATTTGTCCGATTTGTTATAACTCTATAACTTATTCTGGTAATACAGCAACAGTAGAGTAAAACTACAAAAATTATATGAGGTAAATAGATCTATAATAATGATTTTTTTAAAAATAAATTACTAAATTTAATAAGCAATGTTACACCACTTACCTCGATCAACTTTTCACCACGAACAATATGCCTCATAATTGTCAATACAGTTTCTACCATTCTAGGCCCATAAGTTTTCAAAGGTCTTTTGCCCCAGAGTATCTCGATGGCTTTGAAAGCTTCCTAGAAATAGCAAAGTTCTGATTAATATTAAAACCATTACAATACATCAGTTATGTGCATGATCACATAAATCCATATCACGAAGGAAAAAACTGAATGTCTTTGAAGTTATACATTATAAACCATTTTATGAAAAGATTTAAGTTTTAAACCATTGTTGGGTAAAGTTAACAAAAAACACACAGCTAGTATTTGCCAAAAGAAATTGGACTTTATTGAAAGTGTAACAAATGAACTTATGTTATAATTATAATCTTAAAACATAACAGGAAATTATGAAATTAGCATAACTTAATAATACTTAACATATCAGCTGAATCAACAAATGAATAATGCTGTTAAATACAAAAATACATGAATAGACCTTTTTTAAAATACACAATGTAACAGAGCCTGAAAATAAGAGAACGTAAAACACCTTAATTTCAAATTAAATACTTAAGACATAAACTCAACAGAAAGTGGAACTGGAAAACAGTTGCACTACTAACATGTACTGTACTATGAAGATTAGCAATGAACAGATTTCATTAGGTTAGGAAACATTAATTACAATAATTTCAGTATAGAAGGCGTTAAATCACAATATAATCACATTAAAATAAATAATATAAATAGAATTTATTCTAATAGTAAGCTTTCTTGAAAATATTAAGTTACAAAGAAGTACAAAAACATAACTTCATATCAGGAGTATTTTTCTTTAGATTAATTTAAGAGAATATGAATTCAGTGCATGAATAGATAAGAATTAATCTCGGCGATTAACAAGTTATATTAGATTAAATGATAGAGTTGATTGCAATAAACATTTCAAGTAAAGGTAATTTGCTCTTAGTAACTGACGTTTGAACACGAACTTTTGATGAACAACACGAAATATAATAATAGTTATCAATAATAATATATGAAATATATCGCACATAAGTTTTATAATTCTGAAGTAGTGTTTAAATTAAAAGTAGATTTGATAAGAACGATAGTTTCCATTTAATAACCCATAAAATGGGCTACACATGAACGAGGATAACATAAACGTTTAATATGAATAATAATGAATAATTTGCACTTGCCTGTATCACACACAAATATTAGCAAGAGATGAACTCGTAAAAGCAAGTACCTATGAATACATATATAATCTTTGGCGTAGTCCGCACTGGTGTATCAGGAATACAGAGGTGTGATGTGGTTTAGTGGTAGAATGATGCGTAGAATCTCAGATGTGTAGTGACGAGTTTTGAGATTCTGCTTGATGAGAATATTACCACAAAGTTTGAAGGAGAGTATGGCCATAGGCGACTGCACTGGTGAGATGTTGGATCTACTCTGCCGAAAAGATGGCGTGAAAGAAAAAAGGGGGAAACCAAATCCAGGTAGTGGACAGGAGAGAGTGTGTGTAAAAAACAAGAGATGTGTGCATGTATTAGTAAGGGGACGAAAGAATAACGGGTGTATGAAAAGGGTAGTCAAAAATAATTCGATAGAAGAATGGACGCGGTCACTAAGGATGACGGAGGGAGGGTCGAACACGAGAACAAATAATAAAACAGGTAGTTTTGACAAACCCAAAAATACGAAACAAAGTGAAATTTAACATTCCTGTAACAAAACAACGGGACCCACCCTAGCTTGGAATTCGTAGAAGATAACGGAAACTTTACGCTAAAACGGCGTAAACAACCATAATAAACCTTGTTGTTTACTGCATTATTCTTGAAGAATACAATCACTTCACATTGAAACAACTGTACAGATAAGTAAAATACCAGCACTCCATTGCACACCACATGAAGCAACTGTTGTCTTTTTCCAGACAACTAAGACTCCTGCTCGTTTAAATAATAATTATTATTTTCTCCATAACCTTTTTCATGCTGCTGATTAAAAATGTGTTGTCAAAACACACAAATAAAGAAAAAGTCTAATCTTAACTGATCTCTAAAAAGTAATTTTTTTAAAAAACTCTCATACATAGAGAAACAGAGCATTGAAAATGAAAATGTTTTTTAATACTTTAACAACAAATTAAATTCTGATAAGATACAACTATGTTAAGTAAAATGGCAGTTATTTTAACTGTCATGATACAACCAATGTTTAAGTATACTCAAGCAGTAATCAGTTATATACAATGAACATAAATTATTTAACACATTTTAGGGGTTAATAAAAAATTAACAAAGCAATGTTTCGCACGTTGATTTTTTCAAACATTAGCAGAGGTACAGGAGTTAATAATGACCTTGAATGAGCACACCAGTGCAATGTAATGACAAGCGAATCGTCAGTTGAGTAATGGCTACTGTCCAGGAGAAACCAATGTCCACACCATGGTTTCATGAAAGCGGATTTTTTATTACTATTCATAGATGTTTTTCTTTAGGGTACAAACGGGATCCTCCCAATAAACTGTATTCAACCTTTTTATCAGTATTTTAAAGATAAAATGTCTCCAAGGAAGTTGTGGGAAGAGTTAGAGAAATTTTCAGAGATGCCCAGGCAAATACTCGTCATGCGAGTTTAGAACAGGAAATACTGCATTCAATTATAGTGAAGATTCTATCTAAAAATTTATGCATGTAAAATTCAGTTGTTACATGTAACTGAAGATGATGATGATAATATACCACGCCATTATAATTTATAATTTTTCCATGGACATTCTTGATAAAGTGAACAAAGATAATATGTATTTTTAAAAAGAAATCTTCTCTGACAAAGCTATCTTCAAGTTTATAGCCACATTAACAGTCATAATTGTCGGAATTGGAGTATTGAGAACCCTCATGCTATTTGACAAAAAGAATATGATAGGCTGAAAATTAATGTTTGATATGTATTGACTTCTTATGAAGTGATCAGACTATTCTTCTTTGCCAAGTTATCAGTTACTAGCACTAGTTATATACAGACATGATACAGCAGTGTGCTACACACAAATTGTACATCAACAACCCATGTTTATTTCCAACAAAATGGTGCACTACCACATTGGGGGTTACATGTTATTGACCTATCTAACCTATATGAACAATTTCATCAACATTGGATTGGCTTTGATAAACCTATTTCCTAATCACCTCAATCCCGACATTAAACCACTCAATTTCTTTCTTTGGAGTTTGTCAAAGACAGGGTGTAATGCAACAAGTCATCAACATCAATGAACTAAAAAGAATAATCGAAGGTGTAATTAATAAAATAACTCCAGATATTCTACATAATGTGTGGCATGAAACTGAATATCGTCTAGACATTTTACGCTCCACAAAAAGGTGCTCATGTGGAACTTGTCTGAAGTTAATAACTGCTGTAAACAAAATTGTTTGAAATGCCCAGTTCAACCATAAAACATGCATGTAAATACATAGCTCTGTCATATTTTTATCAACACCTAAAATGTGCTGAATAATTTATGATCACCATTAATAAGTTATTTAAAAAGTTATGGAACATTGCAATTGTACTACAATGAAAACAAAGGAAAATGAGGTGCTTTCTTATGCATCATATGCTAAAAAGGTTTTCCAAATAAATTGAAACCACGAATATTACAAAAAAAAAAAAAAAACACAATATGGTAAAGTCCTCAGTTTTTTCTATAAAGTGATGATAAGACAAGTTACTTTTGCAAAAATACTGTATTCTATTAAGCACACACTTATATCCACAGAATTATACCAGGTGTAGAAAAATAATATCAAAGTATCAATTTGTTATATCTCTTGGATAAAGTCTAGTGTTGATTTAAGGCTAACATAAAAGAGCAAACAGGGATGTTTTAGTAGCATGCATGGTCATAAATTGATTCCTTATCTTTCCAATTGACAACACCACAAGCAAAGATGGCAAGTCCTGAACAGAAAGCCTACTGTGTTTTGCAGTTTGCTAAATGTAAATCTAGAGTTGCAGTTCAATGTGTATTCTATAGAAAGTTTAATTAAAGTTCTTCTAGAGACAAAAACATCTGACAATGGCATAATCAATTTGAAACAAGTGGGAGTGTGTGTAACAGGAAGAGTACAGGACAACCAAGGTTGTCTGAGAAAATACTGAATGCGTCAGTTTTTCCTGCGTAGCCATAGTTCTAAAAATTTGTTTTTACAACTAACACATTTCTCTATAGTGTTTTTGAGGTTTGTTGGTTATGTTCACATAATTCTCGTTGTTTTTGTCAAACATTTTGATTTAATATTTTTTCTATTCCCGTAAATTATTTTTTCAGGATGTAAGTAACATTTTCTCCAAAACTGTTAAAGATAAATGGATGAAATTTTCAGGTACAACAATCATAATAGAATACAATTTAAAACCAGAAGATATTTTGATAAGTCAGACTGAATGTTTATATGGTCTATTCAATGATGAAACTTCTGAGTATCAAAAATCACAAAAAAAGTTTTATGACTACTTAAATGAATATAACAAAATTCTTTGGTCACAATCTTCAAAAAAGAATGAAAAACATAAGTGAAAATTTGAAGTAGATTAGATGAATACAAGCTGAGAAATTGTCCCTCATATTATTACAGGAAAGCATAGGGCATCCAGATCCCCTTAAGACACAGATGTCATTCCAATAGTAATGCAGCCATCACAGCTGTCACATGCTGGTTATGAATGGGACAAATTCTCCTTTAAGGAGAATTAAGGTGCTTAAGGGAGCACCTTAAGTGCTCACATGGGACAATTGTAAGGAAAAACTGTAAATTATCCTGTCATTTTATTTATGGCTATTGCAGAACATTACTGTGTAACAGTTAAAGAGATATTAAATAGCTTTAAAACCCCAATATTATTTTTTGTATTATAGATGTGCACATTCATATACATATATACACTTGCATGCATGCATACATTGTGTGTGTGCGCGCACGTGTGTATAATATATCCTACCTTATGGATTTGTAGAAGATATTTAAGAGGATCAAACATTTTCTCTACTCCTTGTTGAGTAGTCCTAGTTGGCAGCATATGCGTTGAATCAAGTATAGCTTTTGGATTAACCATTTTTTCTAACAGTATTAACCACGCATCAAGAAATTCTCCAGTACCATCAGGAAGATCTGGATGCTCAAGACCAGATTCAAGAGGTAGCACACCTCCACCAGACACAGCCCAATAGAAAGTACTGTAATAAAGAAAGAAAGAAACTAACAATCTATATTTTTAGGAGAAAATTACTTCATTATGTAATTGATTCCAGTTATGATCAATGAAAAAATTAAATTATTAAATAACTGTAACTAGATTCACAGTAACTAAAGAGTTTTGATCCACTACAAAGAAGCATCTGAAACTACTAATATTTTTAATAATTCTTTTGTTTTAATAATGATTTTATTTATTTTTTCAAGTGGACATAGAAAACTGTTTTCCTTAGCTTCTGGAATTGCAGGTTTAATAGATTACTTTTCGGTGCTTATTTTTACAAAATTTATTGCAGTGTGGAAGAAATAAATAAAATATTTATGTTAATTTTTAGGTACATCCACTATCTATCTATTTCTGAAAAGATTTTGGCATCATGGAAAATTAAATTTTTTTCAACACAATCAATTTTAAAAAGTAGTTTCAGGAAAAACATATATCAATCTTGTATACTCCTCAGAAAGTCTATACATACATTTATATAGATCACTAAAGTTATTCCTTTAAACTGATTTTCATAACTTTAAATTGTTGTAATAAAAGTCTCAAAGTCACAAAACTCATTAAACCCCTACCAAACAAGTCATAAAGTGTTCTAAAAAACATTTTTTTAATAAATGAGGAAAATTGCCTACAGCTGTAAAAAATGTGATAACTTCCCAATAAACACAATAAAATTTAATAAGCATCATTCATAAGAAATCATTTTCATAAGAAAATTCAGCTTTAAATTTTGTTAAGTCTGTAGAGCACAAGTTAATATAGTATTAGTATCGGCTGAGGATGACACTGGTTTTATAAGAGATTTGTTTCTTTTCAGTAATTAATAAATATTTGTATATTATTCAACATAGGTAGTGTGGCCAAATTTCTTATTTCAGTTTATGAAAAAAAATTACAAAATAAAAAAAAAAAATAGCAATTTTGGAATAAACTATAAAATATTTGGTTTTTTTAATAAAACATAAAAGTTTGCCATAAAAACAAAGTGTTAAATATCTCTTTTTAAGCTGAAGAAATTCTGGCCAAACCATTCTATACAGATTTAAAAGTAACTTAAAATACATCCCACTTCATAGTTTCTTTTTCAAATACTTGACCATGTTCATTTGTTCTCATAGATGCGTTGATAGCAATTGTATGGATCTTCTAAAATTGCCAAGTAGATCATTAATGAAATAAAATATTCTCATATAACCTAATTCTCTACAATGATCATACTTAATATAATAATAAGATAAAGATTTATTGAAGACCATCCAAGATTTTGAACATCAAGTACTACTATAGCAATACTTTAAAATGATTTACTTATCATAAAATAAATATTATATCATTACTTACTCAAAAAATGCTTTCTGTCCACCACACTGAACAAACTTCTGAAGCATTAAATGGTATGGGAATTTCTTTTCATCAAATAACATGGGCGATGTAAACCCAACAGAACATATCAAGTACGTAAGCCTAAGAAGAAAAAAAATTAACATTATAAAAGCGTCCTAGTTGGACAGATATATTTACAAGTACAAAACACAAAGGAAAGTTTTTATTACACAATTCATCAGTCAGGACAAGCAAGGAATGAAAATAAGCAGGGGAAAAAATTATAAAAGATAAAAATAAGCGACTGTGAACTATAATCAGTTCTGATGAAGGTGATGACCTTAACTAAAAATAAAAAGAATGGTGATTACAAGAAATAGTATCAACTAAATAAAATCTTTTCAATAACAATTTTCTTCTGTAACAAGTGATATAATACACGCATACACAATTTTTTTGGATACTTGGTAATATGATAAACTACATATCTAATGACCTCATGTTATCACACAACATTTAGAACATCACAGGAAGTAGCATTCTGGAAATTAACAAGTGTGAAGAAAGGACTTAACTCCAATAGCCAAAGCTATAACAGTTCCCAAATACCATTGCAAAATTAAGTAATACTGTGTGCAGTTTCATTACATGTCATCAATTATTAGCAACTAATAACAAAAGTAAATGACAATTTACAAACAAAAGATATATTCTACTGCAGAAACTACCAAGATCATAAAAAATCAGTCATATTTAAAAAGAAAAATTTTAATTTTAATTCTCTAAGCATTACTGGAAATTGTTTGTATATGTTTTATAACATAAAGAAAGTGCCAAAATACAGTTACCACTGTAGGGACAACTATATTTTTCTACTGCAGTTACACATCACTGTGCCACTCGCTAACTGTTACTGCTAAACGTGAAACTTTTTTCTGCTATATACTATTCATTAGTATTCATTGACATCAATGTACATTCATGTTATTATTTGAAGAAAACTGATTGAACTTTATATAAAATATACATACACAGTAGCTTGTCTTTGACTCCATTTACTTTAAATCATCAAAGTAGTAATTATTATAAAATAGCTCAATAAAAAAATATTTCATCTAAATTCTAAGAACTGCTGTAACAGATGAATTTATTTTCAAAATTAGTTTTAATGATTTTACTAAAAAATTTTATTTTCATATCATAAGAAAAAACATATACACACAAAATGCTAACTAACTTCAGAAACTAACTGAAGAATATCCAAAACCAAAATATTATTAAGTAGAGATTAATAGAACTGTTATATTTTACAGTTAAATATTCACAAATGGAAAAAATACATGCGGATATATACATGCATATCATTAACATAAAAGTTGACAACTAATAAAATTCTATTATGGAATGAATATAAACAGAAAAACTTTATATTTAACGGGTTCAAAAATCTTTAGAAATACTTGATCACAATTTGAGGGGCAATATAATACACAAAATAAAAATTTCAGTGACCTTTAAATTCAATATTCTCTACTGGCCAAAAAACTGGCATTTTGTTATACATTTATAAATATAATTGTTAAAATTCACAGAAGAATGAACAGGTAGATTTTACACATGAATTATTTAAATTGGCACAACAGTTTTAGTGCCAGCTTAAGCATGACAACTATCTATACTAAGTGGACATGACAACTAATAGGTTTTATATTTAACATGGTAATACATCCATTCACCTGGCATTAAACTAGTTTATAACTAATGATAAATCAATGAAATCTATTACGTTATTTTACATAAACTGGCAGTTTTATATAAACTTGCTATTTTTGTATTCACAGGTTTTTATTAATTATTAGCCACAGAATGCTGGTACAGTTTTGATATGGTGTTCTTGTCTTTAAGTATGAGAAGCTGTTCAACGAGTTCGTTGTGAAAAGAGGACAAGGTGACATTATTTATCGATAGAAGTGTAAGCTGTTCCTTTTGAAAATATTTTCAAAAAATTCTTGAATAAAGTTAATTACTGGTTTTATAATTTTATCTCAATGTTATAATCACTTTTAATTCATATTAATTTTTATTAGCTGTTTTATGTTATTAGCAGAATCAGAATTGTAGTTGCAATTTATAATTTACTTATTTCATACATAATAAATTATTCTAATGGGTAAATAAATTGTACTCCTAAGAATTTTTAAATGTACATAATAAATTGTTCTAGGCAGTAAGTAAATTGTATCTGTAAGAATTTTTACATCTGCTATCTCTAAATGGCCTCATCAAACCACCAACAAGTGACAATATTTAGAAATCTTCATACAATTTGATGGAAGCAGCACAGAAGACATCAGCCATAGGATTGGTTCTACTGCTACAATTGCCACTGTTAATGTTATTAATAATAAACCATTACACTACCTTAAGTATATCTCTACAATTTCAATTATCAATTAAAACAGATTTTGATAATTTTATTATTCAAGCACTACAAAAAAGAGATCAGCCAATATCACTCAATCAACATCCTTGTTCGTAAGAAATGGCTGAGCAAAAAGAATAACCTATAACATAAAATATATTTTTATACAAGAACCTACCTAAACTTAGGCATCGGAGCAGGAGGAAGACTTTCCCAATTCAATCCAGTTGCTAAAAGATTAGCAAGCATTTTTGCAACTTCTTGTGCAGCAGGGGTAGGAGAAACTGGTGTATTTGTTAAGTGATTTCCTCGTCGTGTTCGAACAGGAAATCCCACACAAAGCTGAAAAAAGTATTATTAACACATGTGAGAAAAAGTAACAGTAGAAAACTAAAACTGTAAAGGTATTTATTCTGAAGAATTATAACCTTCCAACACACACTTTTAAAAGGAATTTTGTCAGTTCACGATTTAATTTAACTGCATGAAGTCATGTTTGTTTAACAGTTGTAAATAACTGGATATCAGCCATAATTCAGTCCCAAAAACCCCAGTCAATAACAATAACAAACTTCATAGCAGCTTACAAAGGAAAGCAAGAAATAGAATTACCCTTGCACACTGTTGCACATTAGCACACAAAGCCCATTAATAAAATGGCAGGACATCAGCCCTACATATGATACCACTTGGTTCAGCACATCTGGTTTTGTCTATACAGTAGTAATCATTACCCTCGTAGAAAGCATTTCTGTCTGATGCCTCATTGCTTCTTACATGCTTTAAGTGTATGCTGCTGTAAAACCGGGACAGATAATGAAATCTTATGTGTCAATCAGAATTGTTTATGTGCAACAAACATATTATCTCAGCTCGGTAGGGAGATAATCACAAACAAAATTTATACATCAATGTGTGATTTAAAGTAAAGTTTAAGACAAAAATATTAAAAAAATAAACATAAATTAATCTGAAAAATATAATAAATTAGCTATTTATTCACTGTACACTTATTTAAACTTTCCCTTTCCTGGTTACAGTAGTAAAGTGTAGTAGAAAAATCTTGTTCTAAGCTGTTATCAATACATAACTTTTTCAACTTTAAAAGTACACATTAAGAAAACCGGCTACTTTAACTTTAAATACTTGTTTTCCAAATAAGCTCAATCTTTTTGTCATAATTTAATAAATTTTTTCCACACATGTTGAAAAATGTTTACAGGAACAAATAAGTGAAAAAAACAAATTGTGAATGATTTCCAAGAGAATGTTCTAGTTCATTAGCTTTAAACATGGTGAATGACATTTGTTCATATACATTATCGAATAAAACTGTGACAACCTGATTAAATCTTTACAGTTCAGCTGGTTACTTCTAGGTGACAACAATTCTGAAAAAGAGACAGGTTTTCCTTTTAGGGATGCTGAATTTGTTCCCGAGGTGAATCTTTAGTATTTGGAGAAAAAACTATGCCACAATGACTATTTGACCCAATGTAATGCTTTATCCTGGGTAGATATTCCAATCTGTTCAAATTGTTGGATACACGCCCTCTTAGCTCAAAGGACCTTGAAGCTCTCCTTTCAGACAGATTAATTTATCTCATTTAATGGTCCCACTACAACTAGATCATCCTTTTCTTGCTCTTCTCCTCTTTTCTTTTTTTATCCTTAATCACTTATTAAGTAATTAATGAAATCCCCCTCTATGAATCATAAGACCTTGCCACTGGTGAGGGGCTTGAGTGCTCAGTGATACAGAGTAGCTGAACCAAAGGTGGAACCATATCGGAGTGGTATATGTTGAGAGCCAAACAAAGGAATGATTCGTTTTTCTTTCTTTCTCCTGTTTAGCCTTCGGTAACGACCGTTTAGATAATACTTCAGATGATGAATGAGGATGATATGTATAAGTGTGAATGAAGTGTAGTCTTGTACATTCTCAGTTCGAGCATACCTGAGATGTGTGGTTAATAAGTTAAAATCTAATCATGAGTTACATGTGGTAACACACGTGTACCACATGTGTTATATATGGTACATCGATTTATAATACAAAAGAAAAGTTGATAGGTGGTTGAGGGTAGAGTATATTGTAGAGTTATAGAGGAAATGAATCAGAAACTGGTGTTATAGAAGAAGAAGAGCAAAAGGAAGATACAATACAGAGATTGGAATTTAATAGAGCATTAAAGGAGTTAAATGGGAAAAAGGCTACAGGGATAGACGGGATATCTGCAGAATTACTGCACACTGCCAGTGAGGAAGCGATAGATAGATGACACAAACTGGTGGGTAATATTTATGAAAAGGGGAAAGTTCTGTCAGACTTCAAGAGTGTTGTCATGATACCAAAGAAAGTAGGAGCAGATAAATGTTAAGAATACAAAACAATTAGCTTAACTACTCATGTATAAAAAATTTTAACTAGAATTCTGTACAAAAGAATTGAGAGGAGAGTGGAAGTGTTAGGAGAGGACCAATTTGGTTTCAGGAAAAGTTTACGGACAAGTGAAGCAATTTTAGTGCTCAGATTAATAGTAGAAGGAAGATTAAAGAAAAGAAAAGCAAACCAACATATTTGGCATTTATAGAACTAGAAAAGGCATTAGATAACGTAGACTGGAATGAAATATTCAGCATTTTAATAAAATTAGGGTTCAAATACAGAGATAGGAGAACAATTGCTAAATTTACAAGAATCAAACAGCAACTGTAATATTTGAGAACATAAGAAGCTGTAGTAAAAAAGGGAGTCTGACAAGGATGCTCCCTATCCCTGTTACTTTTTCATCTTTACATAGAACTAGCAGTTAATGATGTTAAAGAACAATTTAGATAAAGAGTAACAGTACAAGGTGAAAAGATAAAGATGCTATGATATAGTAATTCAAGCCGAGAGTAAAAAAAATTTATAAGAAACAATGAATGGCAAGGATGAAGTCCTATGCAAGAACTACAGAATGCAAGTAAACAAAAACAAAACGAAAGTAATGAAATGTAAATAATGAAGATGGAACACTGAATGTAAAAATAGGAAGAGAAAAGATTACGGAAGTAGAAGAATTTTGTTATTTCGGAAGTAGAATTACTAAAGATGGATGAAGCAGGAGCGATATAAAATGCCGAATACCACAGGCAAAACAAGCCTTCAGTCAGAAATATAAATTGTTTACATAAAAAACATCAGGAAAGGTTTTTTGGAAGTATATGTTTGGAGCGTAGCTTTATATGGAAGTGAAACTTGAACAATCAGAATACCTAAGAAGAAAAAAGTGAAGCTTTTGAAATGTGGTGCTATAGGAAATGTTAAAAATCAGATGGATGGATAAAGTGACAAATGAACAGGTGTTGCGGCAAATTGATGAAGAAAGAAGCATTTGGAAAAGTATAGCTAAAAAAAGAGACAGCCTTATAGGCCATGTCTTAAGGCATCCTGGAATAGTTGCTTTGATACTGGAGGGACAGGTAGATGAGAAAAATTGTGTAGGCAGGCAACGTTTGGAAAATATAAGAAAATTGTTAGGGATGAAGGATGTAGAGGGTATACCAAAATGACACAACTGGCACTAGATAAGGAATCTTTGAGAACTGCATCAAACCAGTTAAATGACTGAAGACGAAAAAATATCACTTATTCCCTGAGTGTTTGTTCTGGATAGACATATTACATTCATTGCAAGGATGTAGGGAACTGGATGTAAGGGACTTGGTTTCTTGGGCTGGCTCAGCCAATGAATCCACACACAGTCACTGTTTCATACCCAATGGAGGCGGAAGATTACTTATCAGGACCAAGATGCTAAGAGGGTAAAGCTGGCATTTCTAATTCATACAAATGAAATCATATTCCCTATGAAAAAACTTTTTCTATCAGTCTGAATACAAAAATAGCAATTATTCATATTATAGACAAGCATCTTTTCAAATATTCTTTGCTACCTGGAAGTAAAACTACCAAGCATAAGAGAGTTCAAAATTGTCATGCCTGTAAGCATACAGTAATCATTACAGTGTGACATTAACTACATTATCTCACTAAATTATGCACAACAAATTAAGTAGTAAAAAAAGCAACACAAATTACATTATATTTCTTTTAAGTAGAAATATATTTAAAACTATATACATATCCCCCCCAAAAGTACCATATACAGATAGTGCATACTGGGTGAAATCCAGTAAAATTTGAAGTGACCCAAGGATGGTTGCTTGACCAATTAAAAAAAAAACTGAAACTTACCCACTTTGTTTCCTGCGTGTCTTAGGACCTTAAAACTATTTTTTTATTTTTTTTCAATTTTAATTTAAAGCAGTTTACCTGTGGCGGCCAGTTTTGTTACAGTGCACACACCTATTTTTGTGATTGTAAGGGTTTACGGAAAAAATCATAACTAAATACCATTGGCGCTGGAAGGATGAAACAAAAAGCAATTTAAAACATTGGTCCAGTGATTTATTTGCTTATCTCCCTTCTTTCTATGAGAAAGTTACCAATAAATTTGAACATGAAAAATGGTGAAGTTTCTCTTTTGGTAATTTTTTCTTTTTTGGATGGCATACACAGTTTGAGTTATTTTTGTTAATGTAGGTACATGTTAGTAGTTTTACCATAAATAATGTTAATGGTGATATACTTACCCCTAAATTTTTATGAGTTTTTGAAAACTAACTTTTTGAAAAAAAAAAACAAATTTTGGCTTCAAATAACTCTGATGGGGCTGGTGATAAAAATCTCAAATTTGCACAACTCACCGTGTTTTTGTAGATCTTTACGGCAAATAAAAAGTTTCTTGTGTTTTTACTAATAAAAAAGTTACAACCTCTCAAAAATTATGAAAATCCTGTTAAAAGCAATACCATTTTGACTCACTAAATAAGTGCTTCAAGGGGGTTTTGTCTTCTTGGCACTTTAATATTTTTATACTTATTACTATAGTTGAAATAGACTTGTTTGAACCATTCAACTGCAGTTTTCTTATTATAACAGGCACTTGAAATCATCTCCAGTCGTCAAGAGAATTCATGTTGAAAGATATTCACTTATGCCTGTTGCATCATTTAGCTTTGCAGTTACAAACTGATCAGTTTGACATTAGTCAGTGACCTGTTCCCATCTTTATTGAGCGTCTCAAATTTCATCCTGTATTTGGAAGTGTTTATCAAATAAATAAGTTTACTTAATATTATATTTGCAAATTTTAAAATCAGTTAAATTTTTACATTATTTTCAAGTAATTTCACATAAAACAATGGAAGAACAATGTTCCATAGGAATTTATGTGAATGAAGAGTGTGATAAAACAGTGTAGGGTACAATGCCAAAAGAAATCATTAAAATTTGTGAATTTAGTGATGAAAATCAATAACTTATTTTTTTAACATGTTAATTCAGATGTTACTTGTGTTTAAAAATATCATGAAAAACATTTTTGTCAAATTTCAGTCACCTGTACGGAAATTTCTGTTGTGACCATTTGAGAACTCATAAAAAAACAGTTAAGAAAAACAATATAAATAACATTAGAGAAAGCTCTTAAGGAACACATTGTTCCAAATTTAAATTTAGTTCCTGGAAAGTTTCTTTGTGTTAACTGTTTCAAAAGTATTTTTTCTCAGCAGAACAAAGAACTATATGAATGCAAAGACCATGACCAATACATTTCCCCACATCACAATATTGAACAATTGGATGCTGCTTATAGCATTTTGGAATCACCTCCACCAAACTTGAGAATATTAAGCACGGATCAAAGGCCATCAGCATTAAAATTTAAAATAAGCAAGGTATCTGAAAAATTAAAAAAGAATCTTAAATTGTGTTTTGACTCATATGTTTCTGAAAATTAAAATCCAGCTCAATCTTCTTCACATGAAGATGATCTTATTTTAAAACTAAAATAAAAATGTGTTCTTGCTTCTAAAGAAGTTAAGGTTAAAATAATCAATTTATTTCCCCAATCTTGGACCAGAACTAAAATAACACAGTTCAATGTGTCTGAGCATTTGGTTAGACTTGCTAGAATTAATGAGCAAGGCATTCTACTGAAGTTACGTAAAAGACATAAAACAGGAATTAGTAATGACACAAATAAAAAAGTTGTTATTTTATGAAGATGACAGACAATACTAGGACTATGTCCTAGTAAAAAGGATCGTGTTACCACACATGTTGATGGTGTTAAATTGCATTAGTAAAAGTGCCTTATTCTGATAAACTTAAATGAATTGTATGTCTCCTTTACGTGAAAACCCTGAGGAAAAATTGGAAGATCAAAGTTCTGCAAACTCCGTCCAAAATGGTGTATCTTGGCTGGTGCATCCGGGACTCAAACAGTTTTTGTCTGCCCCCACCACAAGAACATAAAACTCATGATTGATGGTCTTAAACTTAATGTTGATTATAAGGACTTATTAGACACCTTTGTTTGTGACAAGGATTACTTCAGCTGTATGAAGAATGTTTGCACCAAATGTCCAGGTAAGCAGGCAGTATTTGACAAGCTCAACTTTTCCGAAGAGTATGATGTGTTGCCAGATACAATAATGTACAAGGAGTGGTAACAGCTGATAGGGCAGAAATGATTAGTGTTGTTAAGACCAAAGATGAGTTTTTCAAATCAGTAGTGGAAAAATTGGAAAAGCTGAAAACTCACCATTCTGTGTCAAAATCTCAAGCATGATACAGCAACATTTTATTGCTTTCAAAAGGTTTTAACAGACCATATCAAGGAAGTACATCAGAACATTAAAAAACTTACCTATTTTACTGATGGTGCTTCAAGTCAGCATAAAAATAAAAAGAATTTTGCTAATTTGTGCAGTCACAAAAAAGAATTCTACCTTGAAACTGAATAGCACCTCTTTGGATCATCCCATGGGAAAAACGCCTGTGATGGTGTGAACTAATAAAACGAGAAGTAGCAAAGGCAAGCCTACAAAGTCAGATACTAAACGTTGATGAAATGTATTCATTTCATACTCACAAGCTGAAAAACATCCGAGTGTTTTTTTTTTTTTTCATTAAATCAGATGAGATCTAGCTAAGATTTCAGAAACTCTAAAAAAAAAACCATTCTGACTACTGTGAAAGAGTTGTTGGTACTAGAAGCTACCATAAGTATGTCCTGTGTCAGAAGGCATTGTAAGATGTTACTTTACTTCAGACTCCAAGGACTATGAAGACCATCCTGTGTCAAGTATTGTATCACTTTCACTTAAGGAAGGAAGGTATATCACTTTCCCTATTGCTTGTATGTATGATGATCACTGGTGGATAGGAAAAGTGGTAGATATTAGCCTCAATAATGATGATGTGCAGGTTCATTTTTTTACCCAATTGGGCTTTTTTTACATCATTTCAAAAGTCTCAACAAGGCAAAGTGTGGGTACTGATCTGCAAAGTCCTGAGAAAGTTGACATCACTTCAACTAACTACAGTGACAAGTCGTTCTCACACAATTTCAAGAGAATTATCAGAAGAGATATCAAAGCTGTTGGTTAACCACACCAAATAATAAACTTTCATTGCTACAAAAACAGGCTATTTCATTGAGGAATAACTAAAATTTTGCTACAATTTATTTTTTCTTGGATAGTGTTTATAAAAATAAACCAATTAAAAAATAAAAATGATTTCTTGAAAAAATATGTAGGCTACTCATTGAAATCTCAATTTGAATAAGTTTTACAAGCATTTTTTAATCAAAACTGTATTAGGTTACTGAAATTGGTTAAGTTATTAAATTATGACCTGTCATTAATAATTTAAAAAAAAAAATACTTTAAAAATATTGAAAATGTCAACTTCAACAACATAGGGGCTAAATATAAAAAATATATTAAAAAAATGTAAAGTGCAAAGAAGACAAGAAACCCCCTTGAAGCACTTATTTAGTGAGTCAAAATGGTATCGTTTTTAAGAAGTTTTTATGATTTTTAAGAGGTTATAACTTTTTTATTAGTACAATACACAAGAATTTTTATTTGCCATAAACATCTACAAAAGCACTGCAAGTTGGGCAAATTTGGGATTTTTATCACCAGCCCCATCAGAGTTATTTGAAGCCAAAATTTGTTTTTTTTTTTCAAAAAGTTAGTTTTCAAATATTTGTAAAAATTTAGGGGTAAGTATATCACCAATAATATTATTTATGGTAAAACTACTAACATATACCTACATATAAAAATAATGCAAACTGTATATGCCATCCCTGCCGCTTGAAAAAGAGAAATTTCACCATTTTTCATGTTCAACTTTACTGCTAATTTTCTCATAGAAAGAAGCGATACGTAAATAAATCACTGGACCAATCTTTTACCTTGAAAAAATATAAATAAAAATTGTTTTTTGTTTCATCCTTTCAAGACCAATAGTTTTTTAGTTATGATTTTTTCCGCAAACCCTTACAATCACAAAAATAGGTGTGTACACCATAACAAAAATGGCCACCACAGGTAAACTGCTTAAATAAAAAATTTAAAAGCAATAGTTTTAAGGTCCTGAAACATGTAGGAAACAAGTGGGTAAGTTTCAATTTTTTTTTGAATTGGTCAAGCAACAAGCTTGTTTTTTTGGACACTTCATCAAATGGATTGACCCTACAATACAAATCTAACCCACTAGCAATCAATTTTTATAAATTTTTTTCAAAAGTTACTTTTTCTTTTGTAGATTGCGACTGATAAAACCATCAAAGAACTATTACTTATTTATAGAAATTCAAATCATTGTCATCTAAATCCTTAGCGTCACTTTCATACAAAATTGTTTCAATTTGTTCTGACACATTTATAAGAGTATGAATCACAGAACTCATCATGCAAAACCAGATAGGTGCCAGATATTTGTAGCACTTACATGAACTAATAAAACAGAGCTCACAAGAAATTAGAACTTTGAAAAAAAATAATAAATAAAAATCTATTCTGCATCACAAAAATTACTTTAAAAATTCAAACTCACAAATATGTGAATTTGTACACTTATAATGCAAAAACAAACCTAAGAAAGGATTAACTTCTACTTAATTTAAAAGCTATTTCAATTTCTAACATTTCTTGCACAACACAATAAACACTTATAGACACTTAAATAGCACAGAAGAGAATATTATGTCAGGAAGCAGAAACGTGCTCCAAAAGATACTTTCCATTATCACCATTGCCTTATTAATCTGCAGAGTAGCATTAATTGCCATCAAAAGGTTAAGTATTAGTATGAAGAGATTTTATACAAACTCTTTATATAATTGACTCAAAGATGTAATAATACTTTGCCAAAGAATAACTAGTATGAGCTCCAAAATTAACCATACTTAATAAATATACTTGTTCTGAGTCCTGTTTTACATCAACAAAACATTCTGGACCTGACCACAGTCAATCAAAACATAGCCCACATCTAGGCCACAGCAGATAATCTATAAAAAATTAAATCTAAGTGCTACAAAAGGAAAATTTACTTACTTTAACTAAAAGACCAAACAGTTCTGCAAGAGCCCTGCCTAATCTTGATGAAGCACCAAGAAGAGGTTTAATGTATTTCATTTGTATTGCACTGGGAATTCCCTTTTTCTTTGTGACTTGTTGATCATCAACTTCCATATTAGTAGGACCAGGTTCCGTACTTAATGCTTCCATAGCACTGGTCATATGACTGTTAGCATCTACATTTGAATCTTCAACCTACAAAAAAAAAATTTCAAAATATTAATTGAAATGACATACTGACATTCTATTAACAAATATTCAAGTTATTTATCACAAACAGGTCTAAATTACAATATACAGAGTGTTCCAAATAAAACGCCACCCAACCTTATATTGGTAGGTATTGAAATAATAAAAAGGCAGGTGTAAATGTAAATGTAATTTTTATTATTACCATCCATTACCTTACATTTAGAGTAAATGTTGGAAGTGGCCGCCATCTTCTTGAATACAAGCTTCAATTCTTTTTACAGCGTTTCTTGCAACTTTTTTCAAAGTTTGTGGCTGGATATTTAACACAGCTTGTTCAATACTGACTTTCAATTGTTCAAGTGCTCGTGGTTTGTTGCTGTAGGCTTTTTCTTTGAGGTAACCCCATAGAAAAAAATCCGCCGCAGTCAAATCTGGAGATCTTGGTGGCCACAAGCCTCGACCGATAACACGATTACCAAAGAATTCCTCGACGAAATCAGAAGTTGAACCTGCGTAGTGTGATGTCGCACCGTCATGTTGTAGACAGCAGTGTCTGTCTTCCTCTTCCAAGAGTGCAGTGAACTGAAATAAAATATCCTGATATCGTTCTGCATTAATGGTGTACTCGAAAAAAATAGGATCGATTATTTTCTTCTGCGATATCGCGCACCACACGCCCAACTTCTGCGGGTGTAATTGTT
Source organism: Lycorma delicatula (assembly GCF_047948215.1). Classification (NCBI taxonomy): domain Eukaryota; kingdom Metazoa; phylum Arthropoda; class Insecta; order Hemiptera; family Fulgoridae; genus Lycorma; species Lycorma delicatula. The sequence goes on from NC_134458.1 coordinate 56,860,766, forward strand.
TTTCGTGATAAATGTGGGGATTTTCAGCACTCCAAATTCTACTGTTTTGGCTGTTTACGTAGCCATCCAAATGACACCGTGCTTCATCTGTGAAAAATAACGAATCCATAAAATTAATTCCCTCACGCAGAAATCGACGGAACCATTGATAATATTGTAGCCGTTTTTCATTGTCGGGCTCAAGAAGTTGATGAACCGTTTGAATGTGATAAGGTCGTAATTGTAATTGTTTGGTCGCCCGACGAACAGTTGATTTAGACAAATTAATTTCAGCAGACAAACGTCTGATCGATTTATTTGGGGAGGCGAGTAATCGGTCTTTGATTTCAGTGACTGTATCTATATTCAACACTGACGCAGATCTTTTGTGTTCCTTGTTATTAACAGAACTGGTCTCTCTAAACTTTTCAACTAACCTTAATACTGATGTTTTGTTAGGAGCTGGTTTATCTGGGTACTTATGGCGAAACAAATCTTGCACTGCAACCACTGATTTCGTACTGAAGTACGACTCAACAATAAAAACACGTTCATCTAGCGAAAACACCATCTTGTCTCTAGCAATACATTGAACGTTATGATTGCATTGTTACTATGGGTAGTGTTCTACTGTGTTGCCGCGATGTTCAGATGTTGGACGAGTCCATTTCAGTAACGAGTAAGGGAGTAAGCTTTACCTTTGAAATTTCATGGATGAGTGATTGATGGGTTGCGTTTTATATGGGACACCCTGTACAATTAATTACATTTTTATTTTATAAAAATAAATAAGTGGAAATTTCAATAACTATTCAAAGAATATTTGCCATTTTTATACAACTTGAAAGGTTAATTTTCTGTCAACAAAAAAATTAAATTTCTACACAAAATAATATGCTGGAATGTCTGCTTCAACAGCAGCAGGTATTTTATAAAGTAATCTTATCTAAGTAGGAGGTAATCAATAAAAATAACAATTTGATTCTACCACCATAAAAACTAAGTACAAAAGAGTTTCAAGGAGAGTTTACAACACTTTCTTATAAAAAAATATTCCAATATCAATCAAATAAAAGTTTGGTATTAATGTAGTAGGCGATCTACCTCTGTTGTTAGTTCTTAGATGGCAACACTGAAATGCTGTATTCAAATACGAAAATAAATATTTATTTTCATATCTGAATTATTTATTTATTATTTTATTTATTTAAATAGAATATAATCTAACCAAACTTAACCTACGCTCGCTTCGTTCACTAACCTTGACTAGCAAGCAAAGCAAGCGTACGGTAAGTTTGGTTAATTATATTTATAAATTTAATTATGTATTTCTTATTTCAAAATAGCATTTCGTGGCGTCATCTAAGAACTAACTACAGCTGTAGATCGTCTACTACATTAATACCAAATTTTTTCAACTACTTATAATAAACAACTGACAAAAAGGTCTGGGTTTGTTGGATTAACAACCGACAAACCAAACTCCTTAAACCCTGGAATCAGCAAGGGTCAGTTTTGTGACAATGATATCCCCAGTTATCTCAATAGCATTACAAAATCACATTTGCTGTCTTTCATTTCAACAGTCATTTTCGTGAAGTTTTTCTTGCAGATTGCACTTATTAGGTTAAAATCTTTATATAGCACGAATTCTATTTTAATGTACAATCCTATATTTCTTGCCTATTTTTTTCCTTCCCAGATGTCTAATTAATTATGAAATCAGTGTATTGTGAGTGTAGTTTATTGATTATACAGGTTTGTTCATTTTTGTTTGTGTTCATAGGTTCTTTTCAAGTTTTTATTTTGTAAAACAATGTTGGGAGCAGCTTGTAAGTAATGCATTTATACAGAAATACTTGGTGACGATGAAAACAATTTTATAATCAGGGTGTCACTTGAAAATTTAAAACAAGCATCTATTAATTGCATTCAAATAACTTAATGTAAAAAAAAAGAAATTACAAATACAATAAACTTGTGTAAATCTGGACTTGATGCTATCGCACCGTCCAGTTCAGATCAGCAAAATTTCAGATTATCTAAAGGACAATTGATGGTTCGACACAGGCATTGTAATAATTCTAATTCACCTACTTTTATCTGTTCCAAATTTTTTTTGTTGACCTGTTATTAAATGTACCTATGTTAAAACTGCTGTACTTAAACAAAAATTGATTTTTACTTATGTAATTTTAAAAATTAGGCTTATGAATCTTTATACAGTTCAGTACAGTAAATGAACACAAATCACAAACAACGCTAAACTTAGAAGACTTGATTGAAACATTCAAAAAAATATTTCAAAAAATACAGTATATACTGTTAATCAGTGCATTCTTAAAAAGTTTGTTTTCAGTGCATTCATAAAATCATAAATGTTTTTCTCTGTTTTAATTTTTTTAAGTGCTTGTGGGCTGTACGATCTCGCAAACACTATTAACATTAAAAATTCATTAGATGACGTGTCCTTTTGTCTATCAAAGTAGGTAACTAACTGCTCTAACATTTCCTTGGCTTCAGAATGATTAGGACAAGTTACATCTTAAATAATGTCGAGCAATCATTTTGGCTAAACTTCAAGGAGGACAACACCAAACAAATAAGCCTCCTCAATGTTGTCTTCACTCAGGACCTCATGTCGAATGTTATCATCACATATTACCCATGGAACGATGTTTCCATCAGTTACTGCTGAACAGCCATCCAATTTTTAAAGTAATTGAACAAAGCTAACGTTGTTGCTGTCTCTATCAATGAAATTTGATACAGTGTGTGATTCCTCCATTGGGACACCTGGCCAAACATTTTTCCAGCTTTTCATCATTAGGGTCATCATCAATTTCATTCCAAGCTGGCACAAAAATAAATAAGCTTCTTGTATTGATTATTTTAAAAGCTCCTGTAAGATTTATATGTTTTACGGCAAGCTCTTGTTATTCAAACACTGAAGTTAACAATTTCTTTCTATATCACCTCTTTAAAACTTCCATAATTCCTTGGTTAAGTGGAAATACAAGAGCAATAACATTTGCGGACAGAAATTTAATATAGACAGTACTAGATCTCAGCCGTTCTTTTGCTGGATCACCGAGGCCGGCTGATGACTGTGGAATGTAATCAGTTCAAGGGCTAGAAGATGTCCTCCAATTAAGCCAACAATGGCTAGGAATGGAGAGGGTGGTGTGGCAACCGGACATGTCACAAGGCAAGGTTCTTCTCCCTCGAGGAGGAATTGAGATGTTCTTTTGCTGGATGACATGAAGCATTATCAATAAACAAAACTGCCTTTTCCTCTAATTCTTTTTCTTTCAAATATTTTATGAAGGGAACAAATGTTATGAAACCATTTTTTTTAAATATCTGAACTCATCCAAGCTGATTTTTGGAAGTGTATTTAGCTGGAAGAGCATTCATGTCAAGAGCATTTTTTATTGGGTTTGGTCTAGCAGACTTCCTTATAAGTAACAATGGCAACTTTAATTTTCTTAATCCATTATTTCAGAGCAGAAGTATCACTTTCTTACTAGATTTATGACCTTTTGCTGAAGACTCAAGTTTTGGGGCCATTGTTTTCGTTGGCAACATTCTAAAGCATAAACCAGTCTTGACCGCATTTAATATTTCTTCAGCAATTAAATTTTCTTCAACAAAGACGTAAAAAAATCTTTTTTAAACACTTCACTATACTGTCACTAGAGAGACATTTGCCACAGATTTTTAAAGGCATATACCATTTCATTCTTTCCACCTTCCTCACCAACCATCATTAGAGAGGTACATGACAATTCAACTCCTAATTCTTCATTATGACTTAAGAAATTTGACAGTAAAATTGGCCCAGAGATTGGAACCCACTGGTCATGTTCCTAACAAAAACCACAAATACAAAGCCTCATCCAAAATGCTCATGTTTGGATTTCTTTAGAATAGTTCTATTTCCCAAACTATATTTAGCGGCCATTTTCACATAAAAGTTTTCAATGGCCTCTGCTTTTTACCAGTTCGAAACTGTTTGCAACTCCTTTATTGAGGGCTATCTTTTTCTTCTATTCTTTATGGGGCTATCTTTCTTCTATTCTATATGGTTAAGCGCATTCATTTTTTCTACCATAGAAACTGTTACACTTTTTATTTTCATCCCCATTTTCAGTTACATAAAACAAAACATGTTTGCATAAACATACATTCAAATGAACAAATATTGCACAGTAATTAAACAAAAAAAAAGATGAAAAGACAAGCTACACATACAGTACAGATATAACCAAACTGTACTGTACAACTTACAAGGTTAGTTATTCAATTTGAACATGTAGAAACAAGGAGTAATCAAATTCAACTGAGGTCTTAAAAATCATTTGCTGACAACAGTACATGAGTAAATATATTTGAAATGTTTATTTTGGTAAATGATGAATTGCTTCAGTATATACAAAATCCTATAACTTATTGTACTACTGTATCAATCATTAAATTAAGTATAATTATAAGTACAAGTCATTAGTCACCTTATTGCCACCTGTATGGCACATTGCCTATATACATTTACTACCAATGTATTTAATTGTAGAATTAAGTTTAATTTTTTATATTGAGGAATGTATGATGGAACTGAAATTTTTAATACGTATGTTTTTAAATCGGTCCAGATTATCCAAGGATAGGGATCATCCAGGTTCAGATTAGCATGAGTTTACTGTATTGTAATTATCCTATTCTTTTAAGGTTTATAGTTTAATAACTCATGTTGTGAGCTGAAAAATAAAAATCCTTATGAACTTTTTACTGTCAAATGATGAAAGCACTGAAAATGCCTTGCCAGTTTGAGGATTAAAATAACTATCTGCCTCTTTTATTTGGCTGTTCAAATCCCAACATTTTTAGAGGAATTGAAACAGTCAAAAGACAATCACATTACAGTCAACAAAACCAGTCAACACAAGAAAAGCCCTCCAGCAGAGTAACAGGGTTTTGTAAAGCAACTACCTGGCAATATTATACACAATATAAATGTAATCAAAATTACACATTAAAAAATAAAACTTACCAATCTCATCTCGGGTGGAAACAATTTGTCAATGTCATCCTTACTAAATTTAGATGAAGTTGATGCATCATCGCTACAAAGAGCAAGAAGTATAGTGCTCTCCCATACCAAAGCAGTGTATAGCTCACACAATAATCTCAACACATGCAATCCTAATTCTGAACCCCAATGTGTCATAGATATTGTCCGTATATCAAGCTGAAAAGAAGCATACAGGTATAAATGAGAATGACTCATATATACTACTAATTAAAAACTCTTAAACAACACAATCAACTATAGCGCGTGCGCGCGCGCGCACACACACACACACACACACACAGAGAGAGAGAGAGAGAGACATATACAGACAGACAGACCATTAAAAATTATTTATTAACTATTCTATTACAAAAATTACTATTTATTTACATTTGGAGTATATTTAAAATTTACTGTTTCCAATTTCATAAAATTGTTATCTATAAAAATACATATATCATTCAATAAATAAATGAATATTTTATTCTGAACAGATATATAATAATACATTATATAAATAATGTCAGGAATAGGTAAACATATTACTCCATGGATAAAAACACTGTTCAAGCATTTTACCAGATGGCTCAAGGGAAACCACAGTAAAACCTTGATCAGAGTAGCATCACAAAATGCCCAATTAATTACAAAAATAGATAATGGTTTAAGTCCAAATTAACTGCTAAAAATATAAATATATAAAACAATACTAAGATAAATATGCGAAGATACTATACTTATTATCACAATTTAGATGTTATCATTTCATGAAATTTTGTAAATTATTGTAGTTAAGGAATAGCCTCCAGTCAACTTATGCATGTGGCCATTTTGACTGATTCTAATTTTTGACAAATAAATGCACTAGATACTGAGAGATTTCAGTGTAATAACAAAAAACAAGAATTTAACTAATGAAAGTAGAGAAAGAAGGACATGATCCTGATCCTTTAGATTTCAGATGAAATATATAATTCTGGCAAGAGATTCGTATAATTTAAGGTCATTCCTTCTGAAGTGTGTTTCTCTGCTTCAATTAATACCTTCTATATGTGTTTCTCTACTTCAGTTAATACTTTTTTTGTGCGATTCTCTACTTCAATTAATAATTTATCAGAGTTCTAAACTCACTTGTAAATATCCACTGTTGAGGGTATTTTTGATCAATATAGAAAAAGGATTTTCACCGTTTAGGCAATTTTCCCAGGTCACACATAATTTTCCAACCAAGAACTCGCATTACATTTTTGCATTTAACAATGTTTTCTCTTGAGACTTAAGTCCCTAAAAACACCACGGTGGTAAAAGATATAAGATGATTCAAAATGAACCAAACCACCGTTTTATAATGAATCTTTGATACTGTAATACTGTAACTAACCCTCACTCCCAATTTTAAAGTTTCTTTATTACAACACCATCTACCCAGTACAAGGATTTTAAAAAGGTCATTATGAATAAACACTTATAATAAAACACATCTATTTTGAAGTAAAATAAAAAATACTATCCTTCTCCATTAGATAATCATCAATATTTCATATCAATTAAAATTCTGATAATATAAAAATTAACATAACACTGTGCAGAACCCCTTTATCATACAGTACAAGATGATATGAATAAAATACAATTTTATCAAATGACATAATCAAATAAAATAGGAACATTAAAATGAAAATACTAAATTCAATAAAACAACATGACACTTCTTAATAGAATCCATATAATTTGACCCCCAAGTGTGAGTTACCAATCACGGCAGGAGGGTCCTGATCCTTCAAATGAAATTATAACATGTATTTCATATAAAATTAGTTAAGTGAATGTATTTAGTTTTTATTATAATTTTATAGTTACAGGCTATAATTGCATATACAATTTTTTTTTTTTAAATAAAGAAAAAATACATACCTGACCTGTACGGCAAACATGTACAAACATAACAACATATCCATTTGCAGCAGCGACAGCATGAAGCAAAGGTGTTGCAGATGGAGTAGAGAACGCAGTTTCTAGTTTAGGAGCAGAGGCAAGTTCATGTAACAGAAGCGACCCTTCAGGATGGTCACCACTAGGCTTATAAAGTGGCATCAGCTTAATCAGCACATCATTTAACTGGGATAAGCCTTGTCGCATAACCTGTGGTTCATGGGCTAAATTCTAAAAACATAATTTATGACATATAAGTTCTTGTAATAACTCAAAAAATGTTATAATTGGACTATATAAAATTCATTACAAGGTCACAAATAGCTGTCTACATTGTCAACAGTATTCTTACAACTTTAGATATGCACGCACGCGCACATGAAATTGTACTTCCTCTCTAAACCCAAAGTGTGAAATGAAATAGATTATAAAATAATAGGGGGAAAAGGTTTCTTTATGTATGTATAAAATATATAAACAGAATGTTTGCAAAAACAGTTTCAAGAATTAAGGCAATGTTCCCCCACAACGAAATAAAGAATAAATTTTATATTAACATATGTCCAGAAATGCTTAGTTTATGGCTATCTGTCATTTTGTATTTTTAAAATGAGCTGAAATTTCATATACGCCTATGTTAGCTAGAGGTTTATTTATATAAAAATAATAAGCTTGATCTCTCAATCCTTTTCAAAATGGCAGCCATGTAAACTTTTTTTTAATCGTTAATATCTTTACCACCACTAGTTTATTTAAATGTTATATTTAAAAAAAAAAAATGTGAAGCGCTTTATGAAAAAAAATAATGATACCTTATTTATTCAAATTTGTTCCATAAATAACAAAGTTATGGCAAAAATTCAATCTAGAGTGACTCGCTTCATTACTCTAGATTAAAGAAACATTTATTTCCTCCAGAATAAAATTAAATAACTTGACACAATCTCAAACGGAATAATTTTATTAATGTTATCATGCAATAGAGTATAATAATTTAATAATACTGAATATTATTACTATAAAATAAAATATTGATGAAATCATGAAAATATTATAATAATTAATATTACTGAAAAATAATTTGCAATTTATGTTTTTCATTTAATGAACAGACACTGGTTATTAAACAAACTGTTTTGTTTTTCTAATTAAAATTTGTGTAACAATAAATTATTGTATCAAATAATAAAACAGATTACAGTAGCTGTTCAAAATGGCAGCCCTCATTCAGAACACATGCATCCAGGTGTTTTTTTCATCAAGTGCTGGACTCTGAATCTGACAAATCCTTTCAATCCCATTTAAAATTCTTGGGCCCAATTCTTCTACAGTATCCTAAGGTGTCATCTTTAAATGGCCCCACAAGAAAAGTCTAGAGGAATGATCTGGAGCCCCATACAGCATGAACCACATTTTGATGCATGTGTATAGTGGCTAACCTTCAAGTAAAAGTGAAAGATCAACCATCAAGAAATATTAAAACATCTTAATATATAACAACATACAAGAAAATGAGTAAACTTTGACCATGCTGAAATCACTGCTTATTTGAGAAGACTAATTATTTGATTAATCAAATTTTAACAGCCTTTCAATGAAGCATATAAAAAAAAGGCCATTATAAAAAAGTGTAATGAAAAGTAAAACTGCATCATTCTCTTAACAGAAAAACCTTGAAGTGCTGTTGCTCCTTTTCTGTACCCAATTTTTTTTTTAAGACAATTAAGAAATGAGAAAAAGAAGAGGAAACTATATAACAGAAAACATTAGTAACTTACCAAAATTGATTTACAAACTGAAGCAACTGACTGAGCTGCTAGTGTAACAGGATAATCAACAGGAAGATTTGGTAAACCTAGGATTGACAATAAAGGTACCAGCCCTTTCTGATTCACAAATTCTCTACAATGATCATCTGTTGAATTATTACTTAAGATAGCATCAACAAATTTCATCTGAAACACAAAAATGTAAGATATCAGATAATATAAGTCTAAAGCTATTTCAAAAAAAGTAAAAAAGATAATCATTAAAACACTAATCAAATTTTTATTACAAAAAAAAAACTATACAAAAATTATTTGACCATAGACCAAGGAGAAAAATAGCTTAATACTGGCATCCAATTCTAATCCCCTTTAAGTAGTCTTTTTATAAGACTTAGCCTAGTAGTTCTTCCACTGCTGGAAACATTTCTGGAAGTCCTCTGTTCACATCAGCTGTCAAATACACTGACATTCTTTTACTGTCTTGTTGATTCTCATATCAGGATTCTTACAGGAGAGTGTTCAGCTCTGGTAACAACCAGAAATCGTAGTCATGCCTGAAAGGAGCCTGATGGACCTGGCAATACTGTAAGATGAAGAAATCCTCCATCAGATGTAAAGAATGGGCAGAGGTGTTGAGTGACTCCCCCATGTTCTGCCTCTTGCACCAAACCCATACCACAAGATGACAGTAAACCTCTTGACACTTAACAAACATGTTTGCCTTTGGAGCATAATTGTAATTAGCAAAAACAACATAGTCAACTCACTACTTAACTCCTCAATTGTCTTACTTTCTTTGGCCTTGGGAATGATGAAAACTTCTGCTAAAACGACAGCCTTGGTTTCTGGATCATACTCATTCATCCAGAACTCATTACCAGTTACCATGGAAATCAAAATCACAATTTTCAACTATAATTCTGCACAACTTCAAGACAGAGCTCTTTCTGTTCATATGAAAGCAACTTTGACACAAATTTTACAGGCCATTCTAGCGTAGCTAAATCATTTGTTGAAAGTGTTTTTGCAAAACCCACATTAGTAACATTTCAGCCAGTTAGCCAATGGCTCATCATAATCAAACTTGCACACTTTATTAATGATATCAGAATTGCTGATGGCACATACTGGTATATCAATCACTGTCACGTAAAGTTCAGCCATTTTTAAACCAGTTAAATCATTCTTCAATTTGTATAAACCTTATGGTTGTATAAATTTATAAGTGCGTAACAAAATTTTTTGCAACAGTGTTATTCAGTGCAGTCCATCATTTCAAAGGAAGAAAAATGCACTAAGCACATATACTGGCTGCCTAACAGCAACTGACTCATTCCACACACATATAAAAAATTACCATATTCTCACTCGTAAAGTGTTTTATAACTTGAATCCAAATACTTTCCAAGAAGAAAAAAAAATCAGATATTTTTTAAACAGAAGCTAAATATTAAGTTAAAATTTAAAAAAAATTTAATTTCCAAGAGCAATGACAGGCAGTTCTAAAACAGACAACTAAAAATGTCTGAAATGACCTGAAATAAAATGATTACCTTTTATATCATCTGAACTTAATGAACATGAATTAATAGTATGCTGACTGTATATTTATTTCTTTACAGCAAAGAAATAAATAAATATTTGTCACACATTGTACATTAATTAATACTTTTAAAACTTAATTATTGGACAAATTCGTACTTTATCCTAGTTATATCTTTGTACACAAATATATATATATATATAGATATATATATAAAAGAGTGAAAATAAATCTTACATTTTCTTTTTTCTGTCAGTTCACCAAAAACATGAAAAAGACAAAAACACACATAATGAAAATTTAAAAGAATAACAAAATAAAAAACCACTTACAACATTCAGAATATAATCAACTAATGCTATTGGTGTCTTTTCATGTGGTGTCTGCGAACTCTGGTCAACCGCGGCATCTTCTCTTTGAGGATGTGATGAAGTTGATGCTTCTTCTTCATCATCTTCTTCCTCATCACTACTACCAGCCTCATTTGGTACTCTGGGAGTTGGCAGTGGCGATTCTCCACTTGATCCTTTTTGAGGACGCCAGCAAACATACTTAGGATCTCTTCCTAAAGCGCACAGTTCTTCTAATAACTGTAACAATAAAAATGTATAAATTAAATACTATATTTATTTGTGTAATTCACACACCTGAAATTTTAGACAATATTTTTGTTAAATATTCAATCACATAAACATAATTTTCTCACTGAATATTACATTCTACTTTCATTACAAACTTATGTAAAATAATTTCTTTGCATAAATCACCCACCTACTTTAAGATAAAAAAAAAGTGGATTAAATAAATATGTGAACTACACGAGTAAATAAGGTAACACATGTAAAACTAACATATGTCCAAACTAAATTAGAGTTCCTAGAAAACATTCTCAGGATGCATATGTATTTGTGCTTGGAAGAGAATGTCACACTATTCATCTTTCAATACCACATGTAGATATTGTAGTCTACTGTACAAACAAAACACACATTTTGCGAATAAAGAAAAACATTTCTTAACGAAGAGAGAATATATAAATTTCATATTTATTTTATTAGCACATTTTTTATTTTAATTTCTCAATAAGTATTTCTCAGTCAAATTAATAACTGATTTTTACACATTCATTATAATTAAAACTCTTGTTCCTACCTCATTTTTAGTTTGATCAGGAGCAAATTAAATATACCACGCACCATGTAGTTGAAGTACGGATGATGAAGCCAAGCCATGTATAACCTTTTTACAAGAAATATGTAATTCAATCTCTGCTTAGCATCATGGCAGTATTGGTTTATACATTCGTATAAATTAATAATAATAAGTGTTCTGCTTAAAGGCAGGTTTTCACATGGCCGCCCTCCATTCTCCTCAATTCTGTGCCATCTGTTTCATTTTATACTAACTTTTTTATATTGTCTATCATTTTCATACGTCTCCGACCTCTTGCTTTCCTCTCTGTTTCAAAACCTTCCAATGCCATCACCAACAGGCAGTCACATCTCATCCAGTGTCCCAACCAACTGCATTTTCTTCTTTTTATTATTTCAATAATCACCCTCTCTTCTCCTACTCTACAAAGCACCTCCTCATTCCAAACTCTCTCCGTCCAGCTGATCTTTTCCATTCTCCTCCAAACCCATTTCAAAGGCCTCCAATCTTCTCTCCTCTCCTTTTGTAATAATCCATGTCTCTGCTCCATAAAGGGCCACACTCCACACAAAACATTTTGCAAGTTTTTTCCTTAGTTGAAGATCTATATTGCTACATAGCACTCTCCTCATTTTGCTAAATGCTTCCTTTGCTCTAGCAATTCATTTTTAACTTCCTGATCACACTTCATATCTTCCTTAATGATGCACCCCAGGTACTTAAAGGATGCCACTTGTTCAACTTTATTTCCCCCAATCCTAATCGTTGCCCTTTTAGTTGATCTGCTAATTATCATGCTTTTTGTCTTCTTTGTATTTATCTTCATCCCATACTCCTCGCAGATTTGATTTATTCTTCTCAACATTTCATTCATCATATACTCACTCTCTGCCAAAACTGCAATGTCATCAGCGAACCTACGCACTCTATCCTCCTTCTTCCAATATTTACACCCTTATTACCAGTTAGACTCTTTTCAATTATCACTTCTACAACAGTTGAACAGAGTAGGTGGTGACATGGAACATCCCTGCCACACCCTCTCCTAAATCTGCTTGATTCCAATAACTAATTCCCAATCTTTACTTTTACCTTCTGTGACAAGTAAAGATTTCTTATTAATCTCCTCTCCCTCCAAGTGACTCCTTTTTCTTTTAAGAATCTCAGCAATTTATCCCATTCCACCCTGTCAAAAGCCTTCTCCAGATCTATGAAGACCATATATAAATCTCTTTGCTTTTCAATACATCTTTCTCCGATCACTCTTATTAATCCTACTGCATCCCTTGTTCCCTTCCCCTTCTAAACTCGAACTGCTCTTTCCCAATTGTCTTCCAATCTCTAGTCTTCCATAAAATCTCCCATTCAACACTCTCAGTAGTATCTTAGCTGCATGCGATATAAGGCTAATGGTCCTATACTTCTCACATTTCAATGTATTACTCTTCTTTTCGATTGGGACCATAATAGTAGTCACAAAATCTTCCGGCCAATCACCACTCTCATATATGTGAAAATACACAGGCTTGTGATATCTCCATTTCCCCTAAACCTTTCCACAGCTCAGCCAGTACATCAACTTCACATGCTTTCTTGTTTTTCATTTCCTTTAAGGCTTTTTCTACCTCTCCCTCCATAATGTAACAACCTTTCTCCTCTTCAAACACTTCCAATTCATCTTCAATTCCTAGGATTTCTGGTCTCTTATCTACTTCATGAAGTCTTTCAACATATCAGTTCCATCTACCTAGAACCTGGTTCTTCCCATCAACCACCTCCCCATCTTCCGTCGCTATTTCCATTCTAGTTTTACCTTTTCCCTTTTTAAATACCAGTTCCATAACTACTCTATAAATCTCTTCAACTCAAATAAATTAAGACTGTCTATTGTGAAGCACACAAAAATTAATAATGTCCAATGCTATTAATGCCTTAATACACTGGCAGCAGAAATGCATGCCTCAAGAAGATTTTTCATAATTATCTTGCAACAGAATTTCTATGGAAAAAAATAATAGGTAGAACATCCTTGTTAATGCTTTCTCAAAAGAAATTATGATATTAAGATTACATGTATCATGTCACCTTAAATGGTAATTTATAGACTTAATAATTTTGAGTACTGTTAATTTGAACTGTGATACCGTGCTTGACATTTAGATGTATACTCCTCATGCTACTTTCTTTTAGTTACCCAAGATTAATAGAGGTTAATTTCAGCAAAAAATCTGCAGGTTATTTTAACACAATACAGGCATCTTCTGTAAGTTTTTAAAAATGTATATGTTGGGATATGCATGCATATATCCCTAGCTGGCAGAACTTGTATTAGAAAGTTCTGCCAGCCACATTAGGGGAAATGCTGTATTAAAAAAAATAATGCAAGAATGCCTTATACGCAACACTAGCCCACTCAACAATTTTTCAAATTATGTTTATTACAATTAATTTTTCATGATGTGTTGAAGTACGGTTCAGAAATCAGAAAATATATCATGAAGCAGAAATGTTTTAATCAAATTCTTTTAGCTTTTACAATTACAAAACTATTAGAACTATCTTAGTATTATTAATAATTATATTTGTTCACAAGAAATAAAACCAAAACCTCAGAGCAAAGTCATAATAAAACTAAATTACTTTTAAAAACAAAGATATTAGCCCTTGAACAGATGATTTTAGATGTTTTAATGTATTAGTGATAAATTGTAAATGCATATTCAGATAAAAAAATATATATACAAGGGGGTCAAAGCTATGTTATCAAGCTGCATAATGACTAATTTAAAAAAGACCCAGAAAAATTCTCATTGTCATTCATGTTTATCTTAATATTCATTAAGATAATTCCTATTTCATATTTATCCTAATCTAATTATGTATGTTAGATAAGAAGAGAAACTTAACAGGTACTATACAAACCTTAATAATAGCAGCAGTCGCATCGGCTTTAAGACTGGGCTGATGTCGCATCAGTTCATCCATTGCATTACCCAAATTAGATGCAGTATCACCAATGGGATCTGTACTACGTCGACGGCGCATTGCTGATAGGTACATAGGAGATAATAAGACTTTAAATAACCGGTCAAACGGACTAAATCTTACAAATGATGCTAACCCTCTAGGATTTAAACATAATGCACTGAACACATTCGGTAGAGATCCAAGAACTTCACGGGTTGCAGGGACCTATAAAACAGTACATAGAACATCATATTTTTTATCATTTTCATTATGCTTTTTACATTTCATCAATAATCTTTTTTTACAGAATTCAATTACTTTTTACACACACACGCGCGCGCGCGCACACACACACACCGAGAGAGAGAGAGAGAGAGAGTGGGGAGGGGTGAGAGAGAGATGGTGGAGAGAGGGGAGAGGGTGAGAGAGAGGGAGTGATAGAGGGGGGGAGAGGGTGAGATGGAGAGAGAGAGATGCTGAGAGAGGGGGGGAGATTGAGAGGGGGAGAGTGAGGGGGGAGAGATTATCCCCTCCCATCCACCTATTACCACTACAGAGCTGCTGGATAGATGGTAACTGAACCAGAGAGTTCAGTTAAAATATAAGATGATAAGAGTAAAGCTATTGTGACATTATTTTGATTAAAGACATTACTGTCTTTAATCGAGAGCAAATGTCAATTATTAATAAAGTAAAATAAGTAAATAGTAATAAAATATTCATTAAAAAATTATAAGCAAAAGAAACAATTCTAGTTATATCACTGGCACTGTTAATTATATAAGTTTACTAAGTAATTAATGAAATAATTATTCCATGATAATAATAGACGTATCTGAGAATCTTTTTCTTCACAAGTGTGAGTAATGTGTCAGAAATAATAATAAACATATGTAACATTACATGGATGCATCTGTGTATGTATGTGTATGCACACATGCACATGATGCAGGCAGATGGACATGCACAGTGGCAAAGACAAAAGTTCCTCAATAACAGTAAAAAATAAAAAAATAAATAAAAAATTAAACATTTAATATCTTACTTCAACAGAGAAATTAAGATCATTCTGCATTAGATAAAAAAAATACAAGTACAAGGCAACAATAACAAAAACAAACTGGTTACATGGATTTGATATGCTGTGGGTATATATAATTTTTTTTTCTTTGGAAAATTCAAATAATTTAACATATAGACGACTGCATTAGTGAAATTTAATATTTTAAGAAATATAAACCACCAAAACACATTAATTACATAAGTTAAACTTATCATATCAATTTCCAATAATCGATTTTCACAATATCGATTAGCATCCCAGCATCTTCTGTTGGGATTAAATTCTTTAACTACATTAAAACATAATCTTTTTAGAATTTGTCACTTTATTCAAAATTGTTTTCCGTTTTAAAATTTTGAATTGTATTATGAATGTACATATGTAAATTTTAATGTCCAGTACTGGAATGATTTAATTTTTTAAAAATTAAACATTAAATCATTTTTAATCTTACAGTAAATCAATTTTTAACCTTTTAAAAATTAAATTATTTGAGTACTGGATGTTAAAATTTACATATATGAGGCATATTCATAAAATAAGGACAGGTCTGAATAAAGTTTCACACATGCAGGCCATCTATCAGCTATTTACAAAGCCACTGCAGTTGTTTTGATTCAGTAGTCATTTGCCTGCCGATGAACGCAATGTCCATAACAATCGTTTCTCCCATCAGTTGTGAAATGCACTCTGTAATTCCATTTTTGTGTGCAAAAGAATCTTCAGCTGCTGAAATTCATAGGGAGTTGTGCCTAGTGAATGGAACTATAGTAATGAGTAAAGGATACGTTAGACAATGGTGTTGAGACATAAAAATGGCCGCACAAATATGCGTGAAGAAGAGCAGAGTGGTAGGGCCAGTATTCAGACTGACAAAATCGTTAAACAAGTGAACCAAAAATCACAAATTGTGGGCAAGGTGGCTACCGAAAATGATCACCGACCAACACAAAGAATAAAGAATGTGCAGTGGACAAGCGTTTTCGGACTGCTATCGACAACATGGAAATGATTTGTTTTCCCACATTTTTACAGGCAATAAGACATGGATATCCTACACCACCACAGAATCGAAACAACAGTCAATGCAGTGGCATCATTCAAGTTCCCCAAAACCGAAAAATTTTAAGCAATCTCCATACTCAAGTCAAAAAATGTTGGTTACCGTTTTTTGGGATGAAAAGGGCGTCATTGTGGTTGATTTCATGGAATACGGATCAACAATTACAGTTGACGCATATTGTAAAACGCTCACCAAACTGAGACCTGCGATCCAGAATCAACAACACAGGAAACTGTCATCCAGCGAAATCCTCCTTCACAACAACGCATATCCTCACACCGCTGTCTTAACCAAAAAGAAGATTCAAGTTTTTTGTTGGGAACTTTTTGACCACCCTCCATATAATCCTCATCTTGCACCCAGCAACTACTTCCTCTTCTTGCATTTGAAAAATTGGCTTGGTGGACAACAGTTTGAAAACTACGAGGAACTCAAGACCGATGTTGTTAACCTATTCAACTCCCCAGGTAGTAAGCTTCTATGCAGAGGATTAAAGAAACTGGTGCAGCATTATGAAAAATGCTTAGAACTGAATGGCGATTATGTAGAAAAGCAAAGTAGATCTGTAATAAACTAAAACACTAAGTAAGAACCTTCTCTCACAAGTTAATTTTTTTTTATGACCAAACAGCCCTTACTTTATGAATATGCCTCATACATTCATAAGAAAATTAAAAAAAAAAAAAATTTAAATAAAATGAAAAATTATAAAAAGAATGTTTTAATGTAGTTATAGAATTTAATTCCAACCGAAGATGTGGGAGGGATATCATGAAAATCGATTATTGAAAATTAATATGGTAAATTTAACTTATCTAATAACAATTTTGATGGTTTATATTTCACATAATATTAAATAAATATATAAATCTATTGGGATTTTAGGTTTAAAAAAAAAATTAGATGAGATAGATAAAGTAAAAAAGAACAGACTTCAATTATTGTCATATATTTCATCTTTCTTGTCCTAAAACAATTATAGTAGTTTTTATCATGAACAACTGCAATAAAAAGAGAAAAAGACAAAAATCTCATATTTTTTGGTCACCTTTAAATATTTATAAAAACCCGATGCTTAAATCCAGAAATAACTGGGAACATAAATTACATAAAACAAAAACTTCACATAAAACAAACGTGATACCAATTTCAATTCTACTTTTTTTCATCAAATAACCACGTTGTAATCTTACTTTAAAATACGACAGACACATCAAATAAATCCATTTTAAAAAATAAACCAAATCTTTTAATAAGAACTTACATTTTTTACAAGTAATGCATGAAGAACAACATCTGTAAGGCCATTATCCTGTAATGACGAAAGGTACTGAGGTTCCTGGAAGACATACGCTGTAACTACATCTGTAGCGAGTAAAAATAATGATGGACCATAATATTCTGCATTACTAATAATATGTTTTAACGATGAGGGTAGTGATCCATCCATCACGTGCCTCATGCTTTCTGAAAATGAAGGATCCTGTAAAAAAAAATTCATATCAGAATTGAAAAATATGCGATTACTTTTTAAAAAACCAATGTATGCGTAAATAAATGAAAATGTATTTGATCACATAAGCATGAAGTTGAATTATTCATTCACTATATAGGTAACATATTATAAAATTATCTTAATTTAATAATCAAGAATAAAGACATTAGATAAATGTGAAAATCAGTAATGTAATACTGCATGGATTACACAATTTAGTTTTAAGTCTATAAAAGTTGAAAATAATAGCTCATTTCTTAGTTTATCTTTGAAAAGGAAGAAGACTATTATAATATCTATAGTTATATCACGACAGCAATCATTTAAACTAGATACTTTTTTACTGCTATCACATTTATGTGATCAAACACAGGAAAAAGGACCTTATCTTCACCGCGTAGAATTCACAGTACACCTGTTTTTAGTGATTCAGGTTAAAAAATGCAGTTACTAGGTTATTGCAGAAAACGCTACCTATATTCATTCTAAATAACTATAATTTAATTTATTTCATGTATTACCAACATTAAATAGTGTAAAATGTTATTTTTAGAACCCTTTTACTAGAAGCAAAAGGAATCTTGAACTTCACTCATATGATTTATATAGGTGACGGTAAGGTCATAAAGGAAAAGCCAGTTCACTGGCACAGCTAGCAGAAATTGTATTAAGTCTACTCCATCTGGTTTAAACCAACCTGTAATCACAGGAAGTGAAAGCGATATTTTTGTTAGTGTTTATGACTGGCTTACATATTTTAGAAATAAAGAGTGGAAAATTATAAAAATTATCACACATTTCGACCATTTCTGTTTTTCTTATGAAAACAAAGAAGTATTTTCTACAAAGAAATTAGTAGAATCTCCTCATGTAAAAAACACAGTGACAACTGAGACTGAGACTGAGCCTCAAGTGGACTTCCCTGGAGGCATTCCCTCAACAGGATTATCTTATGAAAGAAAAAAGTATCTTTTTGATAAAATTTGTCAGTACTGTGAGGAAGATTGCAGAGATAATTTATGCCCTGATTCTGGGTCTCCACCTCTTGCTGAAACCACAGAACCATCAATAGCAACTGCTGAGATTCAGGTACAAGAAGATATAACTTCTGCATCACCACCTCAAAAGAGCCAATGATGTAAAACAAAATAATTTTTAATAATCTGTAAAAATAATTTTTTTTTTCTTAAAAATAAATTGTTTAATGTATTATCACTCAAACTGTAAATTTAGTATAGCATAAATTCAATTTCTAATTAAAGACTACTACTATTACTCATTACACTCGCAAGCAGTTTTTATTATAACATGCCTACAGTTACCTTTTTGCAGCTCTTCAAATGTATGAACCACAAGTAAATTTTAATAACAAATTTGAAATCAGCACAAAATTTTCATACTAGGCCCTCCTTCCTGTTGGTGAGTAATGTTTTTCTGATCCTCTAAATATTGCAAAACTTTACTGAGCTTTTTCTCAAAACACACTTTGTTGTAATTGCAAATTCAATTGGTAGTTTTGGTTTTAAAACTTTAACAGTTTTTGGAATTCCTCAACAAATTCTATATCAAGTTGTTCAGAATTTTGTGTTCTTTCAAGGGATACTAATAACTAAAATTTGACCAAGGTGAAGATAAGGTCCCTTTTACCATGATTGGTCACATACACATAATATTTATAGATAAGGTTCTGTTTGGTCACATATACATAACCTTAATATTTTACAGATAAGGCTCTGTTCATAGAAGTATAGACGATAAATCATAATGCATCATCATAATTATCTCTGTCATTCACAATATTTTCTATCGAATATCTCATGGATAAAGAATAA
Organism: Lycorma delicatula; assembly: GCF_047948215.1. Classification (NCBI taxonomy): domain Eukaryota; kingdom Metazoa; phylum Arthropoda; class Insecta; order Hemiptera; family Fulgoridae; genus Lycorma; species Lycorma delicatula. The sequence goes on from NC_134458.1 coordinate 56,880,632, forward strand.
AAACAAGGTTTATTGTAAATTCATCCAGAGATCTTATACAGCTATATTTTATAGAACACAACTTTAATCAGCTAAAATTTTATTAAACAAGAAAAGGTAAAGCAATGCCTTGGCATTAACTGTTAATTACTGAAAACTTAAAAAACATTAAATAAACTCTGATAAATAAACATTAATCTTTTAATTTTAGGTTCACCATTTCTAGAATTTCACTTTACGGAGTATTTCAAAGAAAAAACTATTGGGTTTTTTCCTTTTCTAACTAATATATGACATTATAACATATATTTTTAAAAGAAATACTTAAAAACATATTAAAAATAATACTGCTCAATTATTTTTAAATTTTGGCTTTAGAAGTCAGAGCCAAATTAAAAATAAATAGCTATCAAAAACTTAATACCTTAATTTTGCATACATTTCAAATGTTGTTTTTACTACTTTTTTGTGCATTTTATGAAATATTTAAGTTTTTAATTTTAGTTTTATTTAAAATAAGGGTAGACATAAATAAAAAAAACAGTGCCTAAAAATAACAAAATTCAAGGAAAAAGCAAAATTGATAAAAAGTAATAAAATAAACATAAAGAAACAACATTAAATATAGGACTACTGAGCATGAAAAAAATGCTACCTAGAATGCAGGATTAATTTATACCTAAAAACTACATTACTAGAAATTTTGCATGAAAATAATTCAGATATCAGAATGGCTTCAAGTATTGCACTACAATCTAATACTGAATAATCATACGTTTTAAGCTAACAACTTTTTTTGTTAATAATATTTCATTTAAGTTATCTAAAAGAAACTCAATAAATGACTGGACAGCTGCTTTGTCAAAAAAAAAACTGTGCATTTGGTCATGAGTAAGAGTTAAACATAAGCAAGAAAAAATATGCATAAAATTGAGAACTTCCTATTTTTTAAACACTGTTAAATACAAGTCCCATTACTTTAAAACCACTCACACTCAAAACAAATATAATTTTTCTTCTAAACTTCTAATTTGGAATGTCCACACAGAAACTAATCGCTACCTTAAGATCCACCCATAGTTAATAAAACTTATGTATTGGTACACATGAAAATAAAAGAACTTTTATAAATAAATCTACAGAATAAAATAAAACTCAATTTAAAGGTTACAAAAAGCAATGCAATTCTGAATGAAGGAAAAAATACACATAATATGTTTTTTCCTTTTATATATATAATATATTATAAAAGAAAGGCAAAAATTTACCAATATAAACTATAAGTAAACAGAATCTACCTCCTTTATAAGCAACAGCTTACATAGGAACAAAATAATGATTTAAAAAGGATCAAAATGTGTAGAAATAATTTATTAAATATTCAAAAGATTGTTTAAAAGTAAAAGAAATTATTTACAGTGATAAAGGATAACACTAGAATAGTGCAATCATATGTAGCAGTGACCCAAAACCTAGGATGGAAAGCTGACTTTTTTATTGCAGCTAAAAGTTTAATAAAATATCAAGCTCTTAAAATTAAAAATCAGATCAAAATCCACCAATCTCTGTGGCAGAGTGGTAGTGCCTCTACCTTCCATCCAGAGTTCCTAGGTTCAAATTCCAGTCAGACATGGCATTTTCCATATGCTACAAAATTCCATTTCTACGACCCATGGACAAGCTTCAATCTTAGTGGCGAAATCAAGCAAAAAAAGAAATAAAAATTGTTTTATTCTGTTGATAATTCTGTTTCAAAAAATAAAATAAAGGGAATGATTGACACCAGATCTGGTCTGACACACTTTCGTTGAAAACATAGCCTTATGCCAAAGGGAACTCTCAAGAGATTTTATCCTAACAATATTTCATATATCAAGGTAAACCACGTTAAAACGAAAATTTTAATTAAATTAATCTTTGTAATTCTTACAAGGACATTTCATGAAGCAAGTATCATACAAACTTTCTAATTACTGGTATATTTTTTAAGCACATTAAGAACATTCAAGTTTTTAATTTTAATAAATCTTACAACAGATACTTCCGCATTACCTTATCCCCCAAATGACTATTAATAATTTCTATTACTGACTCTTATATAGCGTACATGTTAATATTACTTACTGTTAGCTCACTGATCAATAATAACATTTTGTAGTAAAATTTTCTCTTGTATAATTCAAATCTATTTTTAAAGCAAGATCATGTCATGTAATGGTTGCTGTAAAAGAATACTGCTGTGACCGATTATAATTTATTCAAATAATTCAAATAGTAACCATCATTCTTTAAAATAAACACAAAAAATACAAGCAGTACTTAAACATTTTTTTTATTCATAACAGAACTTAAAAACCTACTTGTAAAGCTTTTTTCAAAAAATTAAGCATCGATTTCAAAAGGGCTGCTCTCTGAGGTAGACACGTTTTACCAGTTTTACCTTGAGAAGAGCGTGGATCTGAAAGTAAAAACATATAATTTTATTATTTTATCTAATGAAAAATTAGACATCACAATGCACTTAATTAATTGAATCATCGTTAACTCAGCCTAACTATTGTTAAAAGGCTTCATAGAACTATTGTACCATTTATACAAATACAGACATACATGCATCAGTCCACCTAACAAAAAACTAACCTAATCATATTTAGAAAAAGAGTTTACCGATATAATGAAACATTCTCTTAGACATCTCTTTGACAAGCTTTCCAGATACAGCAAAACCCACACTTAGTGACATTAAATACAAGTTTTTTCCTTTATTATTATTTTTATTCAATCTCTCTCTCGCACACAGACATAGAGACAGACAGACAGACGGACGGACGGACAGAGAGACAGACAGACATAGCAAAACTTAAGCTTTCATTAACCTTCTAGAAGATGTTCCTTAAATCTCATCACAATTCCTAGCTACTTTATTTTTTTAAGTTACTTAAAACACCATATATGCTTCAGCTGCAGGTGATTCTCTTGATGCTAGTTTAATAAATATTACCAAAATGACTTAAGAAGCTACAAAAAGTACCATGCAGATTCAATACACGCACAAAAGAGAAACAGGTATTTTTTAGATACTTTTCCAGTATCAAATAAATATGAAATTACTTACTATTAATAAAAACATTATAACTTACCGGATGAAGTTGAAGGTACTGATGTAGAAGCAGCTTTTGACGTTGAAGGATTTGAGTCGCTATCAACATTTATTCTCATCATTTCTTCATCAAGGTCGACATCAGAATTATTAGATATCTGAGATGGCACCTGTATTTCAAATGGTTGTTCTTTCCGACAAATAGACATCTCCATCTGAATCAAGATATTGATGTACAGATATTAGTAATCTTTTAATATATTTATCGATAACATTAGCTAATCATTATTTTTTAACAAACATTATCCACCAAATTAGTACTAACAAACTTTCAAACAGTAGACCAAAAAAGAAATTAATATTTTTAGTCATTGTAAAACCTATGTAAAGTACAGAAGAGTAGTATTAAATGTTTCTTAAATATAAACCTCAACCACTTAAAACATAAAAGCAATAAACATTTCACTTAATTGCTACATAAAAATATAATGCAATGTTCTAAGCATTATCCACACTCCTATCACAGATCAGTCAGTATCACTTATCATACTTCCTATCCTAGGTCAATTGCTCCTATCATAGGCATCATTGGTCAATATCTGATCTGTGATGGCTATTGGAACTGCAATAAAAACACAAAACATGCATATTGCCATCTTACACATAGCTTTAGGATATGATATTAACAGAAGCCAGTTGTAACAAGTTTAGAAGCATAATCCCATGACCAGAAATTGACAAAGAAGAATGAAGTGATTTTAAGCTGTTAGTTTTTAATGACCCGCTTCATACTCATCAACATTTTATTTTTGCTATTTTTTTCTATATTTGATTTATTCTTAGTTCTTAGTTTAAAAAAAAAATAAAATGATTTAGAGATTTAAATCTTTTTATGAAGCTTGATAGAATGTTAGAAATCAGAGCAATGTGTGATAGGGTATTCAATTTCTTATCTGCTATTGCAATACTAATACAGGGTGTCCTATATAAAATGCAGCCCACCCAACCTTATATTGGTAGGTATTGAAATAATAAAAAGGCATGTGTAAATGTAAATGTAATTTTTATTATTACCATCCATTACCTTACATTTAGAGTAAATGTTGGAAGTGGCCGCCATCTTCTTGAATACAAGCTTCAATTCTTTTTACAGCGTTTCTTGCAACTTTTTTCAAAGTTTGTGGCTGGATATTTAACACAGCTTGTTCAATACTGACTTTCAATTGTTCAAGTGTTCGTGGTTTGTTGCTGTAGGCTTTTTCTTTGAGGTAACTCCATAGAAAAAAATCCGCCGCAGTCAAATCTGGAGATCTTGGTGGCCACAAGCCTCGACCAATAACACAATTACCAAAGAATTCCTCAACGAAATCAGAAGTTGAACATGCGTAGTGCGATGTCGCACCGTCATGTTGTAGACAGCAGTGTCTGTCTTCCTCTTCCAAGAGTGCAATGAACTGAAATAAAATATCCTGATATCATTCTGCATTAATGGTGTACTCGGAAAAAATAGGACCAATTATTTTCTTCTGCGATATCGCGCACCACACGCCCAACTTCTGCGGGTATAATTGTTTTTCGTGATAAATGTGGGGATTTTCAGCACTCCAAATTCTACTGTTTTGGCTGTTTACGTAACCATCCAAATGACACCGTGCTTCATCTGTGAAAAATAACGAATCCATAAAATTAATTCCCTCACGCAGAAATCGACGGAACCATTGATAATATTGTAGCCATTTTTCTTTGTCGGGCTCAAGAAGTTGATGAACCGTTTGAATTCGATAAGGTCATAATTGTAATCGTTTGGTCGCCCGATGAACAGTTGAGTTAGACAAATTAATTTCAGCAGACAAACGTCTGATCGATTTATTTGGCGAGGCGAGTAATCGGTCTTTGATTTCAGTGACTGTATCTGTATTCAACACTGACGCAGATCTTTTGTGTTCCTTGTTATTAACAGAACCGGTATCTTTAAATTTTGCGACTAACCTTAATACTGATGTTTTGTTAGGACCTGGTTTATTTGGGTACTTATGGCGAAACAAATCTTCCACTGCAACCACTGATTTCGTACTGCAGTTCGACTCAACGATGAAAATACGTTCATCTAGCGAAAACACCATCTTGTCTCTAGCAATATACTGAACGTTATGATTGCACTGTTGTTACTATCGGTAGTGTTCTACTGCGTCGCCGCGATGTTCAGATGTTGGACGAGTCCATTTCAGTAACGAGTAGGGGAGTAAGCTTGACTTTTGAAATTTCATGGATGAGTGATTGATGGGTTGCATTTTATATGGGACACCCTGTAGTATTACGAGTACTAATATTGCTAGTATAGTATTACCAGTATAGTATTGCAGTACTAATACTAATGCTAATACTAATACTGGTAATAAACAATGACCACAGATTTTCCTACTTTTAATAAAGTACATTTTAGAAAATATTAAAATCATTAATGTTGAAGAATGCCAACCAAGAAAGTATTCTTCAGAATTGAGATTCTTTCTATAACTTGAACGATCATACGTAGTACATTCATTTATTTTTAGTACATTTTCCAAATCTAACAGTATGTTAACCTATTCAAGTAAATATTTTTGTATGAAATGCAAGAGTAAAAGCAGAGTGGTTCTTGAATTTACTTATTCCTGCTACATGCTACATTTGGCTTTTTTTGTAAATAGTATTGCTTTTTGAACATTAAAATTTCCATTAACAAGTTCACAAGTTAATTTAACTAAAAAGATCAAAAATTAAATAGCAGGAACGGTAATACTATTAGTATTGCAATAGCAGATAAGAAATTGAATACCCTATCACACATTGCTATGATTTCTAACATTCTATCAAGCTTCATAAAAAGATTTAAATCTATAATCATTTTATTTTTTTTAAATTGTACAGAAAATATTTTTCTTGAATTGTACACTAACTCTTGTGTACAGCTAATAGAATATTATAAATCATAACAAACTGCAATGTACAGACAGAATTGCTACCTCCACTCCATGCAAAAAAAAAGAAGTAAATGATTCTTACCTGGAGTCTATTAATAAAACTTGTCAGCCCACCATGAGCTTGGAATGCTTGCATGTCAATATTGGTAATGAGATCAATAACTCTAACAGCTCGTGTAACAAACTGAAAAAATAAAATAAAGTAAAATAAAAATAATTAACATAAATATTCTTATAGACACAATTATATTATTAATGTAATAACACTTTTAAAAACATAAAGTCTATTAATGCAAGCTGCAAGTTATAATAACGATTTTAACTCTTTCACTGCAATATTTTAAAACTTAATAAAAGGATATGTTCATTATGTTTAAGTAAAGTTGGTTGAGTTTTAACCAACATTCAACTTAACAAGACTACTGTCACTTCCAATGCATGTTACAGAGCCTCTTGTACAATTCTATGTGCCAACTCTGTAGCATTTAACAGATCACCACCATTTCATTTATAATTCCTCTCAATGTAACCAATAACCATTTAACATGTTTATTTTATTATAAAGGAAGACAGTAGTGTTCCAATTCATTAATTGTTGGTTCAGGCAAAGTTTTCTGCGATTTTTTTTCGGTCTATTGTTTGACAATTTAACCAATAAAAAGTATGTTATTTTTGTTTTCAATGTAACTATTTTTGGCATAAAATAATAGTAAAGGTAAATTTAAAAAATACAATGCACTATTAAAAAAAAAAAAAATTAAATACATTTTACTGGCAGAAGACAAGTAAGCCAAATTCTTCCTGGCAACCATTCCATGTCCAACCACAACAATCTCAACTTTTCTCTTTTTAAACGATCCTGTTTCCATCCATCACCATAATAACTTGTAGAAGTACCTGGAATTACTATCATACCAACAACAAATAATGAATTGCTTGAAACTGTAATGAACTGATACAGGCAGTACATATGAGGTCTGTTCAGAAAATAATCAAACTTTATTCTTTTAATCTTTATTATTAATTTTACAGATTATTGCTCCTTGTCACCTATGAAGTACTCTCCTCCTGTATTCACACATTTTTCCCAGCGGTGTTTCCATACGCATGGCAGTTCTGGATAGCTTCATTGAAATAGCTTTTAAGGTCTGTGATGAATTTGCTTTAATGTCATCAATAGTCTCAAAACAGCATCCTTTCATTATTCATTTTAATTTCAGAAATAAGAAAAAATCACAAGAAGCCAGGTCTGCCAAGTAAGGAGGCTGAGGGAGGGCAGTCATCTGATTTTGGCACAAAATGACGAATTGACAAAGCTGAATGTGCAGGCCCATTGTCTTGGTGAAGGAGCCAAGAGTTGTCTCACCATAACTCTGGTCTCTTTTTGCAGATTCTTTCATATAACCGTTGTAAAATGCCTTAACAGTATACATGGTTCACTGTTTCACCTTGAGGTAAGAATTCAAAAAGCACAATTCTATTGAAATTGAAAAAAACAGAGAGCATCGCATTGGATCAAGACTGACATGCTTTCTTGGGGCGTGGAAATCCTTTGCCATTCCATTATGAAAACTGAACTTTTGTCTTGATGTCAAAGCCATAAATCCAGCTTTTGTTACCCATTATGATCCTTCGCATGAATATTTCATCATCACTGGCTTGTTCAAGAAGTTGCCAAAAAACATTCACTTGTTCTTTTTGCTGTTTGGTGATCAAACAAAGAACAAACTTTGCCGCAACTCGATGCATGTTCAATTGTTTTAGCCAAAATGTCATGGCATGATCCAATTGAGATGCTAACCTCTACTACAATTTCTCTGACAGTCAACTGGCTATTTACATGTACCAGATCATTGATTTTCTGAACGTCGGTGTCACCAGTTGAAGTCAAAGGCCTTCCTGGTCGAGAGTCATCTTCAATTGACTAATGACTACTTTTAAATTGTGAAAACTATTCGTAACATTGTGTACGAACCACAGCATCATCTCCATAAGCTTGTTTAAAATTTGAAACATTTCTGTGAAACTTTTCCCCAGTTTCACGCAAAAGTTTAAGTTGTATTGATGCTACAGAAAATCACACATTACAAAAACCACTAATACTTACACTCAAATAACAATAACAAGAAAACTAAACAGGATCTAAACAATCCAAGAACATGTGGTTACAGAGGAGGTTATGCTGAACACAATGATGTCAATCGTACATCACTAAATATCTCTGTTGGCACATAATTAAAAATGTTCAGTTATTTTCTGAATAGACCTTGTACAATATTCGAATCTAACACAGCAACAAAATCATAAGTGATGTTTTCTTATGGAAAAATTTTAAAACAATTTAGTTTTGTTTAATAGTAAATTTTGCCATTCTATGCAGATCTATGTAGATTTGTTTGAATATACACTCACAATTAACCAGCTTGCACATAAGTAAACTTTCTGTATGGCTTCACAATCTCAATATATCCTATGGAGAAGACATACAGTGGTGTATATTCATACGACATACCACTCCTGCAAATGTTACAATCAATTTTTTGTACTTGAGAGCATAAAGCCAACATAATTAACAAGTGCTTTATAACTGTTGTTATAACATTATGTAAAAGTAACACAAGCAAAAATATAGTGTCATATATGAGAGGAGGGGTGACAGCGAAAATTTTAAATTATTTACATTTTCTAGATTGTGCATTCTTCTAAAAGTTTTTTTGAAACTATTTCAAATGCATCCTGTTGATTTTTAAGATCTCCATGAACTCCTTAATTTAAGTTTGACAGATGAGGTTGGCAAACAATAGTTATAACAGAACATGAGTTTGCAAAGTAAAAGCACAATTTTTAGTTATGCGATTAAAAAAATACATATATAATCTGTAATAATTAATGCGATTTGGATTCTAAGTAAGAACTGAATTAGGTAAATCAGATAATGAAGATGAGCTTATGTAGTTGTATAACAATAATTATCCTAAAAGTAACAACAATCCTAAAAGTAAATTAAAAAATAACAAATAAACAATATTCAAGACCAAAATCGGTAGAATGGATTTTAATAGATTTAAAAAGCACACCTTGAGCTAGACTTGGGCTATAATAATTTACATATTATTATAATAATAATAATAATGTCAAACCATACTCATGCATAGAATCAACAGTGTTAAAACAATAGAACAGAGTAATACCATCTAAATAAACATTTTTATAGCATCTTAAAACAAAATTGGAAGATAACTCAACTATTCTAAAATGATACAAACTTACTCATTACGATATAGCTAAAATTCATTTGAAAATTAAAAACGTATAAAATAATGCAAAAAGACAACAGTTCAGCATAATTAAGCACTTTAACATTAACCCAAATTAACTATAAAATTTAAAGTGTTTTTTTCATTATTAACCCTAATTTTTTTATCATTTTTCCCTTAACAACGGGTAGTATGTTAACAACCTACATTATCTGGAGTCTTTTACAGCATTATTATATCATACTATGACAATATTTTTCTTCAGTTTTTTAACATTTTAAAAATGTCTACCATATATATATACGAGGTGCAACAATAAAGTAATGAGACTGATTTTTCTTTGCAAGATGTGGCAACCCTGCAGCTTGCGTAGGCACACCATATTTGACCTTGGTCTATAACTATAAGCTACTTCTAGTCCAAGCAGCACATTGATGCAACTGCTCAGTTGTGAGTTGTGCTGTAATATGTGAGCACATGTTTGTGTCTCTCGTCACAGAAATGAAACCGCAAAATATTGCACAACGGTATGCCATTTCTTTTTGCGTTAAATTGGGTGAAAACTTACGGTAAGCTTCAGAAGGCTTTTGGAGAGGAGGTTATGTCAAGAGCTCAAGTTTTTCGGTGGCATAAAAGTTTTAGTGAAGGCAGAACGAATGTTGAAGATGAAGACCGCAGTGGACGACCATCAACCTCACGGACAAATGTCAACTTGACCAGGGTGCGTGAAATCGTACAATCTGATCGAAGATTATCAGTGAAAATGATTGCAGAAGAACTCAACATCGATCGAGAAACGGTTCGTCTAATATTAACTGAAGATCTTGGTATGAGAAAGATTTGTGCAAAAATGGTCCCCAAAAATCTCACACAACAACAGCGACAAAACACGGAAAAATGTGGCAGCCGATCTGTTAGAGCAAACTGAAATCAATCCAGATTTGTTGAGCCGTGTTATTACTGGTGATGAAGGTTGGTTTTTTCAATACGATCCAGAGACAAAGTTCGCAATGGTGCTCAAAGGGATCACCCAGACCAAAAAAAGCTTGCATATCAAAGTCAAAAGTGAAATGCATGCTTGTGTGCTTCTTCGATTCCAAGAGAATTGTTCATAAAGAGTGGGTGCCTCCTAGACAAACAGTTAACCAATATTTCTACAAAGAAATTTTAGAAAGACTTCGTAAACGAGTTCTTCGTGTCCGTGCCAACATTGTTGATAATTGGATTCTGCATCACGATAATGCGCCATCCCATACTGCTCTGTCATTACACCAATTTTTAACCAAACCAAATTTCAGTACTACCACAGCCACCTTATTCACCAGATATCGCTCCGTGCGACTTTTTTCTATTTCCAAGAGTCAAAATGGCGGTCAAGGGACACCATTTTCAAACAAAACAAGATGTCCAAAAAGCTGTGACGAAGGTCTTGGAGGATATTACAAAAGATGAGTTCCAGAAATGTTACCATCAATGGCAGAAGCGCTGGAATAAGTGTGTGCAATTAGAGGGGAACTACTTTGAAGGAGACATCACTAAACATGACTAAAACGGTAAGCAACATTTTTTTCACATCAGTCTCATTACTTCATTGTCGCACCTCGTATATATATATATATATATATATATATATATATATATATATATATATATCTATGCTCTTCCATTCCCACACATTTCAGCTTATTACTGTAAGTTCATTCAAACATATATGCATTATCTTTGAATTATTTCATGCGATTGTATTGTTACAATCTGTATTACATTATACTATTTAATCAAAAAAATTATTTTTTTTTGTTTTCTTTTTTTTCTATCATATACGAGATGCAGAATTTCATTTAAGAATTTTTCATTGGCTAAGTATGGTCAGCTGTAAAAAAAATTAATCCATAATTATACAGGATATTTATACAATATTAACTGATAATAGTTCTGCTGTAACAATGGCTTTGTTTAAAAAATTAAAAAAATTTATCACTGTACAAATGAACTTTGATTGGTAATTTAGAGATTTGATATTATTATTCTCTAACATTTCAAACAAAACTAAACAAATTTTATTTACATAATACATTTTTTGCAAGTAAAAATTTGGGAATTAACAAATATAATTCTTATTGCTATCAGATAAAAACTCATAAGGTAAGTGGTTCAAAACAAGTCAGATAAAATATCTTTCCAAGTCAATATTATTAATAGTATCAACAAAACAACTATTAATGTTCAGAAATGAGAATGTCTTCTGTATAACAGATAAAAATAATATATTTATATGCTAAAATATTAATAAATAATAATTCAAATGCATAAAATATCTTTTTTTTCTAACGTTAACATTTATAAGACCCATATTCCTCTGTACCAATACATTGTAATTTTTATAATCAAAAACCAACTGGAACAACCCAAGTACAGAATTACAAAGTAAATGAAATGACACTTACCTTTTTTTTATTCCAAAAGAACTTTCGTGGGATCCTGCATCATCAGTTGTATATAAGATATATTTATATAAAATTACATATCAAATGAAAAATTTTTAAATTAAAATTAAAAGATTAAAATTGCAATCATGTGCACAGAAAGATATGAAGTCAATTAAATAAAATAACTACATAAATATGACATCATAATTGAAAAATTAAAATTAAATTTAAAATAAAATAAATAGGAAATTTATGCTATGTAACCTGGCCAAGAAAAATGTACCAGTAATGTGCCAGAATGTAACATTGGCTGGCCAAGTTGCACAGTATAAATTTCCTATTTATTTTATGTTATTTTAAATTTAATTTTTTAATTATGATGTCATATTTACATATATATATATATATATATATATATATATGTAGTTATTTTATTTAACTGACCTCACATGTTTATGTATATACGATTGTAATTTTAATCTTTTAATTTTAATTTAAAAAATGTTTATGTTTGATATGTAATTTTATGTAAATATATCTTAAATACAACTGATGATGCAAGATTCCATGAAAGTGCTTTTGGAATAAATAAAAAATAATAAGGTGTCATTTTATTTACGTTGTAATTCTGTACTTGGCTTGTTCAAATTGGTTTTTGATTATAAAAATACAATATATATTTTTTTTCTCAATAATGTTTACAAAAATCAATTACTTTAAACAAAAAAAATATTGAGTCAGTAAAACCTAATATCATTTGTCATTTTAACAATACAAATATAAAAACACGGATTAACGTTTAGTAACTTTTTTCATGAAAAGTGTGATAAAATAAGAAAAAAATAGCTTGAATCAATTAATTACCAAATAATACAGAATCTTAGTAACTAAACCATCAAATACAGTAATAGGTAAATAAAAGTAACAAATTAAGAGTACTTTTCAATCCTTATATTATCATATATTTCAGAAATATTTTGTTCAGTATTAGATGACTATTACTAATTCATATTTGGGTGTATCAATGAGGCACTATTCAAAGATAAGGGCCAATGAGTCATAAATTGCAATTAGCAACACAACTGGTTTGGGCATGCGCAGTAGCTTTAAGTAGTCTGCTGGGATGTAACTGCCACACTACCATCAGTTCACTATTGTTTGCCTTTGTGAGACAGTGTGTTAAAATCAGTGCAGTAATAACAAATCCTGCCAGTTGTGAACTGTGAAGATCAATCAGTGATTAGATTTCTAAATGCAAGAGAACATAATGCTGCTGAAATTCACCGTCAATTGTGTAAAACGTATGGGCCTACCACAATGAGTAAAAGAAATGCAAGGCAATGGTGTCATGAGTTTAAGGAAGGCTATTCAAATGTTCATGATGAACAGAGAAATGGCAGGCCTAGTGTCCGGACTGACAATTTCATTGAACATATGAATGCAAAAGTGACAGAAAATCATTGCTTTACAATCGGCAATCTTTCTCTAGAATTTCCGAAAGTTTCAAAGACAACATTGTTGAGAACCCTGACTTGACATTCTAGAGAACAGTAAACTGTGTGCACGATGGGTGCCGAAAATGTTGACAAGTGCTCACAAAGATCACAGAATGACATCTGCACGTTCTTTTCTTGACTGCTTTAACGAGGGAGACAAATTTTTTTCCCATATCATCACTGCTGATAAAGCATGGATTTCATGTCAATGCTGAGATGAAACAACAATCTGTGTAATGGCATCAATCCAGTTAACAAAACTAAAAAAATTAAACAAATCCAGTCTCGAAGGAAAATAACGGCAACTGTATTCTGGGACAAAAGGATGTGCCTTTGATTGATTTCATGTAATCTGGAACATCCATCACATCACAAGTCTAATGTGAAACACTTTCTAAATTGTGTTGTGCCATTCAAACCAGACTACCAGGAATGCAGAAATCAAAAATTGTTCTTCTCAATAATGCACATACACATAGGACTACATGCAACAAAAACAATTTAAAAATGTGAAAGGGAGATTTTTTATCATTTCCCCTAAAGTCCTGATCTCAGCCCAGTGACTACCATCTCTTCCTACACCTCAAAAACTGGTTTGCATGTCAACAATTCAAGGAAAACGAAGAGTTGAAAATCTCGGTGCAAGTGGTTACAATACCAGACGGTAGAATTTTAAACAATGGGTTTGAAGAAGCTTGTTTCATGATATCAAAAATTTTTGGAACAAAATAGTGATTATGTAGAAAAATAAAATAAATATGTAAGCATTTGAAACCATATGTAAGTATTAATAAATTTTTCATTTTTTCCCTGTCCTCATTTTGTTACTGATCAGTCCTTACTTCTGAACCATGCCTCATATAATACTGCATTTTTGTGGTTAATATTGAAATGGTCATGTATTAATATCGAAATTGATAATCATTAAAACACAACAGGAAGTAATTTATATTGTTTTAAAGAATTTACACTGAATAATTTATTAGCTGCAAATAATAATTAGTAAACAGTTTTACATTTTTTGTCTTAACAAGAGAACTAAGATATTTAAATATGGGCAAAGATAATGATAACTATTTTCTACAATCTATCAAAACCTTTTGATAGTTAAGCCGTTCACTACCCTTATTTAAATTATTAAATATATTTGCTTAGCCACTTATCATATAACAACTATTTACAAAGATAATAAAATACTGTTTTAAATTAAGTTAATCAAGGGTCCTCTGTGACTAAATAAAACATAAATGTAATTATATAAATTTCTCGCCCTTTAAACAACACAAAAAACAAAACCATAATAATAAACACATACAACAAAAGATAGAAAAAATGCAAAAACTTACAGTAATATGTTCAAGTTCAGTTCCAGGCCAATTAATAACTCTTAAAAGACATTCCATCATGCCGCAACTTACAAGGGCTTCACCACCGGCTTCATAGCTAGCCAGATGATAAAGAAAGCTAAACAATGCAGTTGCTAATGGTAATGGGAACTGTTCACTATTTTTCTCTGTTGTCAGTGACGTAATGCAGTTTCGCACCATTTGTGGAAGGAAACCATGGTAAAGGCCAGCACCCGTCACGTCTATTATCATGCTCAGGCGTGAACCAGGTTTCCTGTAAACCAAAACCATACTTTCATTACATTACATATCTACATGTATAACACGCTCAATATTTACAATTATAATTACAATTATTTTTCAATTAAAAAGCTATAATCAGTGGTAGAAACTGATTTGCAAAGCTTAAAATTTAATAATTTCAAGTTCAAAATTAAAGATCTGTTCAAGATTAAAAATTCTGTTCTAGTATGCTTTCAACAAAATGATAAAGACCAACTTAAGATAGTAAACAGAGTTAAAGTGGCAAACTGATGAAATTAAGAATGTAATAAATATGCTGAAGTTATAAGATTAGTACAGACAGAAAGGAATGGAGAGTAGAATTAAACCAGACAAAAATCAAATGACCCCCTTAAAAAAACTAATGAACTGCACTTATTTAAAAAAAATAATAGTAGCATCAACAATAAAGATTCCAAAAGATTAGAAAAATAATTAAAGCAAACTGTTTATTCATTGTAAATGAATGAAATGAGTAACCTGAACAAGAAAACTTTTCATTGACATATTTAGTTAGCAAATTACTTACATGAAATGTTTCTACTGGATCTGTTATAAAGTCCTGACACATTTGTTTCCAGTGTAATTTGAATAAGGTTAGTGTGGCTGAATTACTGAATGGTGGAGAGGAATACCCAGATATTGAAGTTATTTCTAGCTCACTCATGTCTGCAGTATGGATAGATAGAATATACAACACCATGTTGTTTTGTATCAAGTTTTTCTTTGGAAGTTAACTAATTACAGAAACACAAGAGACTGTTTAAAGAGCAGTAAAAAAAATTCTTGTAGTGCACAAAGATTTAACTTCATTCCTTTGAGTTGAAAAATCTTTATGCAGAATCTGTTTTGGAAGGCAAACATAACATAAAACTACTAGTGCAAGAACCCACCAAAAATGTCATTTGTGTGAAGAAATCAATCCTACATGCAAAAATAAACATGAGATGGCCTCAGATTATTTTAACCTATTTTTGGGTGTATTACACATGCTTTGGAAACATCTTACAAAACTCTGACCGTGCAAGTACCTAAATTTTATATAAAAGTTTACTCAACTTAAAAGAATACCCTTAACTCTAATAATATTTTTCATAAGCGATAAAGTTGTGTAAGGGACCTGCTGCCAGGCAGAACACTAGATGATGAAGCAATGAGGTCCATTTTCACAATTAGGATGTAAACAAAACAATTCTTGATATTGAACTATAAACCCAAAGCAGACCTACCACAAGTCCATACATACAAAGTTCTTACTGATCATTAATATGACATTTTGGGGATTTACAAACTGAATTTGAAGAAATGGTAAACTTAGAATAACTATAATGCCAAAAAATGGAACTACAAACCCACTGCTAAACAAATCAAGGCCATCTTATCTCCTGTTACAGCAATAATCCCTGCCCAAGTTCACTCCCCAGATTTGTCAGTAATTGACTATGGAAATAAAAAGTCTGTGTTCCATCAGCTTTTTCCAGCAGAGTTCACAACATAAGCATAACTGAAAGAGAGAATTTTCCCCCCAACATCAACTATATTACGTCTATATGTCGTTCAAACAATTATGATTAATTTTATGCATCATCTTCCAAGAGTATAATTAGAAGGTGCATATCCAGCAAACAATTATGAAATCATAGATAACAGAATGTACTGAATTTATTCACTTATTCTTAGAAAATATCTATACAACGTATATGCCATTGTAAATTAAACATTATCATCGAACAGGTAGATTAAGATAATTTTTAAAACGCTCCTGATGTCGGAGCAACACATGCACCTCTCGAATGTGCAACACATAATTATAAAATCTCTTGCTCGTGAAGGAGTTCAAGCAACAGAAATTTTCCAAAGATTGACTGTACAGTTCCGAGGATATTGTCAAGGACTCATATGTTTGCCTGGCATAAAGAATTCAAGGAAGGACGAGAATGAGTGGGAACACGATCACCGTTCTCGGACCAGCATTACAGATGAAAACATTTGTGCAGTTCCAAGATATTTTTGAAGATGATCGACAGGTGAGAGAATCCGTAATTGCAGAACAGGTTTGAATAAGTTATGTCAAGTGATTGACATAAGATATGTAAAGTGTATGCCAGATGGGTCCCTCACCTTTTGACCCCAGATCAGAAATTCAGACGTCTGGAAGTTTGTCAAAGGCTTACAGCAAGGTTTCCAAAAGAAGGTGATGCATTTTTGAATTGGATCATCACCTGCGATGAAATGTGGATCCATCACTACAATCCCCAGTTGAAACAAGCCAGTATGGAGTGGTGGAGGAAGGAAGGCAACCCCAGTGAAAGCCAAGACTCAACTGTCAGCTGGCAAAGTTCTTTCAACAGTTTTTTTAAACGGCGAGACATCCTGCTCACTTTTTTTTTGCATGAGCAACACAAAATCAATGCTGCTTGCTACTGTAAACTGTTGAATGAGATGAGGGCTGCATATCATCACAAAAGATGATGCCATCCTCCTCCACGACAACGCCAGGCCCCATACTGCAGCTCTAACGGTCTCAAAACTAGAAGAAATGCACTGTACTCAACTTGATTATCTCTACACCCTGGACCTATCACCCTGCGATTTTCATTTGTTTGGGCTGGTTAAAGAAGCTCTAGGAGGGCAACGATTTGAAGATGACGAGGGCATGGAGAGATTCATGTGCAATTGGCTCCTGTTTCAACCAGCTTCATTCTAC
This sequence comes from Lycorma delicatula, assembly GCF_047948215.1. Taxonomy (NCBI): domain Eukaryota; kingdom Metazoa; phylum Arthropoda; class Insecta; order Hemiptera; family Fulgoridae; genus Lycorma; species Lycorma delicatula. The sequence continues at coordinate 56,898,191 of NC_134458.1, forward strand.
AATGCTGCGATTAAAAACCTTCCTTCTCGTTGGGAAAAATCTATTTCTAAAGCAGGAAACTATGTAGAAAAATAATTATATTTGCCTTTTATTTTTCAAGAAATTTTTTTAAAAAATAAAATCCCGTTTATAAATTGATTTACCCTCGTATACATGCACAGTGTAGTTGTAATTAAGATTTTGTTCATTTTACTCTGAGCTAATTTTTATGATTTTAAACTTCCTAAATTGAAAACAATTAAAAGACCATGATGTACTATTTAAAAATTAGCAATTTAGACATGCAATCTATGCAGTAATGTGCCTGCAGAATGTAGTGCCTTATACAGAATCACAGGTACAACAACAAAGAATTCTTAAAAGATTATAAATTAAATAAAAAAGTAGAATGAGCTTTATCAATGACTTTTACTACTAAAGTTAGTTAATAACATTTTTTAATGTCGTTCCAAGATATACCATTTACTGAAAGCAATATAATAAAGTTCAAATTTTCCTGAAATAAATCTAGTTTAATTTAAAAAATTCATAACATTACATTATTTGAAGAACCATGAACCATGAGGTAAGACACAAGGTATTATAAAAGGTCACACCTAATTTCAGCAAATGAACAAAAAGAAATACATTAAACAAAAAATATCCAGTGGATGTATCTAAAAATTCTTTGTTTTCTGTTTATTCTTTTTCTTATCTAGATAAGAGTTAGTGAATCAACTCGGGTATATATATTATCTAAAAATTCATTTTTTCTACCTATTCTTTTTCTCATCTAGATAAGAGACAGTGAATCATCAGATCGGGTAGATATGTTAGACATGACCTAATAAATAATATAAAAATAATTATTTTTCAAATTTCCAAAATTGCAATTATTTAAAATCTTTATACAATATTTCTAGAGAATATATTTCTATTAATTTTTTTTTTTTTATTTTTACTTTATAAGTTAGATAAGAACAGAGTAATTTTCTATTAAAAAAATATCAGTAATTCATCATAAATGAAACGCATTGAAACAATAAATGTATTTATTTCGTAAAAAAATAAGACTGTTATTTGATTTATCATAATGAACAAGGTATCTACTTCAGCATTAATATTTTTCCTTTTTTTGATGTGTAAAAACGTACACCCACTTCAGATTCAATATTTCATTTATTTTAGAAATTATACATTTTTTAGAAAAAAAGATATAAAGAAAACAAGACATTTTTAGATGTGTACTCACTGGATTTTTTTTTTGTTTTAAATGGAGACTCATTTCTTGGAGTTTTCCATAATATTTCTTCTAAACATTCTATGTATGAATTAAATTTTATATAAAATATATATAAAATATATAAAATAATGTGAAGAATACAGAACAATTAGTTTAACTAGTCATGCATCAAAAATCTTAACTAGAATTTTATACAGAAGAATTGAGAGGAGAGTGGAAGAAGTGTTAGGAGAAGACCAATTTGGTTTCAGGAAAAGTATAGGGACAAGGGAAGCAATTTTAGGCCTCAGATTAATAGTAGAAGAAAGATTAAAGAAAAACAAACCAACATACTTGGCGTTTATAGACCTAGAAAAGGCATTCGATAACGTAGACTGGAATAAAATGTTCAGCATTTTAAAAAAATTAGGGTTCAAATACAGAGATAGAAGAACAATTGGTAACATGTACAGGAACCAAACAGCAACAATAACAATTGAAGAACATAAGAAAGAAGCCCTAATAAGAAAGGGAGTCCGACAAGGATGTTCCCTATCTCCGTTACTTTTTAATCTTTACATGGAACTAGCAGTTAATGATGTTAAAGAACAATTTAGATTCGGAGTAACAGTACAAGGTGAAAAGATAAAGATGCTACGATTTGCTGATGATATAGTAATTCTAGCCGAGAGTAAAAAGGATTTAGAAGAAACAATGAACGGCATAGATGAAGTCCTACGCAAGAACTATCGCATGAAAATAAACAAGAACAAAACAAAAGTAATGAAACGTAGTAGAAATAACAAAGATGGACCGCTGAATGTGAAAATAGGAGGAGAAAAGATTATGGAGGTAGAAGAATTTTGTTATTTGGAAAGTAAAATTACTAAAGATGGACGAAGCAGGAGCGATATAAAATGCCGAATAGCACAAGCTAAACGAGCCTTCAGTAAGAAATATAATTTGTTTACATCAAAAATTAATTTAAATGTCAGGAAAAGATTTTTGAAAGTGTATGTTTGGAGTGTCGCTTTATATGGAAGTGAAACTTGGACAATCGGAGTATCTGAGAAGAAAAGATTAGAAGCTTTTGAAATGTGGTGCTATAGGAGAATGTTAAAAATCAGATGGGTGGATAAAGTGACAAATGAAGAGGTATTGCGGCAAATAGATGAAGAAAGAAGCATTTGGAAAAATATAGTTAAAAGAAGAGACAGACTTATAGGCCACATACTAAGGCATCCTGGAATAGTCGCTTTAATATGGGAAGGACAGGTAGAAGGGAAAAATTGTGTAGGCAGGCCACGTTTGGAGTATATAAAACAAATTGTTGGGGATGTAGGATGTAGAGGGTATACTGAAATGAAACAACTAGCACTAGATAGGGAATCTTGGAGAGCTGCATCACACCAGTCAAATGACTGAAGACAAAAAAAAAAATAAAATATCTTATAAGTGTTCCACAAATACTTGTGATGAAGTAAATAGATGTCATTTTATGAACAGTTCTACATAAAAAATATATTCATTGTCACTTAATAATAATTAAAGATAAAACAGCAGGAATTATAGTTACAACGGTATTCTAGGACTCCTGTCCAGGTGGGTAATTGAAGTAAGGGTTCTAAGAGCTGCTGCCCTAATTTCAACGAGTTGAGGATCTTGTAATTCCAGTAGTTCTACTAATTCATCTAAGATACCAGGATATAATAAATTTTGAATCTCTGTAAATGAATTTGAATATAAAAGTACTGAGAGCGCTTGAAGTCTAGCCTGCACACAGTGGAGACGTTGTCTATAATCAGAGAATGAATACGCCAGTCGAATATGGGTGAACAGAAGCATCTGAAAATTAAACAAAAATATTAAGTCAATACAGTATGTACAAACAATCTTCTTCACTAATATTCTAAATGTAACACTACATAAAAAAAATAAATAAAAAAAAACAAATACCACAATGCACAGATCAACCTTAGTGTTTTATATCACTTAAGTAAAATATACATTCATCAATGTTAATTTTCTCAACTTACCCCCTCCCCAAATTAACATACTGAAGTAAGATCAAGCCTTAATCTAACCGGCGGGATGACTACTGTACTAACAATGTTATGCAATGGTAGCACAAAGACAAATTTACATTTCACATTCAGCTAATTGTGACAAGCACTAAATATATATATTATTATAAATATATAAATGATGAAAAAAACTTCCAATAACAGAATTTTTTCCAACCCAAATCCTGAAACAAACATGGTTTCATGTACAGCCAGAAATCCTGAGCATATTCTTTTATATGTTGAAAAAAAACTCACCATTAAAATGACAGGATATGATAAAAATGCACTTTCTGCTATGGGTAATGCTATTAAATTTAGCTGAAAGAAGAAAAGGGGGAAAGAAACTATATGGTTTTTCATAAATCTCAAGGCATTTTTGATAGGACATATAGAGAGGCTTTATTGTTTAATGAAATATACAACAACAGGATAAGGTTACATGTTTGCATAATTATTATAAACCTACCAAGTATCAGGTTACATACGTGGTGTTTTACCCAAATCATTTAGATCAACAACTGCTGCCAGTTGTTGATAAGACTACTTAGAAGTGTATCAATAAACAATATCAATAAGATTCTTCTATTATATGCAAATGACAGATCTAAATGCTCAAGAAAAATGGAAGCTAAGAAATACTCAACGAGTTTTTTCATAATTAAAGTTCTTAATAAAAGCATTAAGCAATGGATTAAGAAGGAATATTGTGGATTGATCACAACACAGTATTGTGGCTTGAAATAATTAATCATATTATTCTTTTTACTTTTACTGTAAAAAACGTTGAAAGTTATATAAGATGCAATATAACCTGTAAATCATGTTTTTTGTTATTAAATGAACCCTTACAAATTTATTTTGTCTATTATTTCTTTCTTTATAAATTTGTTATTTCTATATTTCTTTCAGTTATATATTCTACTTACAAATTTATTCTATTATTTACTAATAATTTCATATATTCAAGTGTTTTATATTGTATGGTAAATGTTTTATAATAGTTACTCTTTTAATACTTCACAATCCAATTTATTTTTTATACACTACTGTTAATGGTTTTATACATTTATTTTTAATGATTAATGGAAGCAGTGGGCGCCTTCAAAGTCGTGTATATACAGACAGTTTATGACTACAACTATTCTATCAATTTTTCTTTAGGATGTCTTTTCTTTAGATATAGAAATTATATACTAACATTTTAAAGTGTGCATATTTTAATATGTGACTGAATCATTAATTCATTCACTAGTCAATTGTCTTTTTTATTTATTTGTACATATAACCACTTCCTGTACTTATTTTCTACTCTTCTGTATTTTATTACTCTGAAATTGATTAATGCAGTTTTTCTGAAACTGTTCTATTGTGGGTTCAATCTGTATTTCAGTATCGAACAGATTTCATTAATTTATGTTATTTGAATCATCAGTTTTGTCATTTTTCATGCATAGTTTGGTTTCCGTTGATTTAATTTCATTATCTCATTCACTATTATTAACATTTATATATTTATTTATTTACTCTAAAACATATCAACTACCACAAGCAAACATACAAATATAGACAAAACTAGTGAAATAAAATACAAGATTCAATACACATAAAAAAAACTTAAATTCCAAGTTCACAAATTCGTTCAAGTTCTTTTTAAAATGTATTCTACCTTCAATGAAGCCTAAAAAAAAAGATTTACAACTCCATGGGGTTAAAAAGGTAAGAGGGGCTGAACTGTTTCTTCTAGTCCATGGCATCCTTAAATTTGAAAAAGAAACTTAATATCAAGAAGTTCATTCTTATCATTGTTCTAACAGTAATAACTTTCTGTCAAAATGTTGTACTTGTTTGTTGCCTACTCAAATATCCTTGAACCCTTAATTAACAAAAACAGAAATCCAGATATTCATACATTGTTGTTAAATTTTTTAACACTAATGTAAAAAAAGGCTTGGGACACATTTCAAAAATAAAAAACAAAGAAATAAACAAGTCCACCTGCAACCCCTTTCATAATATGATCAGTTAACATTTACTCATCACAAACCAAGAGAAGTACAAATTGTAATAAACAATTAAGATTAAACAGATTGTAAGTTCAGATTGTCATAACTAGACAAAATTATGTAAAAATATACCTACATATTACGCAAACATACCTGTCCATCACTAGGTACATTAAAAGCTTCGATGAGACTGTTCATTATTTCAGCAGGTGTCTTGTCCAACTTATCAACATTTTCTAAATGAATACATGAAACCTGGCTGGAACGACCAGTTGGAGTTTCCTCTGAGTAGAATTCATAATGAACTGTGGTTGAACTGGGTGGGCAATACTGCATCAAAACAAAAAGTACTAATGAATTTAAAAATTACATAAAATGAAATACAGGATTTTTCAGAATTTAATTTAAAAAAGAATGATTAAAATCAATGCAAGAAAAAATATAAGATTACTTACAGAAAACTAAAATTCTTGACTCTTTCAGTAATAAAAATCGTTGTCACTAAATATCGACTCATTAACAACCTCAATCCACAATCCCTTGTTTTGATGAGATTGCAAAAATAGTAAATAACTTGTCAGTAAACATATGTGAAGCATATTCACAATTAAAAACTTACACTGATTAATATAGAATAACTAAACACGTTAAAACTGACTCAGTTCACCCTCTATGTAAATTAAATTTACACACAAAGCCAATCCCCAAGTGAATTCTAGAATAAAGAACCCCTCACAATACCAATCCCTAAATGAATTCTAAAATAAAGAATTACTATCTTACAAAAAGATTATGATTATACAAAGCAATTTACTTACAGATGGATTATCACGACAACAATCGGCTAATCCAAAACCATTTTCACGGCCACCCCAGCCCTGAAACAAAATCAAAATTCAATAAAACTTTTAACATATCAGAATTGTATATAAAAAAAAAGGTTACATCTTCATGTATGTGCATTTACATGCACACTTATTACTTTAAACATAAACTAAATGGTTACCATATATCATACTTCATTAAAGAACAGTTAAAAAAAACTGTACACAAACCAAGAGAAGAATTCAGCGGTTATCAAATTGGAGAACCAATTTATTTGTGAAATCATTTTTTTTTAACTTGACCAGTCTAGTTCCTGATCCCACATAAACATTTTTGTTGCATAAGATAACCATAATTGTAAAGTTAATACAAATTTATAAGTCGCATATCTAATGACTTATGGTTATAATTAACCTTCATTGAAAGCTATCATTATGAAAAATTTTTTTTTTCTAAGTATGATATAAATGTTAATGCCAGAGATATTGTTCAGTGTAATTAGATATGAAATTTATTTGAATAAAATTATTTTCACTTCTCAACAGAGAGAGTTAGTAGATAATACACATCATAAATTCAGAAAAAAAAATTGATTAACAGTATATCTTCATTTAAATTAAACGTCATTGGAAGGGATTAAACTGCCTAATATGGATAAGAATGAAGTGACAGGAGGTATATAAAATATAAAAACCAGTGACAGGAGCTATATAAAAAAATAAAAACCAGTGATAGGAGATATATAAAAAATAAAAACCAGTGACCAGATTAATTTTTTTTTATATTAATCATAAATTTGTATTGTGGCTTTGAATGAAATTATCATGATTATTCAGAATGGTGTGATTATAATTATGCACATTAAAGCAGAAATTTTAAGTAATTAACTATGCACTACATATCACCGAAGGGATTAATACTCAAGATACAAGAAAAATAAAGTACATCAGTCTAGCTGATATCAATTGATGACATGATAATTAAAAAATAAAACAGAATTGTTGAATATGTAATACGAGGGTTATTAGTTTTCAAAATCCGAGGGTTATTTGTTTTTAAAATCCGATCGATCACGAAATAAAAACCCGCGCAAAAATCGGATGAACCTTTGCACATATGTGTTGCGCAGTGTCTCTAGTATGGCCTTCAATCATGCCACGTCACTTCGTTTAGTTCTGAACATGCAGCTAGCACGTAAACATGTCCACAATAGCATCTCCCGCCAAGTGTGAAGTGCATGTGGTAATTCAATTTCTTCAAGCTGAGGGGTGTAATGCAGCTGAAATTCATCGACGAATAAGTAATAAGTACGGTGAAACAACAATGAGTGACAATGGTGCAGGAATTTTAAAGCAGAACGTACAGATGTTCATGATGCAGGCGGTCAAACGAAGGCCAACCGTTGATGGAATTCATGGAACGTGGCACAACCATCACTGCAGCCTCATACTGCGTGACTCTTCAACGTCTACGAAGGGCAATTCAGAATAAACGGAGAGGAATGTTGTCATCAGGCATTGTCTTTCTCCATGACAATGCTCAGCCGCACACTGCAGCTGTAAGAAAGAACCTCCTGCAGCGTTTTCATTGGGAAGTGTTTGATCACCCACCATACAGCCTGGACTTGGCTCCATCCGATTTTCACCTCTTTGCTCACATGAAATGCTGGCTAGGAAGACAACATTTTGGCACAGACATCGAGCTCCATACCAGCGTAGAAACATGGCTGAAAACACAGGCGGCTCCGTTCTATGATGAGGGTATTGGAAAGTTGGTACCACGCTATAACAAATGTCTAAATCGGAGTGGCGACTATGTAGAGAAATAGCATAACTATGTAAGTACTTGTTACAAATAAAAAACTTTTTATTTTCACTGTGGTTTTAATTTTGTGACCGATCGGACCTTGAAAAAAAAAACCCTCGTAAATTTAAGGAAACAAATATTATAGACCATCATATATATATATATATATATATACATTTTATTATTACATTACATATTATTATTATAATAATTATAATATATATATATATATTATTATTATTATTATTATTATAAGTCGAGAACTTCCCAATGGAAAATGTTAAGCATTCATGATGATTCATATTTCTTTCGCTTGGCATTCTTCTTTTTCCTCTAAAATTCTTTCAGAAAAGCCCTTCTTCCATTCTTCAGACCATTTCGGACGATGTCGCTTAGGCTTCGGCGCTTCTGGTTTAACTTCCCATTTATCTATTTTATTTCTGTATGTGTTTCTGTCTATGATCCCCTCCAGTGTAATTCCGGTGTGTTCTAAATCTTTTCGTGTTTCTGCGAGCCAGGGGATTGCAACTTTTAATGATGTTAAGTATGTGATTATTTTTTTGGTCAGTCTGTTTTCCAGAAAAAAAAACTATATATATATATATATATATATATATATATAGTTTTTTTTTTTTAATTCAATTAATTCATAACATATTGACCACTGTGATAATAAAAGGTATTATTGTATGAAATATAAATCAATAAAAAACAGTAATTAGATATGTTAAACTTACCATATTAATTTCCAAGAATCAATTTTCACAGCATCCTGCATCTTATAGTTGGTATTTAATTATATAATTACATTAAAATATAATTCTTTTAAAACTTGTTACTTATTTTGGATTGTTTTCCGTTTTTTTTTTATCATGAACGCATATGCACATTTTGCTGTCCAATTCTAGAATGATGTAATCTTTTAAACAAAAGATTATATCAAAACAAAGGTTTTAAAGATTACATCATTCCAGTGCTGAACAGCAAAAATTTGCATATGTGTTCATAATACAAAAACAGAGAACAACCAAAAATAAAATAACAAGTTTTTTAAAGTATTATATTATAATGTAATTATAGAATTAAATACAAACTGAAGATCTGGGATGCCGCAAAAATTGATTCTTAGAAAATTAATATGGTAAGTTTAACATATCTTAGGTGGTTTATGTTTTTATATATATATTTCAATTTCATTAAATAAACCACCTAGTACTGAATATTGAGATAACACATATCTTACCTTAATTTTTCATAAAAGTACTTTCGCAGGATCCCACACCCTCAATAATGATAAAAATAATTCTATTATTGCATAATAAAACCAAAAATACTAAAATAATAATTTTGTATTAATTTACAAGAGTACTGCATTCTGTTGGAAGTTTTTACAAGAACATCTCCCTCAAACACTGTCTGATGGTTTATCATACTGAAATTTTTGATTGTATTTAGATATGTAATACTTTCTAAAATATTTAATTTTATGGCCTCTTATTAATTCCTAATATTTCTAAATTGGTGTTAATATCAGAAATATAATGTTTATTATTTATTAAATGGTCTGCCATATTAGTTGAACCATTTTTGTAATTTCAATAATGTTCAGGAAATTTAATTTTAAAGGATCTATTTGTTTTTCTTATATAAATAGGATCACAATCCATAAATTCCACACAGATTGTTTATTTTATTACCATTATTATATTAAATATTAAATTATGTGGTCATTAGGTTTGTATGCTAGTTTTAAATAATTTTTTTAATAATAATGTTTTCAATGATATTATTACACTTAGTGTATAAGTTTTATATAAATATATTTTTTTTTGCTCTTTTGCAACTTATTTATTGTTTTTAAGGTAATTATTTTGTTATTGTGTTTTGATAGTTGTTTTTTATATGCAAAACTTATGATGTTTATTTCTTCATCATGTAAATTTTCTTTATTATATGTGTATTTGATTCCTCTATTAATCATATTTGTTTAAGTATACATTTTATGAGAACACAATAACGGAATTATTTCAATCATGACTGAGGATGCGGGATCATAACTGAGGATGCAATTATTTTCATGAAAAATTAAGGTAGGATATGTCTCATCTCAATATTCTGTAATACATGGTTTATTTAATAGAATTTAAATATAATTTAATAGTATAGAGAAATAATATAAATCTTAAAAAAATTAATTTCAGTACAGCAATATTTACATATATACACACATACATACATACATACATCAACATATACATATATATATATATTGCTGTACTGAAATTAATTTTTTTAAGATTCATATATACATATATATATATATATATATATATATATATATATATATATATATATGAATATTAACTTAAATGTAATTTATTTAAGTCTATTTTCCTCTTGATTGGATAGAATTAAATATAACAGAACATATTTTACTTAAAAATATTATCTTTATTAATATTTTGGGTTAACCAATCAACTATACAAATTTATAAATTAAATTCACTATTTAAATATATATATATATATATATATATATATATATATATATATATGTGTGTAATAAAATTGTAAAAATTTAAATAATTTATAAACATACTGACTACTGTGCCAAATAACCACCCAACACAGTAACAGAACCTAAAAAACTAATACCAAAAGTTAACTTTCGCAGGATCCTGCATCATCAGTCTGCACACAAAATTCCAAAATTACATCAAACAAAAACAAAAAATAAATAAATAAAAACTAAAAATTTAGAAAATATAAACCCTAAAACCATAAAACTTGAACAACACAACTCAATATCAACTGGAATGATAAATTTAAATCATCACACAATTACATTCATAAACACTATTGCCAACTGCTACAACCATTTATTCCTATAAGATCGTTAATAAATTTCCAGACAACACCAGCATATTTTATAGATAAAGTAGTAGCAAAAATTCTTAGAATAAAAATGAATCTTGAATATAAGGTATGGTGTTAAGAATGGTTCCAAACTCATAGATAAGTTTAATGGCATTAAAGCTAATTCTAACACTAAAATGATAAGTTATGATATTGCCAACATGTGCCATAGTATACCAGTTGATAAGACAATAGAAATAAAAAAAACAAATTTAATTTGCCATTGTGAGGAATATTTGTCTCCAAAATTATTTCCAATGAGAACAAATGTTATTCACAAACAAAAGATTTAAATATGGGTTCATCAATTTCTGCAATTATGTCTACAATTTTTATACATATTTAAAAAGTATTATAGTTCATGGTGTATTGGGTGTGCACAACGAGCTATTATGGATAAGACATGTAGATGATATTTTGGTTATATATAATCCAGTTATAAATATGAACATTTGATCATTTTGAATAAACCTAATAATTATAATGATCATTTAAAATGTACGTACGAAATGGAAAAGAACTCAGAAAAATACAATTATTAGATATTGAGATTGGAATAAATGAAAGCAATGTTATAGAAACATCAGTTTATAGAAACCCAACAATGAATGGCATTACAATAAATGTATATTCTAATCACTCATGGTCACAAAAAATTGATAAATATGAAAACCTAATTTTAAGAGCTTTGCATTATACAAGGAACAGTGATAATGGACTTAAGGAAATAGATGTAATATAACAAAAAGCAATAATTAATGGTTTTGATGTTGAAGTTATAGAAAAGATATAGAAAAAACAGAGAATAAAGTACAATGATAATTAACAACTGCAACAAGAAAATAATACAGAAATTATTAACATTTTTTCTTTGAATACAGTTACATAAATAAAATAATAGAAAAAAATTGCTAATGTTCTAATGTTTATGATAAAAATAAATGTACAAACAAACCAAATAACTATATTATAAAATATTTAAGGAATAATAATAACAATAAGTGATGCAAGACAATTTAAGAGGTAATTTATACTGGTAAAAGTGATCTTTTAAAAACAGATTTATGGAACATTACCTTGCTTATAGAAACGGAAAGAGAGGTGTGCCTAATATGCCCGACCACTTGTTGTGCAGGCATAGTATTACAATTATAAAAATAACTTAGAAATTCTGGAAATTTGTAACAACAGTAAAAGAATGAATATACTTGAAAGATACTATATTCATAAATTTAAACAAAGGTATGAAATAATTAATCAACAGATCGTATTTGAAGATATTTTAATTAAGAATATAGTTGGTTATAGCAGTTGGCAACCGGGTTTACGAACATACTTGTTTTAAATTTATTATAATTCCAGTTGACACTGAGTTGCGTTGTTCAAGTTTTGTGGTTATTAGGGTTTATGTATTCTAAAGTTTTAGTTTTTATTTTTGTTTGATGTATTTTGGAATTTTGTACAGATTGATGTTGCAGGATCCCACGAAAGTCAACTTTTGGTATTAGTTTTTTAGGTCTGTTACTGTGTTTGGCAGTTTTTTTTGTTGTTAATGAGGTTATTTGGCACAATGGTCAGAATGTTGAATTATCTGAATTTTCACAAAGTTATATATATGAAATTTGTTTGCAACTAATTATGGATACCATCTAAAAATAAAAGAACTGAGCAAAGGAAAAAAACACTAACTGAAAACTTAACTAACAAAAATGAAACAGAAAGATCAAATCTGTTATAAAAAACAGCTTGTAATGTAATCTTTGATAAATCAACAAACATGAGAAATAAATAGAATAGATACAGAAATAGGCATGGTCAATCTAATAATTACAACAAGTACTGAAGCCAGTGAAGAAAAATTTAAATTAGAAATGAAGCAATTTTTTAAAATAATGAATAGGCAGTACAATGTTTGGTTTAATAAATTAAAACACAAATTAATTGTTCAATTCACTGAATAGAATTACTAAATTGTACAACTAATTGACGGAGCAAACTTGCAGAAATGTTTCTATCCAAAATAAAACAAAATCATAAAAATGAAAGAGTGGACAGAAACAAAAAATTCAATTATTATTGTCATGATCCTACTAGGGTAATGCTACTAAATACTGCCATTAAATAAATGTTCAATAAATGATAACTTATTCATCAAATTTTCCTAGTCTAATGGTAATAGTATTAAAAATGAATTCAAAATCAAACATAGCACGCTTGGACAATTGCATGTGGATATACATGCATGTACAAAAAAAATAATCAATTATACCATAAAATAGTTTAGTAGTAAAGTAAAATAAAACAACTTCACCTCTGCAAGATAAGTGAGGCACTTTAACAGAGCACTTCGCATTTCTGGCATTAGACGTGCAATGAAATTGCTCCGTTTTGAGAACATATAAAGTAAATTTAAAACACCGAGTACTACATGTAAGTCGCATGATGAAAGAAGAGTCAGTAAATGTTCCACAGAATTGTAAAGATGTCTTGAAAATGAATGTTCAATCAGAAGCGTTGTAAAATGTAACACCCACAATACCAGTTCCTTCAGCTAAAAAATAAAATAATTTTAAAAAATTGTTTTCTTAACAAATCAACATTTACTAAAAAAAAAACCATGCTAGTGAAAAGAACAGTAAAATATAAATAGATAAATTTTAAGAAATGCAATCAATGAAATTTCACAGCGTGCACCTAATTATTCACATCTATTATGCAAGTACATACATATATATATGCGTATGTATATGTGCACACCCGCGTGCACACACAAACTATTAATTATTATTAAAATATCAACAGAAAACATTTATGATAAGAGTACATTTTTAGTACTACTTATCCTACTATTTTCTACACAATTCTAGGAAAAAATAAATACAAAAAAGGTTTTAGTGAGAAAATCGCATCACATAATTTTCCACATTATTAAAGAAATGAAATATGCTGGTTATACAAGAGCTAATTGTAAATATTTTCTGATACCACATAGCAGTAAATATACTAACCAACATAAATAATGTAAACTGACACTTACTCAATTAGCTGCTAAGCAAAGGTTTTGTTTTATCCTATTTGACTATTACTACAATATTGACTTATGACAACAGGATTAATTTTTCACAAAATGTAAACACTTTAACACATACATTCTACACTCCACTAATTTTTGTCACACATTTCATAAGCTTAACTATCAAAATTTTAAAAACATCAAAGGCTAGTTTTGTACAGTGGGGTATAAAGATCTCCCACATTTAGAAGAGGTATAAAAAATGAAAAAATCTATGTAGAAAAAACTGAATACATTTCTGAAAAGCATATAAAAAACAGTTTAATGGTTTTACAAATCACATCAGACAAATGGTGGCCGTCATTATTAACACGTTGGTGAAGATGTTTTCAAAAGTTCTTCATCACTCCACGTTAGCTCAAGCGGAATGACATCGATTTCCTGTCAGATTTGTTCCTTCAAATCCTCAAGAGATTGAGGACGATGTTTGAAAACCTTTTCCTTTAGGTTACCCCAATGGAAAAAGTCACATGGGCTTAAAACTGGTGACCATGTCAGTGATCTAATGTCTTCCCTTAAAGAGATCAAATGCCCAGGTAGCATTTTCCTCAACACTCCAAGCAAATGTCGTGCTGTGTGAGCTGTGGCCCTGTCCTATTGAAACCACACATGTTCTATATCCACATTGTCCAGTTTGGGGCATAGAAAGGTCACTCAACTTTTCAATGTATCGGTCAGCAGTCAGTTACTGTTGCACCCCCTTCCTCAAAAAAGTATGAGCCAATCACACCAACGTTGGCAACTGCACATCACACAGTTACGCGAGCAGAATGGAGCAGTCATTCTTGGAGTTCACAAAGGTTACTTCTTTAGCCCATTAGTGAAGATTCTGCTTGTTTATGCCTCCACTTAGATGGAAGCGAGCCTCATCACTACTCAAAATAACAGCCCCAGCAGGAACCTGTTCAAGAATTTCTGCACTTATAGCTATACAATAAGCATGATCTCTCTCACATAATTTTTCAGCCTAAATAATCTTGTAGGGATGCAGTTTAAAACCGGCATGCAGAATCCTCCTCAAACTCTGACTTGATATCCCCAGTCTCATAGCATGCTTATGCTTTGGCAATTACTGAATGAGTGCTCTTACTGTTTCCACATGTTCTGGTGTTCTAACAGTCCTAGGTCTGTCATGTGGTTTTCTTTTCAGTGTGGATCCAGTTGCCCGAAGTTAGAAATCCATAGAATAATCATTTTTCGATCTGATACAGATGCATTTCAACCGAGCGCAAAGTGTGTACAGAATGCTCTCTGTGTCGCTATCACAGACCAGTTGTTCTCATAATACACTTCAAGAACAAAGCCCCAGTGTTCATCGGTCCAACTCATGATCGATACTGAAAACAGTAGAAACAAACCAACTGCATGAGATTTACCCCACCTCTCTACAGCCCGCACAGTGACCCCTCCCACCATATGTGGGTCTTTATGCCCCACCAAGTACTAATGGATAACTGTTACCGTACATTTTGATTACAAATCCCTAGCGCTAAGTACCATTTATTAAGTGCTATTCAGCTATTTATTTATTTTATTTTGCAGACTACCTTTAAACCATAGCAGTTTTTGTGATTATAGATTGAGAAGAATGAAAATATCATGTTGCTCATGTGGAAATTCTTTCTGTGCAAGTGCAAAATAAAGAAGTGCCCAGTAATATTAAAAACTTGAAATTCTAAATTTAATTATAGATCATATTTATAGTGTGTTTTTATGAAGACAATTCTTTGAAATCTACATAGAAGTTAGAAATTTTTTTGTAAAAAAAAAACATTATATTGCATTATTTAATAACTGTAATCCCTTACAGCCAGAAAAAAATTTAATCAAATTTTATTACTAATAAATTTGTTCCTGCATAAAATTTTATGTTTCCATTTCTTTTGCCCAAAACACGAATAAATGTTTTAATAGGTTTGTCAAGATAACTATCATTAATTAAAAATTGGGATAAAATAGAATTCAGAATTGTTAAAAATTAATCTAAGTTTATTAATAATGTTTTATAATGAAATAACAATAGTAGTAATGTGTGATTAAGAAATAAATTCTTAAAAATAAATTTATTTTTAAGAAGCAACCACCAACTAAAAACAAACTAAATATTTAGCCATAAAAATTTTTATGGAACTACATTTTGAAAACATAGTACTAATAAATTATATATAAGGTACCACTAGTAAATAAGGATTAATGATGTTAAATTTCATGGTGGTATTTCATCAATATTTTCACAGAACAAAACAGATATTCCATATTGTTTATACCTAATTACAAAAAATCACTAACAATGATTTGATAAGATGAAACTGTTACTCAGTTAGATAAAAAAGGGACATTATCTTTCACAAAAAAAAAGAGTTGAGGAAGTTATTACAATGTGGTCCAAGCACAACAGACTAATTGTTTTGTTATCTCTGACCACATTAGCCAAATTATTTTGGATATCACTGACAAACTCATTTTCTGCTAACTTATTAATGTAATAATGTAACACTTCACTAAAAATAGCCATAATTATACAAAATATTAAAAAAATTTGAAACACAAAATTGATCTTCAAATTCAAGTGAATAATAAAGGCATGCCACAAGAGATAAACATTACCACAAGATTTAAATTTGGAGATCATTTTCAGACATGTAAAAGGGATTTTTTATTTATATAAAACTCACACAAGTGTTCCAAAAGGAAAATTAGATGTGTATTACCATAAAGAAACAAGAGCTGGTAGGAAATACAAATATTAAAAATAAAAATCTAATCTAATCAAACATTGTAACTAATGTTGCAATTGTAACATTACCGCTACAACCATGGTTACTAAAGTATAAGCTGCAACATCGGCCAACTACTAGAGTTAAAATATATACAGGCATTAAGGTAAACAATAACTGGATTACAGAACAAATGAACAAAATACAATAAATCCAAATACAAGATGACAAGAACATATATATATATATAGTATAATTACTAAACAAATTCAGCCTAAAGTCATAAAGCCTATAATCTCATACAGTGAAAAAACTATCAGAGTGAATAATAGAAACTGCATGTTGTAAAAAGTAAACTAAAGATGAAGTAACCAATACTAGACAAAAGAATGAAAAATGTTCAAATATCTCCCAATTAAGTATATATACACTACAATGAACACCGAAGTAAAGCCATAATCTTATTAATAAGAAGTAACATTAAAATTCATTTTTATATAACATTTAAACAATAAAGATGTTATTGAAATAAAATTAAATTAAAACCAAAGTTATTTTATGTAATAGTATAAATAACAAATTGAACTGACATAGATTAAAACAAGTGAAGCTATAAATGGTGCTGTGTTTTTAGGATGACACTTTATGTCTAATAAAGTTACACACTTTGGATTAGTCTTTATTCCTAAGACTTATTTAGCAGAACAACAATAATCTCCTTCTATTTCAGCTATTAAAGCTAGGAAAGAAATACACTGCAATTTAAAAATAAAGCTAATTATCTCTTCAAAAGATCTAGTTAAGAAAGAAAACTATACCTCTTCATTTTCAGGATAATCACATAACAGCTGCCAACTTTTAGGAGCGACACGTTTGGCAGCAAGTCCTAAAACATTATCACAAATATCTAGAACATCAATCCAGTGATAAAGTTCACATTTTCCAAATGTCCAAGTATCTATTTTCTTTAATTCTTGCAAGAGCTGACTGTGTGAGCATACCCATAGCTTATCTATGAGAGCTTGGCACTCAGGTGGCTGAAAAAAGCAAATTAAAAATAATTTTATCCAATTATCACTTCAAAGTTTCAATCAACACATGAGTAAACACCAATTTCCTTAAATACATTTTTAAATCCAAATGCATACATTACCAAATAAACACTTAATTCAACCTTTAAATTAAATGATACCAATTTCAGAGTCTGTATTGAAAAAAAAATACAAAATAAGGTTAGTATTTGGCAATAGTAGCTTTAGATTAGCTTTCTTTCTTTTCCTGTTTAGCTTCCGGTAACTACCGTTTAGATAATACTTCAAAGGATGAATGAGGATGATATGTATGAGTGTGAATGAAGTGTAGTCTTGTACGTTCTCAGTTCGACCATAACTGAGATGTGTGGTTAATTGAAACCCAACCACCAAAGAACACCGGTATCCACGATCTAGTATTCAAATCCGTGTAAAAATAACTGGCTTTACTAGGATTGAACGCTGAAACTCTCGACTTTCCAAATCAGCTGATTTGGGAAGACGCGTTAACCACTAGACCAACCCGATGGGTTAGCTTTAGATTAGCTACAAAACACTTACTTCACCATACACAAAATTCATTAGTATATAGTTCAGAATAAAAAAAATTTACCTTACTCTTTCTCAGTAGTTTTTACTGATGGTATTTGATTGTTTTAATGCTTACTTCTAATCATTCACAGGTTCATCATTTGATGAGTTGCAAAGTGAATTAATAGTACCTTTTCAACAAGCATTCTAATTTTTTTTTAAAGAAATTTTAATATACTGAAACAATGTACTGGATTTTTTCAATCAAATTATAAAAATCATAATCATATTAAATGAATTTTATTAAGTATGGCTCGGTATTAATGTATAATTATAATAGTTTCCACTTAGCAACAATCTTTAACAGTAATGTTCGAGCGCTTTCGGATTATTAATCCATTCTAAGGAACAATGATATTTAAAGCCCTTTTACCTTTAATAAATTGTATGTATTAATTCACCAACACACACATTAACCATATTTCTATCTGATACCTTAAAAATATACATTAAAATTGACAATATAATCTAAAAAATGGATATGAATTGTTAGACATAATTAATAATATAAATATAAATAACACAACCAAACTAGTAATATTAGACATAAGACATGTATACTAACATGAATACTAACAAAACCATTAATATAATTAATAATACTTTAATTAAATTAAAAATAGACAATAAAATTACACACAAATTAATAAATCTATTAAAGTTATGAATTAAATATAATTATTTCAAATTTAATAATAAGTATTACCAGCAAGAGAAAGGTCTCATAATGGGATCACCACTTTCAGCTATTTTAGCTAGCATTTTCATGAATGAATTAGAAAACAATCTACATCATATATATAATAAACATAAAATTTCAATATACAGAAGATATGTGGATGACATATTGATCATATATGATCAACATTTTAAAGATGAAGAAGATTAAATAATTGAAGAAATGAACTCCTTAAATAATGACATTAAATTCACCACCTTAGGTCAAGAAAATAATGGCATAAATTTTTTAGATATAAAAATTATAAAATAAAAAACTTGATAAGGACATATATAGGAAACCCACTAAACAGGACAACGTAATTCATTATAATTCATTTCATCCTTGGAATCAAAAAAGTCCTCATTTAATTCATTAATATATATAAATATAAAATATTTAAAACATAATAATATCAAATTAAATAATATCAAATATACAGCTATAACTATAATATAATTAATTAATTTGTATAATGGATACAATGAAAACCTAATAAACAAATTATATACTAAAATAAAAAATGAAATCTATATAAAAGATAATATAAAAATAACAAATAATAACAGATACAAATATGCTAAAACTCAATACAATATAATAACAGATACAAATATGCTAAAACTCAATACAATATAAATTACAAAAAATTCAATAAGATATTTAAATCTTCTGAATTATAAACTGCATATACAACGAATAACAAAATAATTAACTATATAAATAACAGAGATCCTACTAGAATAATAAAACATAGCAATAAATTTATTTTACATAAACAGAAAGTATATAGTTTAAAATGTGCAAATGATGATCTAAGATATCTTTTTCGATTAGAATTAATGTACACATTAATTGTACATTAAAGGAAATAAAGAACGATCCAATTTTGCTAGACATATCTTAGAGAAAAAATCATAATTACTAACCAGATAATTTTATTAATATTCTTGAATATTCCGATAACTTTCAAAAAACAATATTATAGAAAAATATTATATATACTTGAATAATAAAATTTTGATAAATGAACAAACAAAATTTGAATGATATAATATTCAAACAAATATTAAACAATAATTTTGATTCTTAGGTTGGTAATACTAATTCATATAATAAACATAACTGAGACCTTCATACTGATATGACGGGTAACTTTATTTTACCTTTGACGATTAATTGTTAGTTATATTTTTCAAAAATTCAATTTAGTATAATTAATGATATGTGAAGTAAATAATTATAACGTATAACACATCACTGTTCCTGAGGACAGATTAATAATCCGAAAGCACTCGAACATTACTATTAAAGATTGCTAGTAAGTGGAAACTATTATATAAACAATCATAATCATTATATTGATAAATTCAGTATAACATCAATTTTATTAATGATAAAAATAATATAAATCGTTGCTCTTTTTTCAATTTTTGCCTTCAATTGAAAAATGTATAATAAACTACCTTACCTATATTACCCAAGATTTCTTATATTTGAACTGGACACACCCTAATTATTTTTAATCCAAGTCCCTCCTACAATGGGATCACTAATTTTAGCAAAAATTACAGCAACAAACGGGTCAGCCAGTACCTACTAAAATATATCAATAATTCTTACAGAACAGCTTGTTCTAGCCACAACAGTGGCTAGAAAAAAATGTATTATCACACTCTGGAATGATTATCAAGTGTTGTTTAGCACAGAACCCCAATATATATATATACCTACATTGATTTTTAACCACCGACTGTACAACTACAGCTGAAAAAAATAGTGACTATAGAAAAATAAAATGGGTACGTAATAACAGTGAACCTATACATTTTTTTCTTAGTATTTGTTTATTCACAAAGCCCTTTATTTTTCACATATGCCACTCATACAAACCTTCCTAAATCGACTTCAATAATAATTTTTATTAAAACAAATTTAAACCACTTAAATAGAATTAAACAGATCTATTTTATTAGATTCTCTTTTAATTAGTACTCTATTAGAATATATTCTGTACTTTAGTATAGAATTCAAAATAAAATTAGTAAATAAACATAATAAGTAATCCGGTTATACTTACAACTTCTAACGTGCTCTTTTTAATTCTATTTCTGTCTATTTTCATTGCTGAATAGAAGGGGAACTACTTCCAAGGCAAGATCGTCATAACCTGTACAAAAAAAGTTGAAATGTAAAAATTAAATTATTACTTGTCATCACTATAAAAAGTAAACAAATTGAAGATAAATTAAAATAACAATATTTTTTTATAATAATTAATAAACAATGGAAACCACTAGCTACACTTCCAACCAAAAAAAATCATATCATCCAGATTCACCATCGCTATTGTCACAATTAAATCCACGGTCACTTAGATTTGGTCACTTGTTGATTTAGAGCTCCTTGCTCTAGCCACCAATAACAATCTCTATTTCATTCTTGATAAAGCACATCTACAGAAAATAAAAATCATTATATGAGGGTAAGTCAATTGTTATCCGCAATTTAGTTATATTTTTATTTATGTTGGTAGTACTGTCGTGTTGCGTACATGACGCATACGTGGTTTAATTGTTGTTATGTCTGTGCAGATTTGATGCTGCTAGGTTAGTTCCATTATTGCTGTCCTGCTGTTAACAATGGGTGCTCCGCTTTCTGTTTGCACCAAAGAGCAATGTTCAGTGATCCATTTTTTATGGTCAGAAGGTGTATCAGGGGCCAAAATTCATCGAAGACTTGCGGTACAGTATGGGAACAGTGTGTTGCCGCAACGGAGTGTCTATGAATGTATTGAAAAATTCAAAAACGGTTGCACAAGTGTTACACACAACAAAGGAGCCGCACAACGGTTTAGCGCCACAAACTAGGAAAACATTGAGTGTGCAGGTGACATGGTTTTCTTAGACAGAAATGAGTAACTATCAATGAGGTGGCACATTGACTGCAAATTAGTCACGGTTCTGCCTACAAAATCATCCACAACATACTTGGGAGTCTGTGCAAGATGGGTCTCAAAACAACTCACAGAGTTGCATAAACAAATGCTCTTGGACATCTGCCAAAAACATTTGGATCGCTATGGTAATGAACAGGATGTTCATTAGAAGATTCTTAGACAGAATAATCACTGGTGATGAAATATGGATCCATCATTACGAGCCGGATAGTAAACGGCAAAGTATGGAATGGAAACATCCGAATTCACCCTACAAAAAGAAGTTCAAGACCCAACCGTCCGCAGGAAAACTGATGCTTACGGTGTTTTGGGACTCACAAAGCCCAGTACTGGAACATTATGAGGAAAGGGGCACGACAATAAACAGTGCACGTTGCAGTGCAATGCTAACTACCAAGCTGAAGCCTGCAGTTTGAAGCAAACACCAAGGACTGCTGTCGAAAGGTGTTGTGTTGTTTCACGACAATGCCTGTCCACATACTGTTGCCCACACTGCTGAAACACTCCAGAAACTCAACTTTGAAGTACTGGCTCATCCTCCGTATAGTCCTGATCTTGACCCTTCTGACTACCACTAGTTTGGTCCACTCATAGAAGCAATAAGTCAATTTACCTCGGACAAAACAGTGAAAGAAGCGGTGCATTCCTGGCTTGCAGCTCAACCGAAAACCTTCTTTTATGAGGGCACCAGGAATCTTGTGCAACAATGGACAATGTGCGTTGAAATGCAAGGGGACTATGTTGAAAAATGATATACATGTAAGTTCCCTATTTGTATTGCAATAAAATTTATAACTACATTGCAGATAATAATTGACTTACCCCCGTAGTTAAAACATAATCTCAGCCACCACTCAAAAAAAAAAAAATTAATTAAAGAACACAAATATGCAAACGTTGTAACATGGTAATAATTTCATTCCACACAAGAACTAAAGCCTAACATCCAATTTTCTATTTATATAAAAAAGAATCCTTATTAGTTTTATGAGAATTCTTTAGAATTCACACTAAATCATAATTTAACTGCTCATCTTTTGATTTAGATAATAATAGATTTCAACAAGTAAAAAAGTTTTAATGCATTACCACTAAATAACCAATCTTAAAATATATTTAACAAACAATATAAAACTGTGATGTAAAAACAATTCATCACGTATACATCACAGTTCAGAAAATTTATTTGCATAAAATTACCACCAGCTCAACGAACAGAAGGTGCTATTCACAGTACGTCAAATAAACCATCAAACCAGCACCCTAAAATGGAATCTTGATACTATGTTCTAAACAGGATACCTACTTTAAAATTATATATTTTTTTATTCAAGTTAATTTACTTTCGAAACAATATGGTTTAACAAAAACTTTTCCAGTAGACAATGAACAGCCAGAACAGTTCCTTCTAAATAAAATACTTCATAACTGAAAAACATGCTTACTTCAAGGGCTTAATGAAAATAATTTTCAAATATTATTGTGCATGATATTCTTTGATGGCATTATTAACATCAGTGATAATATTTCATTTAAATTGCAATTAACAACAAATAAAAAAGAACACAAGTAATTTACAAACAATTATGTCTTTTATCATACAAAACTGCAAAACAGGAATTTACAATTAAGCATTTAAGAAGTATTACATTTGTTTAAATTTCCTTTTTCTTTTTGTTTTAATTTAGTTTAAGATTTACTTTACTTTTTTATTAAGAAATATAACTTCAAATTTCTAAGTATGTATGTTAAGTGCCATAACTGTAATGGTTATATGAGATCTATCACAAGTTTGCTCTAAAAAAATGACAGCCATCTTTAAGAATGCCAAAGGCTTACTACATAAAGTGAGAAATGAAGTGGTTTCCTGCTGCTTTCCTAAGTTAATATATGTTTATATATCGGCATGCCAAATCTAGTGAAATGAAGAGATCATATTACTCAACCCTACAAGTGACATCACTCAGATCACTACAAGGATTGATGAACTACTAACACTTGTTACGTATGTTTTGCATTCTCTACTATATACTGCACATTACAGCCATAACAGTTCAGCTACAAAAGACACTCCACTTTTTATTCACTTGAGCTCTGAAATTACAAAAGTAGAATTTTGTTTTAATCACTTACTTTAAAGTTTTTATAACGCCATTATTTTTATTTAATCACTCCAACAATTACAAGCAGACACCTAACCACAGAAATTCTAATTCTTTATAAGAAATGAATTTTGTAGCAGATAAAAATGCCAAGCCTAGCCAATATTTAACTAAGCCAGGATTTTTGACGTTAAGATATACTACCACTCCAAAATATAAATTTTCAACTATTTCATATGTCTGTAGCCAGATTATGCAACATGATTAGACAATCGGACTGCAAAAATGTCTTGTGAATAGATAAACAGTAATGCAAAATGTGGCTTTCATACAAAAAAAAATCTGTTTACTTCAGTAAAACATTAACAGTCTGATAAATTTTCTTAAAAAATAACAAAACAAACAATGAGAAAATGTCAACACTACTTGAATACAATCAAAAAAAAATTGGCGCAGATTCAAAAAAGCTCCTTTTACATTAATCACAAGTTTAATATTTAAGAAGCCTAACAATTGTGTTTATGTGTGACATCTGTTCACTTGAAAACACACACACACATTCATTCATTGGATACGTACACTAACATGCATCATTTTATTCTGCTGGTCTCTCTCGCTCTCAAAAGTTAATTTACAGATTGTCTAATGATTCAAAATTACCTAGTTTCTGACAAAATTATATTAATATACAATTATATCATTTGACATTTTGTATGTGTAACTGCTACTAATGTATGATTATTGTATGAGCATTTTATTAAATAACCTTATTATCGAGTACAGTAAAATGTTACTCAGACTCTGATAGGAGATATAAACAAAGTTTCAGTTTGGTAGGTTTCCACTTTAATGATCAACCTGTTTCATAAAACTGGAATTGTAAAAAATTAATACCACTCATTTTATCAGTTCAGTAGAAATTGGCTACTAAAATTAAATTAAAATAGCTTAAAATGACATTGAAATGATCTTAGAAATTAAAATAAACATTTAGTACAAAAAAATGTCTTAAATTATCTATTATGTATCCCCACATTCAAGTGAAGATTCTGCGACAGTATTTTTAAAAAAAGAAGAAAAATGATTGTGTACACACTAATTTCATAAAATGTTATACTTACAAAAGCTAAGCATACTATTTACACAAAGAACTCACTAAGGCAAAAATAGACAAAAAAGTTTTTTTAGAATAACAACAAACAGAAAAACTTCAAAATTAAGTACTACCTTATTTGAAGAGAAAGAACAATAAAATGTAAAAAAAAAGAAATTAAAACTGTATTTACAGGTAAAATAGTTACAAATTTCAATCTGTAAATGAAAAAACAACTGATAGTCATGGCTTCAAAATGTATCACCACAAAACATTAATTTGAATAAATATAGTTTTTTTTTGTATATTTAAATTGATTACTACGTTTTAATAGAATAGTTATATCACCCACTAAAGGAAAAAATGGTTAGTTGTTGTATGTAATTAAATAAATAATGAATGATTTTATGTTATTTGTAATCTTATTCATTTATTATGAATTTTCTCAAATGAAAATATGTGTTTACATTTAATTTTTAACTATTACTACAATGTAAATTAGATATGCTATATAATACATATATAAATAACATTGGATTCTATTACTGTTATTTTTTCTTTAACTTACTAACAAATAAAATATTTATAGATGAAGTAAATTATCATTTTTTACCATTTAAATTATGACTTTTTTTATGTTGATATTATCCCCTCACACACACTCTCTCTCTCTCTAACTGTGGTGTGTGTATGTGTATGTATATATATATATATATATGTGTGTGTGTGTGTGTATGCGTGTGTGTGTGCCACTCTCCTTCTCTATCTATGATTTAACACATGGTAATTAGATACAAGTAGGGACTTGCCTCTTATTTTCATGAAATTTGGAATACCTTACTTAGGACCTAAGTTAATCATTACAATTGAAATTAATCATCGGAAATACCTTTCACCCAGGTTATGTCCTTCATAAGTTACACAGTATTTAATTGCGTTGAGTTACACAGTAATAACCGGTTATTGTACAAAATTATGGACTCAACCTAACAATCGGTCAATATTTAAGGATAATAAGACAAGGTTACCAAGTGAACTGAGCATTAGGTTATGTTTGGTTAGGTTATATTTATAAAGTTCAGTACAAGTAATCGTTAGTTACCTAACCTAACCTACCTTCACCTAAACCTAACAAAACTCAATTGAATTTCACTTGAATCAATCTATTTACTGTATAAATAATGTATATTGCACTTCTTTATTTTTTGTTTTCCTATTTAGGCTCCAGGAATTACCATCAGGTATTACTTCAGAGGATGAATGAAGATGATATGTATGAGTGTAAGTGAAGTGTAGTCTTGTACAGTCTCAGGTCGACCATTTCTGAAATCTGTGATTAGATTAATTGAAACCCAACTACCAAAGAACACCAGTATCCACAATCTAGTATTCAAATCCATATAAAAGTAACCTTTACTAAGATTTGAACATTGGAACTCTCAACTTCAAAATCAGCTGATTTGCAAAAACGCGTTCACCACTAGACCAACCCAGTGGGATTTAAAAAAAAATGCATATTACACTTAACATAACCTAACTTCCACCTAGCTTAACTTAATTTTGGTATCAAGTTAACCTAATCTCATTCTTAACTTAACCATATTACTTACTTAACCATCAACAAACTTAGCCATATTATTTAGTCTGAAAATAATGTATATTATACCTAAACAGTGCTGAATTACAAGAGCCGTAACTCAAATGAAAGGCATTTCCGATGAATAATTTCAATCCTAATGAATAAGTCCTTAATAAATGATATTCCAAATTTCATCAAAATCAGAGGCGAGTTCCTCATTGTATATAATTACCAATTATATAATTAATTAGAAACTTATGTGATTTATTAAGTAAAATTTAATACTAACATATGTCAAACTATGAAAAAACCCACAATCCTCTGTCACATGTATTCATTATCAATATTCTTTTGTCACTTTACCAATCTCATCCCCCACATTAAAATACAAGTTTAAATTCATGTTTGAGGTTGTATGTAAATACAAAGTTGTGTACAAAATAAAACAGCAAACTTACAAGAAAAACTAAATCATAACATAAAAATAAATTAAGATAAAATACACTCTACATAAAATTAAACAAGTAAAATAAATACAGTTTATATATATGTATCTAGTCATATTATTTTTTTATATTATTTTACAATTGGATGTTGTTTATTAAAAATCTGTTCACTTAAAAACACACACGTACATTCATTAGATACATACACTAACATGCCTCATCTTATTCTGTTGGTGTCTCTCTCTCAAACATGAAAATAAGTTAACACAAAAAAAAATAACATGTCTCCTTCACTTACAACAAATTGTTTTATGTGAATACATATCATGTAATCACTTGACTTTAGGGTTGATTTTAAATCCGAAAAATTTGTTTTTCACCAAATTTTTCTGTTTCACATTGTATATCATGAAAACAATGGGAGATACAGGGTTCTAGGACCTGTTTTATGTGATTTTTCAGGTCAAAAAATAAAAAAACCATCAAGTTTACTCCTTATATAACATGATTTCACCAGGGGGGAACCGAAATCAGGGCGAAATGTTTCACTAACTGTTACTCATAACAAAGTGTCTTTAGATATATACTTGTAAGAATGTTTTTCCTTATTTCAAGATCTAGAATCAGTACCAAAATTATTTCCCTTTCCTACTAAATAACCCTGTATTTACTGATGATCTGAAAAGCGGTATTCAGTGGTGAGTAAAATTACTATTGAGACAGTTATTTTTTTCTGATGGTTGGCTTTCTACCTTTCCTTTAAAAAAAAAAAAACAATTTAAGGCATTCAATAAATGCATGGATGCTGTGTGTAAATAAATCATATGTTCACAACTATAACAAAAATGAACAAAGTTACAATGGAACATAGTTATGATTGTGAAGAAATGTACAATCAGCATTATAATTCACCTCTCCAATCATCATGCCTATATTAACCACAACCTAAATTATCAGCAGGTTCAATATATTAGTAATACCTAACACAGCACCAAATTAGGGAAGAAAGATTCTGAACAACACTGTAGTGAATCAACAGATACTTAATCTAATCGTTAAGAAACTCTTTTTAACGTTATTAAAAAAACAATATGATAAGATACTTTTTTGTTTTTAATGGCTTTTCAGTAGTTCCAAGGAAAACTGATACACTGAAAGCCAGTTTAAAAATGATAATAAAAATATAAAAACAACTAATTATATAATAAACACTAATAACTACTATAAACACCGCCATGGTACAAATAATTTAAGTACAATGCTGATAGACAACACCACGTTAGTGAAATCCTCAGCATTTCAATTTAACTTTAAATAACCTCCACCTACGAACTCAAGTACTGAACAAAGAACAAAAAATTATGACTTAATAAAATAAAACTTATGTCACTTTCTAATTTAAATGTTAAAATAATTTTATTTTCATTAAAATAACACTTAAAAAACAAATTAAATTTTCTGAGAATTTGACCAAATATTGAATTTCACCCAAAGAAAGGAAAAATGAGCAAAGTAGATGAAGCTAATTAAGACGTAAAATAGTAGATAATTCTTTTAAACATAACACATGAAAACTAACAGCAAATAAGAAAAGAATAAAACTGTAAGCAAGATGCAGAGAAATAAGCATGATTAATCAAAATAAAACTAAACAGCTATTACATTCTAAAAGTAGCAAGAAAACAACATTACATTAAAAACAATTTTACACTTATACACGGAAACATACATTATTATAAACCTAATATAATTATAATGCAAATATAACTATGTCACATGTATATCAAAATAACTCTCATTACACCAAAAACTGAAAGCTATAAACTATAACTCAAAATAAATTAAATGCAGACCATGCATCATATTTTTCAAATATAACACAGAATGTTAATAAATGATCACAATAGAATGTAAAAAAAAATTTTGTCAAATACTCTGGATACAGTTATGCATGAATATAAGACAAGGCTATTACACTCATTCATATAATGAACTCAAGACTTAAAATACAGAGCAAGCAATCCAATAATGAACAAAATAAGCAGTATCAAAGAAAAAGAAAGGAATTTACAACATTTTTGTACAATGGGCTTGTAATAAATCACAAACCTTAAGTCCAGACTTCTCAATAACCTGATCAACAGGTGAGTAATCCCATTTGAACAATTTTTCATAAAAATTGTACAATAATTATTTTCTATTTATTTGAAAAACAATAAAAGTTTACTCAAAAAGTAACTGAAAAAACAAAAAAAATTATGTTAGTTTAAGTAAATACATTCATAAAATAATTCAAGGATTTTTAAGTTTTGAATTAACTACTACTACTACTACTACTACACAAACTAATATCATGTCATATAAACAACAACATTATTTTTGTTAAATTCAAATCAAAAGGTTTCCTACTGTCAATACATTAGTCTTGCCAATTGTAATCCATGTTATGTAAATTATCTACATTTCAGTACAGTTAAAGGAATTTCTGTTTACTAGTACAGATTAATTTCTGGCATGTTCGAATATTTTGAAATTGCTATCAGTTCAACATAACTTAATTCATTATTTAATTATCATTAAACTACATTTGAAAAAAACCACTTAAAAATTAATCAGATATTAGAATTATTGACAAGAAAAGATTAATAGAAACAAAGCATCATGTTTAGCAATAACAAGAAGGAATAAATTTTTTATAATTTTATTCAACTTTACTATAAATAAACAGCTGTACAGTATTTTATTGACAAATCTAGGCCAATCTGAATGAAAAGTACACACTAGTCAGTGTAATTTCAATAAATGTGAAGACTTATATATTTTTATATTGTTAAACTATTATTCTAATTCATGATTATTAACAGTGACTGTATTATTAATTTGTTTGCATAGATGTAGTTTTAATGAAATAAATACTATTAACGACAAGACTCCAGTTTGCAGCAATCGTTTTTTCCATCTAATATTGTAAATTTTATGAGTCTATAAACCTTACAGTTATCACACATGAACTTAAGAAATGTTATGCATTACAAAAAAGTAAAGATAATCTTAACGAAAATAAATAAATTAATTTAAAGTCATTACTTTATCCCCAGAAAAAAATATAAAACAGAAAACAAAATATGTTTAAGTACTGAAGTCAGATAGAACAAATTAGAGAAAATTTAACTACTGATAAACTGTTCATTTCTGAACATGTTCGAACTCAAACAACAGTTATACATAATTAGGTATCAGCAAGCCTAAAACATAACTTTATATGCAAAAATTGACATTAATATTCTAGGATATCTCTAATTTCACAAGCTGCAAAAAATGATACTAAAAATAATCATAATTTAATATCAGAAAAGAACAAGTGGATGATAAAAAAATCTGATTAACGCAGAAAATAACAGTGTGCATGCGTCTAATACATAGCAAGGAAAGTGACATGTCTGAAGACTTCTCAATTAACCAAACATGAAAGAAACCTGCAAGGTTTTCTTTAAACCTTAAAACACTTCTAGAAATTTAATCTATATGATACAGATATATTATCTATAGGCTTTGTAACATTATATAAATAAAATAAAATTATATGTAAATAATTAAACCCACCATCATGATTTAACATTTAACAATAAAACATTAGTTGAATTGTCAAATTAATCTATATAATCAAAAAACAGCATCCATATCATGGCATTATAGCACAATGGTAATTAATTAATTGGCCTATCATATGGCAACTGTTACAACTGTTCATAATATTAATAGGTACCAGCTTATAGACAACCCATTCTAATGTTTATATTCCAAGCAAAAAAAATTATAGTAGTTTTTAAAGTTCCCATATTCTGTATCCAAACTGGTCAAACGTTTTTCTAAAGTCAAGCCTGAAACTCGATGAGCAATCAAGCAGTACAATTTTCCACATGTAAACTTCACAAATTTTTCAAGTTACTTTTTCAGTATTTTTAAATATTGTCTTACACCAATTTATAAGGATTTTACTAAAACTGTTGATGCATTTTAATGAAAAAAGTTCTTTAAATACAATAATAGTCTGACATAAATGCTACACAAAGTTACGAAAAGAAAAAAATTAATTGAAAGAAGAATATGATAAGATTTTAAAAATATGTTTATATGGAAACCATGTTACACTATGCTAAGTATTAGAGAAAAAATTTGTTGGTAAACAAATTTATTAGGAGGAATTTAAGACGACAAAAAGAGAATCATGAATGAACAGGATATACTTTCTCTACCCCAAAAGGGTCTTAGCAGGTTAAATACAAGCCAGGTCAATGAAAATAGGCTATTCTATTTTTATGACACAGGTACACAACACATGTAAACAAAAAGCATTAAATTATAACACAAATATGAAGGTGGCAAAGATCAAGGACAGCTGATGTTAAAAACTGTTAAATTTTGAAACCTGATGCTAGCGATGCTAATTTTAAAATAACACAATAGATGCAACACTAAACAAAAGATTAGTCATGTAACATAGGCAAATGGAAGTTGAACAGCAACTGTTGTCGTGATCCATACTGCTTGAAGAAATATTATGAAACTTGTGTTATAAAATAAATATAAAGAGAAATTCTCTTACAGAGTTTTTGATTAGAACAAAAACCATAAGAGATTAACAAAAATAAACTTTCTTTTTTTTAAATATAACACATTATGGTTAATAAAATTAATATTATATTCTTATACATTCTTATATAATATTCTTATACACATATATATAGAACCATATATAACCATTTCATTAATACTGGAACATATAAAAGAGCCAGTACTAAATTACCTTAACAAAATTACCAAGCACATATCTCATGACAATATATAAACTGTAACTATGGAATAGTTTATAAGCTCTTTTTTATAGACTAAAGAACGCAAAGCAGAGCAACAACGTACTAAACAATAACGCTTCTTGCACTTAAAAATAAAAACTTGCTGAAACAAAAATTAAATATATAAAAATAACAATTTAAACTGTTATAAAAAGCAAATGTTAATGATAGCTTAAATAAAGTTAAACAAGCTCTGTCAAAAGAGGTAAAGGTAAAATAGAATAATATGACTAATCACTTTTTTATAAATTCAGCTGACAGAAGTACAGTTAAATAAAATTATAGCTATCTTAAGTAAATTCTTCTATGTAAAAACATCAACATGTGCTATTACCCATAATTCAATAACATACCAACCAATTGTAAATTAATAAATCAAAGCATGGAATAAGACAAAATGACTAAATCGCATAAATAGTGATAGATCAACAACACACTTAGAAACTAAGTGCGTAATACCCTTACATTCAGCTTAATCTAAAGTAACAGGAAAGTAAGTTTTTTATAATGCAAAAAATAAAAAAATAGACAAATGTGTGTCTGTTGCTTCCTATTCAGGACTTCTATTTGTCAAAGCACAAAAGTGCTTTTGTAGAACAAAAGCACTTTTTTTAGAACTAGAAGGCAAAATTGAACAGCACTTGAATTGAACATCACAGGATCTCAAATTCAGCTAACAAATACCTCAATAAAATAAATCACAAAGAAAAAAATATTACTATATCCTGTTTGATACAAACACTGGCAAAGGTCACTGGATACACAGAAATTTTTTTTAACATAAATATAACTTTTTCAGTCATAAATACTACTTTTCCAGTACTTAAAATATAGAAAAACAAATACCAAATATTTTGTGATTATTAACCGCTACATTAATTAATGTTAAAAATGACATATTATGCAATAAACCTAAAAAATTCAAATTATAGAATTTCCTGTACAGTTTACTAGTTTTATCAGAACTAGCAAAGCAAAAATTCAATATCAAAGCATATTAAAAAAAACCATACAAAAACTAATATACATAAAGTTAGAAATTTGATTAACAAAAACATTAATTAATAAAAACAAAATAATAAATAATACAAACACCCAACACAATCCTGAAATTACAGATGGTAATTAAAATGTTAACTTACTGCACAATGTTGAAAAATGAGTTTTAGTAAATGTTTAATAAAGAGTAAATAATAATCTAATTATAATAAGAAGACAGATTAAATGTTGATGAGTCACATTAAATAATCTCATCAACAATACATGTAACCAGAAAGATTTAAGCACAAGTGAGAATCAAGAGCAACTAATTTCATCATTACATGAATGCCTGCTCAAAAGTGAAAACAAAGAACTAAATTTTTATCAACATTACCATTATTCCACAACTAAATCAATGTAAAAATTAAAATATAATATTTCAACTGTTCTAGATATTAATAAATCATTCTTTGTAAATAATAAAATGAAGTAACAGACATAAATAAATCGAAATAACTGAATAAAACTGTAATAAAAATTAAGTAGGCCAGTTTGAAAATGTGCAGGTGACACTAAATCTGAATTAAGTGTAAGGATATAAGAGGATAGAGATCAATTATACCAATTATTATAAGTAACTACAGGGACAATCATAATTAAACAACACAAAAGCACTGCACATTTTTAATAAAAGCTGTTATATCCAATTTGTAGGTTATGGTGTTCTAACAGACGCCATCTTGGTACCACTTAAAACAAGATATGATATACTGTGACTTGGCCATTAAAATTCTAACCAAACATAAATTATTTCAAACAAACCTACCAGTCAGCTTGAAAACTGCTAAACTGATGTTACATGATATAATTTCTTGAAATTTACAACAAGACACTACAGAATACATTTAAACAAGATACAAGTACAACTTAGCTTATAAAGCGAACAACAAAGGACAGTCATGTCACTTCAGTTCTGAGCAAACCATGCTGCAATAAATTACACCAAATCCCTATTGCTACATTTTTAATAAAATATACATGTACTTTAAGTAAACACTTCAAAAACCCTACCATCGATATGCAGCAAATAAATACAAGCCTATCTGGCAACAGAAGTTTGTTAAGTGTACTTTTACGCCTTACCAAAACACGAATGCAACCAAAATCAATTCCACAAATTTACACTGATATACAAAAATGTCAAAATATTATAAATAAAAATTCACTATAATTAACCTTTATGAATTAAAAATGCTACAGAAATAAGCAAACCTCACGAAATGGCAGGCGCCATATTTACACTTCAACTTCACTGTTCTACTATCAAATGAAAACATTTCGAATTCAATTTTAATCAGAACCCACGATACCATAGTAATTAATGTTATAATAACAAGTGGAACACTCACCATTTACAGTTGAAGCGAAATTAGACTAATATCCACAACAATTTTAATCACAATTTATTTACAAACGAGAGTACACGTAAAGATACATTAACCAGGTAACCGCCATAATCGTAATAACTAGTTAACGGAAATGAAAGCCTTCTGCAACCTCTATGTATCTTCGATGTTCTAGAAAAATCGCAAAAATAAAAACTTCAATTTACCAAAAAAATTCAAAAAGTATTTCATAGTAATATTTTTTAATAAATTTTCTTTCTATTATCTCGATTCAATTTATTTTCCCATTATTTTACAAACGTTTGTATAACTATTAACGACTACTGGTAGTCTTTTATTTCAGTTTCTACCTAAAGTTTATTAACATTTATCATTAACTTTATGCTATTTAGAGAAAAAATTATTTTTATTCATTGTCACGTACGATGTATGCATACCCGCTACAAGGAGCAATGCATATCAAAATTTGCCGCTGTCAAAAACTTGAATTGAATTTGCAAAACAAGTTTGATACCAGTAGAATCAGATGTAACTAAAAATTCTATTATTATAAAATAAATTCATTCAGAAGTAGCTCTTGTTCATATATATTACATCAAAACATTCGGTAATCTAACACAGAAAAGAGTTGTGTTAAGTTAATGAATCTGGTGCAGTTTTTATTGAAAAAAGTTTAAAAGTGATGATAATCACAATGTAATCTAGAGCATTATATATAATTAGTTGTTTAGTGTTTGAAATATAAAATAGTAGAGGAAATTATGTTTTTTTTTTTTGCAAGAAGAATAATTCAGATATAGCAGATAAATATGATGAAAGTGGTTGCTGGTTTAAAAAAAAATTAAAGCAATCACTTGCCACACGTTTTCAGCACTTCTTTCATATGTGACAATGCCATCATTAAATTTGACTTTAAATTTGTTTTTGAGTACAATTATGTTGGTTGACTAACATGATGAAATGTGATGACACTTTAAATAGAACTTTTTGAATTTCTTACTTTCAGATTACGTAGAAAATATACTTCTATAAGACATTTTCAGAGCAAATTACACAGCTTCTACACCACTGGAGTTATTGGTGGGACGTTGCAACTAGCACACCTGTTTAGCTTAGAGAATCTGTAGTATATGGTTGAATAATATATTATATGCCTTTTATTCATTTAAAATGTTGTTTTTGGTGAAACTTAATGTGTTTGTGAATTTCATATTCTTCAGTTGTGATGAGAGCATAGTTTTTATGCGCAGTGTAAATTTTTTATTTTTTTTATTTTAGATAACTTGTATTGTTTTGTTCTTGATATAATGTTTGTATTTTTTTTTGTCTTCAGTCATTGACTGGTTTGATGCAGTTCTCCAAGATTTCCTATCTAGTGCTAGTCATTTCATTTTGGTATACCCCCTACATCCGTAACAATCTGTTTTACATATTCCAAACATTGCCTGCCTGCACAATTTTTTCCTTCCAATATTAAAGCGACTATTCCAGGATACCTTAATATGTGGCTTATAAGTTTGTCTCTTCTTTTAATTATATTTTTCCAAATGCTTCTTTTTTCATCTATTTGCCACAACACCTCTTCATCTGTCACTATCCACCCATCTGATTTTTAACATTCTCCAATAACACCACATTTCAAAAGCTTCTAATCTTTCCCTCTCAGGTGCTCCGATCGTCCACATGTTTGTATATGTTCTTTATAATTCTGGGAAAATGTGCTCCCACTCTGGGCAATGTGGTATTTAATATAGAGAGCCATTCCACCTCCCTCTATTAATCATGAGACCTTGCTGATGGTGAGGGAGCTTGAGTGCTCAGTGATACAGAGTAGCTGGACCGAAGGTGCAACCATGTCAGGGATCTGTTGAGAACCAGACTAAGGAATGATTCCTGAAAGAGAGCAGCAGCTCTTTCAGTAG
This sequence comes from Lycorma delicatula, assembly GCF_047948215.1. Lineage (NCBI taxonomy): Eukaryota > Metazoa > Arthropoda > Insecta > Hemiptera > Fulgoridae > Lycorma > Lycorma delicatula. The sequence goes on from NC_134458.1 coordinate 56,934,482, forward strand.
TTGTTAAGTGCATAGGTCAGGAGGACTTAAACGGCCATATCAACATCACTCAATCTTCTGAGTACTGCGCAGCTGAAAGCAATGGAAAAAACTACAGCTGCTTTTTTTCAAGAAAATGTAACTCTGCATTTTCATATAACAAAGATGGAGGCACCTTCCTTGGTAAAATATTCCGGAGATAAACTGGTCCCCCGTTCGGATCTCTGGGTTGACACTACTAAGGAAGGGATCACCAGAAAATTAAAAAATAACATTCTACAAGTCAGAGCATGGAATGTTAGAAGTCTGAAAAAGGTTGGGAGGTTAGAAAATTTAAAGGGGGAAATGGATAGATTAAATGTAGATGTAGTAGGAATTAGCAAGGTTCGTTAGAAAGAAAAAAACAACTTTTGGTCAGGTGATATTAGAATAATTAACTCAGCTTCAAATAAAGGGCAGGCAGGAATAGGTTTCATAATGAACAAGAAGATAGGGAAGAGAGTAGAGTATTTCAAAGAAGTGGAAAGAAAAATGAACATTGGTAAAATAGACGTGCATACAGGAAATTTAAGGAAAATTTTGTGGTACATAAATTAAAATCTAATGTGTTAAACAAAGATAGTACACCAATTTATAATACAAAAGGAAAGGTCGATAGGTGGTTGGAATATATTGAAGAGGTATATGGTGGAAATGAATTAGAAAATGGTGTTATAGAGGAAGAAGAGGAAGTCAAAAAAGATGAAAGAGAAGAAACAATACTGATTTCTGAATTTAAGAGAACATTAAAAGATTTGAATGGCAGAAAGGCTCCTGGAATAGACAGAATACCTGCAGAATTACTGCGCAGTGCAGGTGAGGAAGCAATAGATTATACAAACTGGTGTGTAATATTTACAAAAAAGGGGAAGTTCCGTCAGACTTCAAAAAGAGTGTTATAGTCATGATACAAAAGAAAACAGGAGGAGATAAATGTTATACATATTCATTATAAATGAATACAGAACAATTAGCTTAATTGTTCTGTATTCTTATTAGTCATGCATCAAAAATCTTAACTAGAATTCTATACAGAAGAATTGAGAGGAGAGTGGAAGAAGTGTTAGGAGAAGACCAATTTGGTTTCAGGAAAAGTATAGGGACAAGGGAAGCAATTTTAGGCCTCAGATTAATAATAGAAGGAAGATTAAAGAAAAACAAACCAACATACTTGGCATTTATAGACTTAAAAAAAGGCATTTGATACGTGGAATGGAATAAAATGTTCAGCATTTAAAAAAAATTTGGGTTCAAATACAGAGATAGAAGAACGATTGCTAACATTTACAGGAACCAAACATCAACAGTGATAATTGAAGAACATAAGAAAGAAGCCGTAATAAGACAGGGAGTCTGACAAGGATGTTCCCTATCCCCTTAAGAATATAATCTTTACATAGAACTAGCAGTTAATGATGTTAAAGAACAATTTAGATCCGGATTAACAGTGCAAGGTGAAAGGATAAAGATGTTACGATTTGCTGATGATATAGTAATTCTTGCCGATAGTAAAAAAAATTTTTAAAGAAACAGTGAATAGCATGGATAAAATCCTACACAAGAACTACCACATAAAAATAAACAAGAACAAAACGGAAGTAATGAAATATAGAAGAAATAATGTAGATGGACCACTGAATATTAAAATAGGAAGAGAAAAGTTTACGGAAGTAGAATAATTTTGTTATTTGGGAAATAGAATTACTAAAGATGGACAAAGCAGGAGTGATACAAAAGTCTGAATACCACAGGTGAAACGAGCCTTCAGTCAGAAATATAACTTGCTTATATCAAAAATTAATTTAAATGTCAGGAAAAGATTTTTGAAAGTATATGTTTGGAGTGTAGCTTTATATGGAAGTGAAACTTGGACGATTGGAGTACCTGAGAAGAAAAGATTAGAAGCTTTTGAAATGTGGTGCTATAGGAGAATGTTAAAAATCAGATTGGTGGATAAAGTAACAAATGAAGAGGTGTTGCAGAAAATTGATGAAGAAAGAAGCATTTGGAAAAATATAGTTAAAAGAAGAGACAGACTTATAGGCCACATATTAAGGCATCCTGGAATAGTCACTTTAATACTGGAGGTACAGGTAGAAGGGGAAAATTGTGCAGGCAGGCAACGTTTGGAATATGTAAAACAGATTGTTAGGGATGTAGGATGTGGGGGGTATAACAAAATAAAACGACTAGCACCAGATAGGGAATCTTGGAGAGCTGCATCAAACCAGTCAAATGACTGAAGACAAAAATAAAGAAAAAAAGCCATTGCACTGTTGATTGTAAACTATTCGGTCGCTGATTTGTGTATACGTGTTTGTTTTGTTAATTGTTGCATGACATTGTTTTTTTCAGGTGTGAAGATTCTTTCCTGAAAATATTGGTAAATTTGTATGATTATTTTGTATACTGACGTATATAAAATGTCAGGTATGCATTTTTTTTTTATTTTATTCCATTTCAAACTGTAAATTTGGCAAAAATAACATATTTTAAAAAACTGAAGTTAGATTTCCATGAATAATTTAAAATTACTTGTCTTGATTGTTTTTACAATCAATTATTTTGTTGGTGATCTGTTTAGTGTAGACCAAGACTTTAATAAGTTCTTTATTTAGGTTCTTGTATCAGTGATGTTGACAGAGATCAAAATTAATCACATTAGCAGAATAGTTTACTGATGCTACACTCATATAAGGTTGGAACTGAATGAGCTTTTATGTTGTTTTGTGAATAAATGATCATCAAAATGGGAAAAGATATCACCAACTGTTTCTGATACTTGCAAGAATGAACCACTGGTTCATTTTAGTTAAGTATTCAATTTTATTATAATTAACTTTTCAGATTAGACGGCTATAACTCATAATGTTCATTAAATCTAACCAGAAGTTTCTTTAATTTGGCTATTATTAGTATTTCTAATGTAAATTTCACTGAGCATCACATTTATCCCCAAGTTTTTTCAGATTTTTTGTCATATACCTTTGTATCAGTTAAATCATGCTAAAATGAAGAATAACGATGATGTAAACCTTGTTATTAACTGGGTTAATAATCATAGTCTTTGCCTCAATTCTAATAAAAGAAAATCATCTATTAATAAACCTAGTTGACTTCATTGGAAGATTGATTTTAATGTTCTTCAAAAATTTGAGTTAGTTAATTTTGATGTTAAAAATTAAGGTGTCAAGTTTAATAATAATCTGATGTAGAACAATTAAGTTGTTTCTACATGCAACAGTTTTGTGGGCATTCATACATTACAGAAAATTGATAGATCATGTCGTCTGTAGGTTAAATAATGTTAGTTAAATCTTATGGATTCCAATTTAAGTAGTGTGATGTCTTGCTGACAGTTTACTTATTCATGGAGTCAGGCTTCAAATAACTCAAGATTACCATTTATACTACATATTTTCATTAAAGTGAGTGGGGTGATATATTAGTCACTAGTATTACTGTATGTACAGGCTGTGATGAAACTTGATAAATGGAAAACTTCTGTATACTAATGTTTTTATATCTTACCAAGTCTACCAGAGGATCTATTAAGCCAGTGTATTTATGACCGAGATAAACTGGAGGAATACTCACCACAATGAGTTAATACTGATTATTTCTAACTATAGAACATACAACAGATCATTAGTTGTAACTGCTTATCAATCTGGAAAACACTATCTTATAACTAGTGAAGCTCATTGATGACAGGAGGTGGTTTAATAACCCACCGCGTTGGTCTAGTGGTAAACGCAGCTTCCCAAATCAGCCAATTTGGAAGTTGAGAGTTCCAGCGTTCAAATCCTAGTAAAGGCAGTTACTTTTATATGGATTTGAATACTAGATCGTGGATACCGGTGTTTTTTGGTGGTTGGGTTTCAATTAACCACACATCTCAGGAATGGTCAAACTGAGACAGCATAGGACTCTACACTTCATTTACACTCGTACATATCATCCTCTGAAGTAATACCTGGAGGCTAAACAGGAAAAGAAAAAAAAGGAGATGGTTTAATAAATCAGGTAAACTGTTTTTGGAGACACTTCCTAGTTGGTGATTGTTTTGGTACAATGTCTTTGTATAATTAATCTTGTGTTAATTGTGTGCATGTATAGATATATTCTTTTTAATTTGTTTTTGATTATATGAATAATGTTTATTATTCTTCAATTCTTTTGTAATGTGGTTTTTCTCAATGTAATGTGTTTGTTTTCAACAAATACATTTGTTGAATTTTTTATTTAATTTTTCTGATTTAAGACAGAATGTGTAATGCACATTACCCCCCCCCCCCTCACACCCAAGGGTTTAATTAATTTCTTACTTTACACTATTTCTCGCACCTTTTCTGACAGTGATGCATGTAAGCATATGAGGTTCAAGCATTGGTTGTGGCAGTGGTACCTAAAGTATGTAAAAATGTATATTACATTTAATCACTTTAAGTGCCTGCATCTTAATGAACTCCTGCAGTCCATTTAAGGATTACTTTTTCCTTTTATTTAAAAATGACTTCTGTGTATAATTGTTTAACATAGATTCTTGGCAAAGCATGGGATCGAACAACTTCCGCATCCTCCTTATTCATCAGACATGGTTTCCTATGATTTTTGGTTCTTTCCTAAGTTTAAAATTCCAATTAAAGGAAAGAGATCAAAAACAAATGTGACAAAATGACTTATGGTGCTCACTAAAAATGACTTTGAAAAACCTTCCAACAATGGGAACATCGCTGGAATAAGTGTGTTACAACAGAAGGGTCTTACTTTAAAGGGGGTAACTCATTGAACTATATAGCTTAACTATTTTTATTTTTATGAGCTGAAGTCGATATTTTTTGATGACACCTTGTGTACTCTTAATGTATTGTCGATATACTGTTTGAAAATCTTTGCAGACAATAGGAAAAGTGGAACAGGTTAATAGTTTCAAAAAACCTGCTCTCAGCATTTCTTATTGAATCAAGATGGTAATATGTTTTGTTAAAAATAGTTCTAACCAAAAAAGTAACACCAAAGACCACATTACTAGTTTCTTAGTTGATTCCATTTTTAATTTTTCTGTTAATTTAACTTAACTGTTTGCACTCGATGCTTACAAGGACATAGCAGTTGAGCCATAAAGGGGGAAGACATAAATCTTCCCCCTTTTACTGTTAGCTGTTTTCATGATGATTGTACCGTGTGGTCACTATAAATTTATTGCATATGTCCATCATTTACCCATGTTTCATCCAGGAAAACAAATTTGTTTAAGTTCATTTGCTTACAATAAAACTCTCAAAATTAATAAAAATGTTTTTTAATAACTTTTTGTTTTCTATAATTTTTTTTTAACAATGATATTTGTTCACAGTATTTTTATATTAATGAATTAAATATGTATTTTAAAATATGAGTATTGATCTGTTGTTTCCTTACTGCGTAACTATTTGCTGTGGAATCAGAAAGAGTAAATTCTAATGATTTGTTATTCAAAAGCTAGCAGCTACAACAATTATTTTAATATCAGTATTTATATTTAGTGAAGGCCACGTTTGGAATATGTAAAACAAATTGTTAGGGATGTAGGATGTAGAGGGTATACTGAAATGAAACGACTAGCACTAGATAGGGAATCTTGGAGAGCTGCATCAAACCAGTCAAATGACTGAAGACAAAAAAAAAAAAATATTTAGTGAAAAATTATTAGGCACTGCATTTGAAAATTTTCAATAACTGAACAGTAATCTTCATGTTAAATTTACAGTGACAATACTACTGAAACACGTAAACGAGTGAACTGTTGTTCAGGTTGTATAATATTACTCTGGAAAATAATGACACATCTTTAGCATCAAGGCAACACAAGACAATGTACATAGGCAAATTGTACCACAACTCAACTTTACTGCAAGATATGAACACAAAAAACAAATCTTGAACTCATCGTCACAAAAAGTGACAGACACGCTCTCAAAATATACAGAAAACCAACAATGGGTACTTTCATTCACAACACTTCAAACCACCTGATCAAACAAGTCTGCTTTTAAAAGTATGTTCAACAAACTTAACACTCCCATGTCACCTGAAGACCATTTACAATAATTCAGCACTATAAAGTACTTAGTCCACAGTAAGATATAACGCACACTCATTTCTACATTCCTACATAAAACAAAAACAAAGTAAAAATACATCACATTAACATATAAAAATGCTCAAGATAAAATAACTCACAAATTTAAAAATCTGGATGCACTGTAAGCTTCAAACAACAAGCAAAACAAAACAAATCATTATACACAGAACACAATCACCAAACACAGACTGTTCAGCTACACAATTTTCTACTTCAGTGTGAAACAAAACTATTAATAACATTTAAAAGCCCTCCACAGCAACATTAAAATCCCCAATCATCTTATACGTACAGTTCACAAATCCACCCTTAATCACAATACATTGAATGTTTGTACAAACGCAAAACAGGACTGCCTCTCAACTTGAATCCTTAATATTCTAAACATAGACAAAGAAGAAATCTTAAAACACTTGAACATTATGAAATACATTTTTTTTTTACATCAAAGTCTTTACCATTTTAATTTTATTAAAAATCAATTTTTGAGTTTTCTATCATAAGAACATTAAATAGTTTTCCCCTCTCCGTAATTTTGTTCATGGAAGAGGATATCTGTTTTATCAGTTTAAGGTTTATGCTAGAATTTCTAATTTTTGTGTGATGCATTTTATTTCTTTTAATCCTACTTAGAGGGCATGCGATAGGTTGAAGTGGACAGCCTGAGTTGATATTTTCAATGAGTTTTAATACTTTTAAGACGAATTTAAGCTTTTGACTAGATTTACCTGAAATAACAACAGTTTTAATTTTGTTTACTTTTATTCATTAAATATTGTTAACATTTACTTGAACAATTTTTCAGCAACTACTGATGATGATCGTTTAACAATCAAAATAGCTAGAGTTTTACAGTTTATTAAATGAACAGACACTACTGGAATCCAAAAGACTTTTCAGTCATATTCTGAATACACGTCTCCTAATTAAAAAAAACCATCTATATCAACAGATGTTAGCGTGAAAATAACAGCATCACTCACTTTGGATGGTCGCAAAGATTGACTGAAAACATTTTGAAAAAATTATTAAAAAATAATAGCTTATTATAAAATTTGATTTTGGTTTTAAAAGTTTATACTTTTGTATTAATATCACTGTTAACTATCATGGACAGAAACACAACAAAACTTCTAGAAGTTTGTTAAATAGGTATTTTTATTACAAATTGCAAATAGAATAATTTTTTTCTATGCACTCATATTTTTTTTTTTTATGGACTAATTCAGACATTGGCAGTTAGTGCACATCTTCTTATGCCAGAGGTTGGTAAGTCAAGGCTCCGTCGAACCAGTTACTTTTTAATGCTAATAGCCTCCAGCCACCATCTTCTTGTTGGATTCTAATCTGGCCTAGCAATTCATGACTGTAACAAAGCTATAACTACATTCCATAGATATACAAGTGGTATAGCTGCCTATGGATCATGCATCAAGAAACCACACTAAATATTTGTAGACTTCTGCAATATCATACAATCAATCAATCGATTTACGAGTGATTGAAAAGGTTGATTTAGTTTTCATGTGTAGTGTTTGTATGTGTTTTGTATATATAGGGAAGGATATATTTATATATATCCTTTTTTACTAAAAAAAAATTTGGAGGAAAGAACAGAATGAACCAGTATAATTTTTTTAAATTAATAAATTTTTTTTATTTGCATATAATAATTTCACAGCTGGCATAGAAGAATATATGTAATATTAAAAATAATTTATTAAATAAACATTTAATATTTATATAATATTTACAAACAGAAAGTATTTATAACAAAGTAAACAAAAAAATAATAGTAAAAATAAAAAATAACATTACTGTTTTAATAAAATATTAATGACTGGAAACCGTAATTGTTGCAAAATGTCAGTCACCTGTATTACAATAAAACAAGTGTTAAATGTAACACTAAACATTATCTCAAATAGTTCTTTCATTAAATAAAGTAACAACAAATTTATTTTTGTCAGTAACTGATAACTGTACACATAAAACACTGTTGTTTTATAAATTATTATGCAACAAACAATACTGTACTAACTATCATTTTTAATTAATTATAACACTATGCAAATATTTAATTGTAATCACATAAACTTTATTTTAATTAAGTTAGGAACATTGATAATTACTTTAAGAAATATATTTTTAAATTAAAAATAACTAACTATTTTGTCGCATTAATCAATGCGTGAGACAGAAACAAAAGTAAATTCTAACGTTGCATTTAAAAGTTCATAACAAAGCAACCTCCTGCTGCCATAATGAACAGCGCAAGCAGACTGCTTTGACAGCTGAATTTTATAATATTATTTTTTCTTGGTGTTTAGAACTTAATATTTAATTTCCTGTTTACTACACATGCTTTTTCAGTGTGTCATTCTTATATCTGCAAATGCTCAATTTTGTATAATGAAAATATTTTGGAATTCAACACACAGCAGTCATATCTGTAAATATAGTTCAGAAAGTAGATGGATGACTATCAATCAGATGTATAGAACCTGGTATTGAACAATTTATACAATTTTTTTTATAAATTTCAAAAAAAAAATATTACAGTAAATTTAATTTCTATATTTAATAACCACATTTATTATAAAAACAAAAAAAATGAAAAAACATTGAATAATATTAATATGGCAAAGATTATGCACTTTCAGTTTCATGCTTCAAACAAATTTTTTACATTTCAAAATGAAGATATTTGAAAGAAATGGTAGACAAATAAAAAACAAAAGCAGTTTGTTAATAAATAAAAAAAAATTTAACAGTTGATTCTACAAAAAAAAACTTCATAATATTATGCTGGTCATTATTATTTTTTTAAATTTAATTTTGTTCACATACTCTTTTGTAAGAAAAATAATACAGGCATTGTTTCAGGTAAGAATTATAAAAAAACCACAGAATTCAATTGGATTTATGCACTTTGATTAATAAACTTTTGAAAATGAAGAATCATCTTTTACATCTTCCCTTAATTCTGTTCATGCTAGTAGTTTTTATCTATCTGACACGGCAGCTGTCTCCAGCAGTGCTACAGCAGTTTGGTTGGTCAACTGAACTGAAACAGTCATTATTCTGAAATAATTTTTATGTTATGGCTACATATGTTTTGATTTTTTCCTGCTTTGAACTGCAATAAAAAGTAGGAATAAAGGAAATAATGTTTAGTTTATTAACAAACAAATTATTGTGAAAAAAGAAAATATTGTTTATATCTGACATGCATATGATCCAAGAATTTTCATAATCTGACATCATTTTCTCTTAGAAAAAACTAAGTAACTACTCTTCACAGTGATGCCATATTCTAAAACATGGGGAAAACTAGGTGATATTTTTGTAATTTCCTGTTTATGCAGGGTTTGCTCTAACAGTCAGATATGCATGGCTCAGGTTTTAATGCAAAATATAGGGTAAATTGACTGAAAATGACCAAACAAAGCTTGCTATCATAAACTATGAAATAAAGTAATTCAAAAAAAAATTGTATATATATATCTTTCTACAGGTTTATATAAACATTTAAATAATTTTGAAAAATGTTAAATGATTAAAAGGAAGTATCCCTTACCGACTGAGAAATACTTTTGCTGTCTTCTATTAAATTTATTTCCTACTCATATATACTGCATATAGGTTTAAAAAATACATCAGAAACAAATTGTGTGCTATATAAAATGTTTATAAAAAGAAAACATGGTTTAAGTTTAAAAAATGTAATTATTAATATAAAAATCTGTTTTGTAATCCAAGCAATAAAATAAAGATAAATTTTCGTCAAGAAATGAAAAAAAACTAATTGGGAAGTTGCTTGATGTTACAATTTTTTTTAAAATTTAAATGCAATTTTATTACCATAAAAATATTTACAATCCTAAATCAGAAAAACCCTACTAATTTGTGACACATTCTCCACCAGATATTACTGATCTAAATCAAATTAAAATTATCAGAGTCCTTACTTTGTCTTAATTTTAAGTAATTTTTAATCACTTACTTATTTCCTCATAAAGTGTTCTAAAATAGATTTAACAGATTAATTTATTTGGAAAAGTAACCAATAAAAAAGTACAAATTACTTAGTTTACAATGATTGTAAGGGAGACATAAACACATTTCCATTACCTAAAAACCAATTAACAATAACTACTTCAGATATTATTAAGGTAAAATTGTCATTACTTCATATGGATTTGATCTAGGTCATTTTTTGAGAACATATGTAATCAAATCACAATAAATCAAGGAGTCTTCCTGTACTGTTTGTATATATCTAGGCGTTTTCTATATTTGCATGGAAAATGCACACAGCACAGATTTGTATTTAAATGATCATAAACTTTTATTCATCCTCATGATAATTTTTTTTACTATTAATATAATGAGCATTTCTTTATTTCTTTTCTCAGAATGAATAAAAGAAAATATGCACTTTACTTCTTTTAGATAAAGTTAGACAATAAATTTCTGATTAATATTATTACTTTAATAAACTTTTGATTTCAAAAAATCAAAAGTTTAACAAACTATCAATATCTTACAGAAGATTATGTTAAAAAAAAGATTTATAAAGATTTGGTCCCATAATATAGAAAGATAAATTGGATGTGCTAATAATTAATTTATGGCAAGTACAAAAATTTGATTATAATACAGTTATTGTTCTTATACGGTTATGTTTTAATTTATTACACTGCATTACAATATATTACCAACAATAATGTTATACAGATACACTTAATTAAACACAGTAGGATTTTATTTATTAAACTTTTTATAAAGGATTGCATAAATTCATAAAAGAGAAGATACTCAGACAAGTAAATAGTATACTTCAACTTAATCCACACATTCATTCATTTAGTAAATATAACTTAGCTAAATACGTATAACCATTCTGAAAAAAGTTCACATTAAAAAAACACATTAACACCCAAAATAATTTAACACAAATTATCATTTAACTAATTCAGATTTCTATAATGCAAAATAACAATAATAACTAATAAGATAAAATCATGTATTATATGATCTATGTATTATAATGATTTTACTAAGATAGAAAAGAGATAAATTTAAATAATTTTAGGTTATGTTCTGAGTTGAGCTTGAAAGCACTAACATACTATGATTACATTCAAGACTTGATTTGAGTACCTACCGACTACAACGTTAGTTTTTAAAAATTAGCTCTTACCACTGAAAGAACATTGCACAATATAGGCTATATTGAGCTTACATTATGTTATTATAATACTGGCAGCTATTTTAGAACCCGTTTATCAATTTTTATTGCTGCCAAAGAATAAGTCTGGTTTTCAATTGTCATTAAGTGTACTTAATCTGCTTACATCTTAAAAAATTAAACCCATCTTTAAGAATTAAACATCTTAAAGAATTATACCCGGTTAAATTTATATTACTTTTTTTATGAGAGTTGACTCATATTATTATTCTTTGTAACTCCTACACTTGTTCTGGCTTTTAGATTAGTCTTTTATACCTTGAATTAATTCTAAAAAAAAATATATATATATATATTCACAAGCAGCAAGAGTGGATAAAACTAAGAAAGTTTTTTTTTTACTCATTTCCTGTGCAAATAAAAACAGCCGATAATCAGGAATATAAGTGAAAAATGTTAGTCACCATGATAAATGTTTAAGAATTATTAAGCAATTTCAAAGTAACATTTAGTTGACAGATATCTATTATGCAAATTTACAGAGTAAGGTAATTAAAGAAAAATATTAATTTTGAAAAATAATTAAAATAAAAAAATTTTCATCAAATTTCTCAGCTGAACATAAATATGTTTTAACTTATTGTTTATTAATCGAACATTATCTATACAACCAAGTCATTTTAAAAGAAAAGAAAAAAATAAATTTAATATCATATCTAATACAAAAGAATCAGAAAATCATTTACTAAAATGATTTTTAAAATAAAAGTCAATATTAATAGTCATCAGACTCCAAAATATTAATTCATTAACATTTAACAACTGTAGATAAATTTATGTAATAGAAAGCACCTTAACACTAAAAACAAGTCCACATATAGTACAAAATCAGTCATAATTGTTACAAACATACACCAAAATAATTATAAATTAAGATGTTTATAGAGAACTAGCCACAATAATTTTAACAGAAAACTTTATTTTTAAGTGATATTTATACCAGTGATAGGACAGATTTAACAAATTTAGTGGTAAAAACAATTACCTACAGTGTAGTATCATTGAAAAAGTAAATATACAGTTTTGAAAAGATATTCCTCAGAAATTATTAGAGAATCATTTCTCATAAACAGAGTGGTTTCAAACATAAACTTTACACATGCCTTGGACACAAGCATTCCAGTTTCATAATTTTTCTGTTTTAATGTACTGAGTAATTCAGTAAACTGTTACTCATATTTTAAATACACATTTTTTATCTATCAAGGAATGGAAAAATAAAAATAATATATATATATATATATAAGACAACCAATCATCAAAACTGGCTTGCACATAACAAAAAAACAAAATTAAGCACCTAACATTATAAAACATTTAAAAAATGTTTTTTATTAATAAACTGATTTATGCATACGTTTTCTTTAAATTAAATTTCTAACCTAATTAATTATAATAATAAAAAGAAAAAAATAGTTTATATAATATATAAAAAACAACAAAATGTAGAGAGAACTACTGACAAAAAATTGTCTTAATGTTAACCTGATGATCTAATAATTTAAAGATAACTTATGTAGCACTTAAAATAATTACATTGATAGAATAATTATCAAACAAAATCCAGTAATTATACTTTAAATTATGATACATCAAATAATG